>NC_056765.1:20895268-21239643 GCF_018687715.1 Carya illinoinensis
TTCAGCCCCTTTAAAGACAAGACCCAATCAACAAATTTCTTTCTTTCTCTTTTATTGTAACTATATAGCAACCACTGAATATGCTACCTCTACTTTCCTTCTCTCTCCCTTTTTTTTTTTGAAAATTTTTTTTTTTGAAAATTTTTTTTTCTTTTCCTTTCTTTTCTTTTCTTTTCCTTTCCTTTCTTTTCTTTTCTTTTCTATTCCTTTCTTTTCTTTTCCTTTCTTTTCTTTTTCTTTTCTTTTCTCAAAAATTCAACCACAAACAGGAATATTCAATTGTGATAATCAAGCAATTGAATTCAAACACATACAAATTGGCAAGGAAATAGAAGGAAATCAATGAAACCCTAGATGGTGCAAATTTTGGCAGCCCTAGGAAAAACGAATTTTTGTGCTTTTTTTTTTTTTTTTTGGGCAATTCTAGAACATTGAAGCCCTAGAATTAACAATACAATAAATAAAAAGATAGAATCAGACCTGATTGGAAACCTTGCTCTGAATACCAAATGATGTGAACCTCAATCGACTCGCTTTGAGACCCAACAACAATATTGGAAAACAAACCCAAGAACGCCAAACTCAAGTCTATGGATGGAGAATTTAGACCCGTTGAAATCTCGTTCCAAGAACCTAGATTATATTAAAATCTAGACCCAATGAAATCCCATCTCAAGAACCCAAATTACAAGGAGGAACGCCACAAAGGTTGTGATTTACCTTTGATAAGTTCAAGAGTTCAATTAAGAACACGAGGAGAAAACTCACTCACAATGAAAATTCAATAAAAAATGTCTTCCCTCTCAAATGAGGCTACAAGTGCCTTAAATAAACAATTCCCAAAACCACAAGGATGAAATGGCACCAAGAAATCTGTCTTTAACATCATTCATCGTATTGAAGCTCGCCCACATAAATCCATTTGTTTCCCTGAAGCCCAAGGAGTTCCAGATGAGGCTAGTTTGCTCATCCAGCCATTGTTAAGTTTCTAACTAGACTAAAGCGCATTAATCAACTTAAAGATGATTAGTAATCTTTAAACCATGTTTTGAGCTAAATTTCCCTTCAAATTCATTCTCTCCCTTTCATCTGCACCTTTTTGATATTATTGTTGTCTTACATTATTCTTAGATTGATTTAGAAGATTAGCCTCGATGTATCACACATCACTAGGACCAAAGCCATGTCAATTTCCAATTGACTACGAATCGGAAGATATGAGCACCTTCAAGTGCATTCCTACAATTCCGCCCTTAGCCTCGCCGTTTTTGACCTTTTCCTCAGGGGAAACTTCTTCGTGTACACACCTCCCTTACCCTCATAGTTCAATTCTTGTTTTGGACAAAATGGCACCAAGAAATCTGTCTTTAACTTCATTCATCGTATTGAAGCCCGCCCACATAAATCCATTGGTTTCCCTCAAGCCCAAGGAGTTCCACATGAGGCTAGTTTGCTCATCCAGCCATTGTTAAGTTTCTAACTAGACTAAAGCGCATTAATCAACTTAAAGATGATTAGTAATCTTTAAACCATGTTTTGAGCTTAATTTCGCTTCAAATTCATTCTCTCAGTTTCCTCTGCACTTTTTGATGTTATTGTTGTTTTACATTATTCTTAGATTGATTTAGAAGATTAGCCTCGATGTATCACACATCACTAGGACCAAAGCCAAGTCAATTTCCAATTGACTACGGATCGGAAGATATGTGCACCTTCAAGTGCATTCCTACAATTCCGGCCTTAGCCTCGCCGTTTTTGACCTTTTCCTCAGGGGAAACTTCTTCGTGTACACACCTCCCTTACCCTCGTAGTTCAGTTCTTGGTTTGGACAAAATGGCACCAAGAAATCTGTCTTTAACTTCATTCATCGTACTGAAGTCCGCGCACATAAATCCATTCGTTTCCC
This sequence comes from Carya illinoinensis, assembly GCF_018687715.1. Lineage (NCBI taxonomy): Eukaryota > Viridiplantae > Streptophyta > Magnoliopsida > Fagales > Juglandaceae > Carya > Carya illinoinensis. The sequence continues at coordinate 20,897,175 of NC_056765.1, forward strand.
TCAAGCCCAAGGAGTTCCACATGAGGCTAGTTTGCTCATCCAGCCATTGTTAAGTTTCTAACTAGACTAAAGCGCATTAATCAACTTAAAGATGATTAGTAATCTTTAAACCATGTTTTGAGCTTAATTTCGCTTCAAATTCATTCTCTCCGTTTCATCTGCACTTTTTGATGTTATTGTTGTTTTACATTATTCTTAGATTGATTTAGAAGTTAAGCCTCGATGTATCACACATCACTAGGACCAAAGCCATGTCAATTTCCAATTGACTACAAATCGGAAGATATGAGCACCTTCAAGTGCATTTGTACAATTCCGCAGGGGAAACTTCTTCGTGTACACACCTCCCTGACCCTCGTAGTTCAGTTCTTGGTTTGGACAAAATGGCACCAAGAAATCTGTCTTTAACTTCATTCATCGCATTGAAGCCCGCCCACATGAATCCATTGGTTTCCCTCAAGCCCAAGGAGTTCCTGATGGGCCCCAAGGTGGACCAAGTCTTAAGGATCAATTACAAGATTAAGAGCTACGAAGATTAAGGGAGCAATGCAAGAATTGGTGCAATCCAATTGGGATGAAACTAGTAAGAGCCCAACACACATGATGGGCTTGAAAGAATGAGAACCAGTTTTGATCCACTTAATCCAAGCTATGGAAGACACGACTTGAGCCGATTATTATTAAAGACCATGGACTTATTTATTTCATTGAAATAACTTATTTTATTAGTCAAAGGAATTATTCTAGAATAATTGGGCTTGGGAGATGTCTAGCCCATATGTCTTATTTCTAATGAACTAGGGTTTTTGGGAAGGCCTTATATTTTGGCCAAGGGCATATTTGGAAAGTTATTAATTTATGTGAACTAGGGTTTTAGAAGTTACTGTAGCGCGGCACTGTTCACGCTACAGTACCCGCGGCACTATTCCTTTAGGGTTTTGGGAATTGTTTATTTAAGGCACTTGTAGCCTCATTTGAGAGGTAAGACATTTTTTATTGAATTTTCATTGTGAGTGAGTTTTCTCCTCGTGTTCTTAATTGAACTCTTGAACTTATCAAAGGTAAATCACAACCTTTGTGGCGTTCCTCCTTGTAATTTGGGTTCTTGAGACGGGATTTCATTGGGTCTAGATTTTAATATAATCTAGGTTCTTGGAACGAGATTTCAACGGGTCTAAATTCTCCATCCATAGACTTGAGTTTGGCGTTCTTGGGTTTGTTTTCCAATATTGTTGTTGGGTCTCAAAGCGAGTCGATTGGGGTTCACATCAGTTCCACATGAGGCTAAGGTGCTCATCTAACCATTGTTAAGTTTCTAACTAGACTAAAGCGCATTAATCAACTTAAAGATGATTAGTAATCTTTAAACTATGTTTTGAGCTAAATTTCCCTTCAAATTCATTCTCTCCCTTTCATCTGCACCTTTTTGATATTATTGTTGTCTTACATTATTCTTAGATTGATTTAGAAGATTAGCCTCGATGTATCACATATCTCTAGGACCAAAGCCATGTCAATTTCCAATTGACTACGAATCGGAAGATATGAGCACCTTCAAGTGCATTCCTACAATTCCGCCCTTAGCCTCGCCGTTTTTGACCTTTTGCTCAGGGGAAACTTCTACGTGTACATACCTCCCTGACCCTCGTAGTTCAGTTCTTGGTTTGGACAAAATGGCACCAAGAAATCTGTCTTTAACTTCATTCATCGTATTGAAGCCCGCCCACATAAATCCATTGGTTTCCCTCAAGCCCAAGGAGTTCCACATGAGGCTAGTTTGCTCATCCAGCCATTGTTAAGTTTCTAACTAGACTAAAGCGCATTAATCAACTTAAAGATGATTAGTAATCTTTAAACCATGTTTTGAGCTTAATTTCCATTCAAATTCATTCTCTCTGTTTCGTTTGCACCTTTTTGATGTTATTGTTGTTTTACATTATTCTTAGATTGATTTAGAAGTTAAGCCTCGATGTATCACACATCACTAGGACCAAAGCCATGTCAATTTCCAATTGACTACAAATCGGAAGATATGAGCACCTTCAAGTGCATTTGTACAATTCCGCCCTTAGCCTCGCCGTTTTTGACCTTTTCCTCAAGGGAAACTTCTTCATGTACACACCTGCCTGACCCTCGTAGTTCAGTTCTTGGTTTGGACGAAATGGCACCAAGAAATCTGTCTTTAACTTCATTCATCGCATTGAAGCCCGCCCACATGAATCCATTAGTTTCCCTCAAGCCCAAGGAGTTCCACATGAGGCTAATGTGCTCATCCAACCATTGTTAAGTTTCTAACTAGACTAAAGCGCATTAATCAACTTAAAGATGATTAGTAATCTTTAAACTATGTTTTGAGCTAAATTTCCCTTCAAATTCATTCTCTCCCTTTCATCTGCACCTTTTTGATATTATTGTTGTCTTACATTATTCTTAGATTGATTTAGAAGATTAGCCTCGATGTATCACACATCACTAGGACCAAAGCCATGTCAATTTCCAATTGACTACGAATCGGAAAATATGAGCACCTTCAAGTGCATTCCTACAATTCCGCCCTTAGCCTCGCCGTTTTTGACCTTTTCCTCAGGGGAAACTTCTTCGTGTACACACCTCCCTTACCCTCATAGTTCAATTCTTGTTTTGGACAAAATGGCACCAAGAAATCTGTCTTTAACTTCATTCATCGTATTGAAGCCCGCCCACATAAATCCATTGGTTTCCCTCAAGCCCAAGGAGTTCCACATGAGGCTAGTTTGCTCATCCAGCCATTGTTAAGTTTCTAACTAGACTAAAGCGCATTAATCAACTTAAAGATGATTAGTAATCTTTAAACCATGTTTTGAGCTTAATTTCGCTTCAAATTCATTCTCTCAGTTTCCTCTGCACTTTTTGATGTTATTGTTGTTTTACATTATTCTTAGATTGATTTAGAAGATTAGCCTCGATGTATCACACATCACTAGGACCAAAGCCAAGTCAATTTCCAATTGACTACGGATCGGAAGATATGTGCACCTTCAAGTGCATTCCTACAATTCCGGCCTTAGCCTCACCGTTTTTGACCTTTTCCTCAGGGGAAACTTCTTCGTGTACACACCTCCCTTACCCTCGTAGTTCAGTTCTTAGTTTGGACAAAATGGCACCAAGAAATCTGTCTTTAACTTCATTCATCGTACTGAAGTCCGTGCACATAAATCCATTCGTTTCCCTCAAGCCCAAGGAGTTCCACATGAGGCTAGTTTGCTCATCCAGCCATTGTTAAGTTTCTAACTAGACTAAAGCGCATTAATCAACTTAAAGATGATTAGTAATCTTTAAACCATGTTTTGAGCTTAATTTCGCTTCAAATTCATTCTCTCCGTTTCATCTGCACTTTTTGATGTTATTGTTGTTTTACATTATTCTTAGATTGATTTAGAAGATTAGCCTCGATGTATCACACATCACTAGGACCAAAGCCAAGTCAATTTCCAATTGACTACGAATCGGAAGATATGTGCAGCTTCAAGTGCATTCGTACAATTCCGCCCTTAGCCTCACCGTTTTTGACCTTTTCCTCAAGGGAAACTTCTTCGTGTACACACCTGCCTGACCCTCGTAGTTCAGTTCTTGGTTTGGACGAAATGGCACCAAGAAATCTGTCTTTAACTTCATTCATCGTATTGAAGCTCGCCCACATAAATCCATTCGTTTCCCTCAAGCCCAAGGAGTTCCACATGAGGCTAGTTTGCTCATCCAGCCATTGTTAAGTTTCTAACTAGACTAAAGCGCATTAATCAACTTAAAGATGATTAGTAATCTTTAAACTATGTTTTGAGCTAAAATTCAATTTCAATTCATTCTTTCCCTTTCACCTGCACCTTTTTGCTATTATTGTTGTCTTACATTATTCTTATATTGATTTAGAAGATTAGCCTCGATGTATCACACATCACTAGGACCAAAGCCATGTCAATTTCCAATTGACTACGAATCGGAACATATGAGCACCTTCAAGTGCATTCATACAATTCCGCCTTAGCCTCGCCGTTTTTGACCTTTTCCGCAGGGGAAACTTCTTCGTGTACACACCTCCCTGACCCTCGTAGTTCAGTTCTTGGTTTGGACAAAATGGCACCAAGAAATCTGTCTTTAACTTCATTCATCGCATTGAAGCCCGCCCACATGAATCCATTGGTTTCCCTCAAGCCCAAGGAGTTCCACATGAGGCTAAGGTGCTCATCCAACCATTGTTAAGTTTCTAACTAGACTAAAGCGCATTAATCAACTTAAAGATGATTAGTAATCTTTAAACTATGTTTTGAGCTAAATTTCCCTTTCAATTCATTCTTTCCCTTTCATCTGCACATTTTTGATATTATTGTTGTCTTACATTATTCTTAGATTGATTTAGAAGATTAGCCTCGATGTATCACACATCACTAGGACCAAAGCCACGTCAATTTCCAATTGACTACGAATCGGAAGATATGAGCTCCTTCAAGTGCATTCGTACAATTCCGCCCTTAGCCTCGCCGTTTTTGACCTTTTCCTTAAGGGAAACTTCTTCGTGTACACACCTGCCTGACCCTCGTAGTTCAGTTCTTGGTTTGGACAAAATGGCACCAAGAAATCTGTCTTTAACTTCTTTCATCGTATTGAAGCTCGCCCACATAAATCCATTCGTTTCCCTCAAGCCCAAGGAGTTCCACATGAGGCTACCTTGCTCATCCAGCCATTGTTAAGTTTCTAACTAGACTAAAGCGCATTAATCAACTTAAAGACGATTACTAATCTTTAAACCATGTTTTGAGCTTAATTTCGTTTCAAATTCATTCTCTCCGTTTCATTTGCACCTTTTTGATGTTATTGTTGTTTTACATTATTCTTAGATTGATTTAGAAGATTAGCCTCGATGTATCACACATCACTAGGACCAAAGCCATGTCAATTTCCAATTGACTACGAATCGGAAGATATGAGCACCTTCAAGTGCATTCGTACAATTCCGCCCTTAGCCTCGCCGTTTTTGACCTTTTCCTCAAGGGAAACTTCTTCGTGTACACACCTGCCTGACCCTCGTAGTTCAGTTCCTGGTTTGGACAAAATGGCACCAAGAAATCTGTCTTTAACTTCTTTCATCGTATTGAAGCTCGCCCACATAAATCCATTCGTTTCCCTCAAGCCCAAGGAGTTCCACATGAGGCTAGCTTGCTCATCCAGCCATTGTTAAGTTTCTAACTAGACTAAAGCGCATTAATCAACTTAAAGACGATTACTAATCTTTAAACCATGTTTTGAGCTTAATTTCGTTTCAAATTCATTCTCTCCGTTTCATTTGCACCTTTTTGATGTTATTGTTGTTTTACATTATTCTTAGATTGATTTAGAAGGTAAGCCTCGATGTATCACACATCACTAGGACCAAAGCCAAGTCAATTTCCAATTGACTACGAATCGGAAGATATGTTCACCTTCAAGTGCATTCGTACAATTCCGCCCTTAGCCTCGCCCTTTTTGACCTTTTCCTCAAGGGAAACTTCTTCGTGTACACACCTGCCTGACCCTCGTAGTTCAGTTCTTGGTTTGGACAAAATGGCACCAAGAAATCTGTCTTTAACTTCATTCATCGTATTGAAGCTCGCCCACATAAATCCATTCGTTTCCCTCAAGCCCAAGGAGTTCCACATGAGGCTAGTTTGCTCATCCAGCCATTGTTAAGTTTCTAACTAAACTAAAGCGCATTAATCAACTTAAAGATGATTAGTAATCTTTAAACCATGTTTTGAGCTTAATTTCGCTTCAAATTCATTCTCTCCGTTTCATTTGCACCTTTTTTATGTTATTGTTGTTTTACATTATTCTTAGATTGATTTAGAAGATAAGCCTCGATGTATCACACATAACTAGGACCAAAGCCAAGTCAATTTCCAATTGACTACGAATCGGAAGATATGTTCACCTTCAAGTGCATTCGTACAATTCCGCCCTTAGCCTCGCTGTTTTTGACCTTTTCCTCAAGGGAAACTTCTTCGTGTACACACCTGCTAGACCCTCGTAGTTCAGTTCTTGGTTTGGACGAAATGGCACCAAGAAATCTGTCTTTAACTTCATTCATCGCATTGAAGCCCGCCCACATGAATCCATTGGTTTCCCTCAAGCCCAAGGAGTTCCACATGAGGCTAATGTGCTCATCCAACCATTGTTAAGTTTCTAACTAGACTAAAGCGCATTAATCAACTTAAAGATGATTAGTAATCTTTAAACTATGTTTTGAGCTAAATTTCCCTTCAAATTCATTCTCTCCCTTTCATCTGCACCTTTTTGATGTTATTGTTGTCTTACATTATTCTTAGATTGATTTAGAAGATTAGCCTCGATGTATCACACATCACTAGGACCAAAGCCATGTCAATTTCCAATTGACTACGAATCGGAAGATATGAGCACCTTCAAGTGCATTCCTACAATTCCGCCCTTAGCCTCGCCGTTTTTGACCTTTTCCTCAGGGGAAACTTCTTCGTGTACAAACCTCCCTGACCCTCGTAGTTCAGTTCTTGGTTTGGACAAAATGGCACCAAGAAATCTGTCTTTAACTTCATTCATCGTACTGAAGCCCGCGCACATAAATCCATTCGTTTCCCTCAAGCCCAAGGAGTTCCACATGAGGCTAGTTTGCTCATCCAGCCATTGTTAAGTTTCTAACTAGACTAAAGCGCATTAATCAACTTAAAGATGATTAGTAATCTTTAAAGCATGTTTTGAGCTTAATTTCGCTTCAAATTCATTCTCTCCGTTTCATCTACACTTTTTGATGTTATTGTTGTTTTACATTATTCTTAGATTGATTTAGAAGATTAGCCTCGATGTATCACACATCACTAGGACCAAAGCCAAGTCAATTTCCAATTGACTACGGATCGGAAGATATGTGCACCTTCAAGTGCATTCCTACAATTCCGGCCTTAGCCTCGCCGTTTTTGACCTTTTCCTCAGGGGAAACTTCTTCGTGTACACACCTCCCTTACCCTCGTAGTTCAGTTCTTGGTTTGGACAAAATGGCACCAAGAAATCTGTCTTTAACTTCATTCATCGTACTGAAGTCCGCGCACATAAATCCATTCGTTTCCCTCAAGCCCAAGGAGTTCCACATGAGGCTAGTTTGCTCATCCAGCCATTGTTAAGTTTGTAACTAGACTAAAGCGCATTAATCAACTTAAAGATGATTAGTAATCTTTAAACCATGTTTTGAGCTTAATTTCGCTTCAAATTCATTCTCTCCGTTTCATCTGCACTTTTTGATGTTATTGTTGTTTTACATTATTCTTAGATTGATTTAGAAGTTAAGCCTCGATGTATCACACATCACTAGGACCAAAGCCATGTCAATTTCCAATTGACTACAAATCGGAAGATATGAGCACCTTCAAGTGCATTTGTACAATTCCGCCCTTAGCCTCGCCGTTTTTGACCTTTTCCTCCAGGGAAACTGCTTCATGTACACACCTGCCTGACCCTCGTAGTTCAGTTCTTGGTTTGGACAAAATGGCACCAAGAAATCTGTCTTTAACTTCATTCATCGCATTGAAGCCCGCCCACATGAATCCATTGGTTTCCCTCAAGCCCAAGGAGTTCCTGATGGGCCCCAAGGTGGACCAAGTCTTAAGGATCAATTACAAGATTAAGAGCTACGAAGATTAAGGGAGCAATGCAAGAATTGGTGCAATCCAATTGGGATGAAACTAGTAAGAGCCCAACACACATGATGGGCTTGAAAGAATGAGAACCAGTTTTGATCCACTTAATCCAAGCTATGGAAGACACGACTTGAGCCGATTATTATTAAAGACCATGGACTTATTTATTTCATTGAAATAACTTATTTTATTAGTCAAAGGAATTATTCTAGAATAATTGGGCTTGGGAGATGTCTAGCCCATATGTCTTATTTCTAATGAACTAGGGTTTTTGGGAAGGCCTTATATTTTGGCCAAGGGCATATTTGGAAAGTTATTAATTTATGTGAACTAGGGTTTTAGAAGTTACTGTAGCGCGGCACTGTTCACGCTACAGTACCCGCGGCACTATTCCTTTAGGGTTTTGGGAATTGTTTATTTAAGGCACTTGTAGCCTCATTTGAGAGGTAAGACATTTTTTATTGAATTTTCATTGTGAGTGAGTTTTCTCCTCGTGTTCTTAATTGAACTCTTGAACTTATCAAAGGTAAATCACAACCTTTGTGGCGTTCCTCCTTGTAATTTGGGTTCTTGAGACGGGATTTCATTGGGTCTAGATTTTAATATAATCTAGGTTCTTGGAACGAGATTTCAACGGGTCTAAATTCTCCATCCATAGACTTGAGTTTGGCGTTCTTGGGTTTGTTTTCCAATATTGTTGTTGGGTCTCAAAGCGAGTCGATTGGGGTTCACATCAGTTCCACATGAGGCTAAGGTGCTCATCTAACCATTGTTAAGTTTCTAACTAGACTAAAGCGCATTAATCAACTTAAAGATGATTAGTAATCTTTAAACTATGTTTTGAGCTAAATTTCCCTTCAAATTCATTCTCTCCCTTTCATCTGCACCTTTTTGATATTATTGTTGTCTTACATTATTCTTAGATTGATTTAGAAGATTAGCCTCGATGTATCACACATCTCTAGGACCAAAGCCATGTCAATTTCCAATTGACTACGAATCGGAAGATATGAGCACCTTCAAGTGCATTCCTACAATTCCGCCCTTAGCCTCGCCGTTTTTGACCTTTTGCTCAGGGGAAACTTCTACGTGTACATACCTCCCTGACCCTCGTAGTTCAGTTCTTGGTTTGGACAAAATGGCACCAAGAAATCTGTCTTTAACTTCATTCATCGTATTGAAGCCCGCCCACATAAATCCATTGGTTTCCCTCAAGCCCAAGGAGTTCCACATGAGGCTAGTTTGCTCATCCAGCCATTGTTAAGTTTCTAACTAGACTAAAGCGCATTAATCAACTTAAAGATGATTAGTAATCTTTAAACCATGTTTTGAGCTTAATTTCCATTCAAATTCATTCTCTCTGTTTCGTTTGCACCTTTTTGATGTTATTGTTGTTTTACATTATTCTTAGATTGATTTAGAAGTTAAGCCTCGATGTATCACACATCACTAGGACCAAAGCCATGTCAATTTCCAATTGACTACAAATCGGAAGATATGAGCACCTTCAAGTGCATTTGTACAATTCCGCCCTTAGCCTCGCCGTTTTTGACCTTTTCCTCAAGGGAAACTTCTTCATGTACACACCTGCCTGACCCTCGTAGTTCAGTTCTTGGTTTGGACGAAATGGCACCAAGAAATCTGTCTTTAACTTCATTCATCGCATTGAAGCCCGCCCACATGAATCCATTAGTTTCCCTCAAGCCCAAGGAGTTCCACATGAGGCTAATGTGCTCATCCAACCATTGTTAAGTTTCTAACTAGACTAAAGCGCATTAATCAACTTAAAGATGATTAGTAATCTTTAAACTATGTTTTGAGCTAAATTTCCCTTCAAATTCATTCTCTCCCTTTCATCTGCACCTTTTTGATATTATTGTTGTCTTACATTATTCTTAGATTGATTTAGAAGATTAGCCTCGATGTATCACACATCACTAGGACCAAAGCCATGTCAATTTCCAATTGACTACGAATCGGAAAATATGAGCACCTTCAAGTGCATTCCTACAATTCCGCCCTTAGCCTCGCCGTTTTTGACCTTTTCCTCAGGGGAAACTTCTTCGTGTACACACCTCCCTTACCCTCATAGTTCAATTCTTGTTTTGGACAAAATGGCACCAAGAAATCTGTCTTTAACTTCATTCATCGTATTGAAGCCCGCCCACATAAATCCATTGGTTTCCCTCAAGCCCAAGGAGTTCCACATGAGGCTAGTTTGCTCATCCAGCCATTGTTAAGTTTCTAACTAGACTAAAGCGCATTAATCAACTTAAAGATGATTAGTAATCTTTAAACCATGTTTTGAGCTTAATTTCGCTTCAAATTCATTCTCTCAGTTTCCTCTGCACTTTTTGATGTTATTGTTGTTTTACATTATTCTTAGATTGATTTAGAAGATTAGCCTCGATGTATCACACATCACTAGGACCAAAGCCAAGTCAATTTCCAATTGACTACGGATCGGAAGATATGTGCACCTTCAAGTGCATTCCTACAATTCCGGCCTTAGCCTCACCGTTTTTGACCTTTTCCTCAGGGGAAACTTCTTCGTGTACACACCTCCCTTACCCTCGTAGTTCAGTTCTTAGTTTGGACAAAATGGCACCAAGAAATCTGTCTTTAACTTCATTCATCGTACTGAAGTCCGTGCACATAAATCCATTCGTTTCCCTCAAGCCCAAGGAGTTCCACATGAGGCTAGTTTGCTCATCCAGCCATTGTTAAGTTTCTAACTAGACTAAAGCGCATTAATCAACTTAAAGATGATTAGTAATCTTTAAACCATGTTTTGAGCTTAATTTCGCTTCAAATTCATTCTCTCCGTTTCATCTGCACTTTTTGATGTTATTGTTGTTTTACATTATTCTTAGATTGATTTAGAAGATTAGCCTCGATGTATCACACATCACTAGGACCAAAGCCAAGTCAATTTCCAATTGACTACGAATCGGAAGATATGTGCACCTTCAAGTGCATTCGTACAATTCCGCCCTTAGCCTCACCGTTTTTGACCTTTTCCTCAAGGGAAACTTCTTCGTGTACACACCTGCCTGACCCTCGTAGTTCAGTTCTTGGTTTGGACGAAATGGCACCAAGAAATCTGTCTTTAACTTCATTCATCGTATTGAAGCTCGCCCACATAAATCCATTCGTTTCCCTCAAGCCCAAGGAGTTCCACATGAGGCTAGTTTGCTCATCCAGCCATTGTTAAGTTTCTAACTAGACTAAAGCGCATTAATCAACTTAAAGATGATTAGTAATCTTTAAACTATGTTTTGAGCTAAAATTCAATTTCAATTCATTCTTTCCCTTTCACCTGCACCTTTTTGCTATTATTGTTGTCTTACATTATTCTTATATTGATTTAGAAGATTAGCCTCGATGTATCACACATCACTAGGACCAAAGCCATGTCAATTTCCAATTGACTACGAATCGGAACATATGAGCACCTTCAAGTGCATTCATACAATTCCGCCTTAGCCTCGCCGTTTTTGACCTTTTCCGCAGGGGAAACTTCTTCGTGTACACACCTCCCTGACCCTCGTAGTTCAGTTCTTGGTTTGGACAAAATGGCACCAAGAAATCTGTCTTTAACTTCATTCATCGCATTGAAGCCCGCCCACATGAATCCATTGGTTTCCCTCAAGCCCAAGGAGTTCCACATGAGGCTAAGGTGCTCATCCAACCATTGTTAAGTTTCTAACTAGACTAAAGCGCATTAATCAACTTAAAGATGATTAGTAATCTTTAAACTATGTTTTGAGCTAAATTTCCCTTTCAATTCATTCTTTCCCTTTCATCTGCACATTTTTGATATTATTGTTGTCTTACATTATTCTTAGATTGATTTAGAAGATTAGCCTCGATGTATCACACATCACTAGGACCAAAGCCACGTCAATTTCCAATTGACTACGAATCGGAAGATATGAGCTCCTTCAAGTGCATTCGTACAATTCCGCCCTTAGCCTCGCCGTTTTTGACCTTTTCCTTAAGGGAAACTTCTTCGTGTACACACCTGCCTGACCCTCGTAGTTCAGTTCTTGGTTTGGACAAAATGGCACCAAGAAATCTGTCTTTAACTTCTTTCATCGTATTGAAGCTCGCCCACATAAATCCATTCGTTTCCCTCAAGCCCAAGGAGTTCCACATGAGGCTACCTTGCTCATCCAGCCATTGTTAAGTTTCTAACTAGACTAAAGCGCATTAATCAACTTAAAGACGATTACTAATCTTTAAACCATGTTTTGAGCTTAATTTCGTTTCAAATTCATTCTCTCCGTTTCATTTGCACCTTTTTGATGTTATTGTTGTTTTACATTATTCTTAGATTGATTTAGAAGATTAGCCTCGATGTATCACACATCACTAGGACCAAAGCCATGTCAATTTCCAATTGACTACGAATCGGAAGATATGAGCACCTTCAAGTGCATTCGTACAATTCCGCCCTTAGCCTCGCCGTTTTTGACCTTTTCCTCAAGGGAAACTTCTTCGTGTACACACCTGCCTGACCCTCGTAGTTCAGTTCTTGGTTTGGACAAAATGGCACCAAGAAATCTGTCTTTAACTTCTTTCATCGTATTGAAGCTCGCCCACATAAATCCATTCGTTTCCCTCAAGCCCAAGGAGTTCCACATGAGGCTAGCTTGCTCATCCAGCCATTGTTAAGTTTCTAACTAGACTAAAGCGCATTAATCAACTTAAAGACGATTACTAATCTTTAAACCATGTTTTGAGCTTAATTTCGTTTCAAATTCATTCTCTCCGTTTCATTTGCACCTTTTTGATGTTATTGTTGTTTTACATTATTCTTAGATTGATTTAGAAGGTAAGCCTCGATGTATCACACATCACTAGGACCAAAGCCAAGTCAATTTCCAATTGACTACGAATCGGAAGATATGTTCACCTTCAAGTGCATTCGTACAATTCCGCCCTTAGCCTCGCCCTTTTTGACCTTTTCCTCAAGGGAAACTTCTTCGTGTACACACCTGCCTGACCCTCGTAGTTCAGTTCTTGGTTTGGACAAAATGGCACCAAGAAATCTGTCTTTAACTTCATTCATCGTATTGAAGCTCGCCCACATAAATCCATTCGTTTCCCTCAAGCCCAAGGAGTTCCACATGAGGCTAGTTTGCTCATCCAGCCATTGTTAAGTTTCTAACTAGACTAAAGCGCATTAATCAACTTAAAGATGATTAGTAATCTTTAAACCATGTTTTGAGCTTAATTTCGCTTCAAATTCATTCTCTCCGTTTCATTTGCACCTTTTTGATGTTATTGTTGTTTTACATTATTCTTAGATTGATTTAGAAGATAAGCCTCGATGTATCACACATAACTAGGACCAAAGCCAAGTCAATTTCCAATTGACTACGAATCGGAAGATATGTTCACCTTCAAGTGCATTCGTACAATTCCGCCCTTAGCCTCGCTGTTTTTGACCTTTTCCTCAAGGGAAACTTCTTCGTGTACACACCTGCTAGACCCTCGTAGTTCAGTTCTTGGTTTGGACGAAATGGCACCAAGAAATCTGTCTTTAACTTCATTCATCGCATTGAAGCCCGCCCACATGAATCCATTGGTTTCCCTCAAGCCCAAGGAGTTCCACATGAGGCTAATGTGCTCATCCAACCATTGTTAAGTTTCTAACTAGACTAAAGCGCATTAATCAACTTAAAGATGATTAGTAATCTTTAAACTATGTTTTGAGCTAAATTTCCCTTCAAATTCATTCTCTCCCTTTCATCTGCACCTTTTTGATATTATTGTTGTCTTACATTATTCTTAGATTGATTTAGAAGATTAGCCTCGATGTATCACACATCACTAGGACCAAAGCCATGTCAATTTCCAATTGACTACGAATCGGAAGATATGAGCACCTTCAAGTGCATTCCTACAATTCCGCCCTTACCCTCGCTGTTTTTGACCTTTTCCTCAGGGGAAACTTCTACGTGTACACACCTCCCTGACCCTTGTAGTTCAGTTCTTGGTTTGGACAAAATGGCACCAAGAAATCTGTCTTTAACTTCATTCATCGTACTGAAGCCCGCCCACATAAATCCATTCGTTTCCCTCAAGCCCAAGGAGTTCCACATGAGGCTAGTTTGCTCATCCAGCCATTGTTAAGTTTCTAACTAGACTAAAGCGCATTAATCAACTTAAAGATGATTAGTAATCTTTAAACCATGTTTTGAGCTTAATTTCCCTTCAAATTCATTCTCTCCATTTCGTTTGCACCTTTTTGATGTTATTGTTGTTTTACATTATTCTTAGATTGATTTAGAAGATGAGCCTCGATGTATCACACATCACTAGGACCAAAGCCAAGTCAGTTTCCAATTGACTACGAATCGGAAGATATGTGCACCTTCAAGTGCATTCGTACAATTCCGCCCTTAGCCTCGCCGTTTTTGACCTTTTCCTCAAGGGAAACTTCTTCGTGTACACACCTGCCTGACCCTCGTAGTTCAGTTCTTGGTTTGGACGAAATGGCACCAAGAAATCTGTCTTTAACTTCATTTATCGCATTGAAGCCCGCCCACATGAATCCATTGGTTTCCCTCAAGCCCAAGGAGTTCCACATGAGGCTAATGTGCTCATCCAACCATTGTTAAGTTTCTAACTAGACTAAAGCGCAGTAATCAACTTAAAAATGATTAGTAATCTTTAAACTATGTTTTGAGCTAAATTTCCCTTCAAATTCATTCTCTCCCTTTCATTTGCACCTTTTTGATATTATTGTTGTCTTACATTATTCTTAGATTGATTTAGAAGATTAGCCTCGATGTATCACACATCACTAGGACCAAAGCCATGTCAATTTCCAATTGACTACGAATCGGAAGATATGAGCACCTTCAAGTGCATTCCTACAATTCCGCCCATAGCCTCGCCGTTTTTGACCTTTTCCTCAGGGGAAACTTCTTCGTGTACACACCTCCCTTACCCTCGTAGTTCAGTTCTTGGTTTGGACAAAATGGCACCAAGAAATCTGTCTTTAACTTCATTCATCGTATTGAAGCCCGCCCACATAAATCCATTCGTTTCCCTCAAGCCCAAGGAGTTCCCCATGAGGCTAGTTTGCTCATCCAGCCATTGTTAAGTTTCTAACTAGACTAAAGCGCATTAATCAACTTAAAGATGATTAGTAATCTTTAAACCATGTTTTGAGCTTAATTTCGCTTCAAATTCATTTTCTCAGTTTCATCTGCACTTTTTGATGTTATTGTTGTTTTACATTATTCTTAGATTGATTTAGAAGATTAGCCTCGATGTATCACACATCACTAGGACCAAAGCCAAGTCAATTTCCAATTGACTACGAATCGGAAGATATGTGCACCTTCAAGTGCATTCGTACAATTCCGCCCTTAGCCTCGCCGTTTTTGACCTTTTCCTCAAGGGAAACTTCTTCGTGTACACACCTGCCTGACCCTCGTAGTTCAGTTCTTGGTTTGGACGAAATGGCACCAAGAAATCTGTCTTTAACTTCATTCATCGGATTGAAGCTCGCCCACATAAATCCATTGGTTTCCCTCAAGCCCAAGGAGTTCCACATGAGGCTAAGGTGCTCATCCAGCCATTGTTAAGTTTCTAACTAGACTAAAGCGCATTAATCAACTTAAAGATGATTAGTAATCTTTAAACTATGTTTTGAGCTAAATTTCCCTTCAAATTCATTCTCTCCCTTTCATCTGCACCTTTTTTATATTATTGTTGTCTTACATTATTTTTAGATTGATTTAGAAGATTAGCCACGATGTATCACACATCACTAGGACCAAAGCCATGTCAATTTCCAATTCACTACGAATCGGAAGATATGAGCACCTTCAAGTGCATTCCTACAATTCCGCCCTTAGCCTCGCCGTTTTTGACCTTTTCCTCAGGGGAAACTTCTACGTGTATACACCTCCCTGACCCTCATAGTTCAGTTCTTGGTTTGGACAAAATGGCACCAAGAAATCTGTCTTTAACTTCATTCATCGTATTGAAGCCCGCCCACATAAATCCATTGGTTTCCCTCAAGCCCAAGGAGTTCCACATGAGGCTAGTTTGCTCATCCAGCCATTGTTAAGTTTCTAACTAGACTAAAGCGCATTAATCAACTTAAAGATGATTAGTAATCTTTAAACTATGTTTTGAGCTTAATTTCCCTTCAAATTCATTCTCTCCGTTTCGTTTGCACCTTTTTGATATTATTGTTGTTTTACATTATTCTTAGATTGATTTAGAAGATAAGCCTCGATGTATCACACATCGCTAGGACCAAAGCCAAGTCAATTTCCAATTGACTACGAATCGGAAGATATGTGCACCTTCAAGTGCATTCGTACAATTCCGCCCTTAGCCTCACCGTTTTTGACCTTTTCCTCAAGGGAAACTTCTTCGTGTACACAGCACCCTGACCCTCGTAGTTCAGTACTTGGTTTGGACGAAATGGCACCAAGAAATCTGTCTTTGACTTCATTCATCGTATTGAAGCTCGCCCACATAAATCCATTCGTTTCCCTCAAGCCCAAGGAGTTCCACATGAGGCTAGTTTGCTAATCCAGCCATTACTAAGTTTCTAACCAGACTAAAGCGCATTAATCAACTTAAAGATGATTAGTAATCTTTAAACCATGTTTTGAGCTTAATTTCGCTTCAAATTCATTCTCTCAGTTTCATCTGCACTTTTTGATGTTATTGTTGTTTTACATTATTCTTAGATTGATTTAGAAGATGAGCCTCGATGTATCACACATCACTAGGACCAAAGCCAAGTCAATTTCCAATTGACTACGAATCGGAAGATATGTGCACCTTCAAGTGCATTCGTACAATTCCGCCCTTAGCCTCGCCGTTTTTGACCTTTTCCTCAAGGGAAACTTCTTCGTGTACACACCTGCCTGACCCTCGTAGTTCAGTTCTTGGTTTGGACGAAATGGCACCAAGAAATCTGTCTTTAACTTCATTTATCGCATTGAAGCCCGCCCACAGGAATCCATTGGTTTCCCTCAAGCCCAAGGAGTTCCACATGAGGCTAATGTGCTCATCCAACCATTGTTAAGTTTCTAACTAGACTAAAGCGCATTAATCAACTTAAAGATGATTAGTAATCTTTAAACTATGTTTTGAGCTAAATTTCCCTTCAAATTCATTCTCTCCCTTTCATTTGCACCTTTTTGATATTATTGTTGTCTTACATTATTCTTAGATTGATTTAGAAGATTAGCCTCGATGTATCACACATCACTAGGACCAAAGCCATGTCAATTTCCAATTGACTACGAATCGGAAGATATGAGCACCTTCAAGTGCATTCCTACAATTCCGCCCTTAGCCTCACCGTTTTTGACCTTTTCCTCAGGGGAAACTTGTTCGTGTACACACCTCCCTTACCCTCGTAGTTCAGTTCTTGGTTTGGACGAAATGGCACCAAGAAATCTGTCTTTAACTTCATTCAACGTATTGAAGCTCGCCCACAGAAATCCATTCGTTTCCCTCAAGCCCAAGGAGTTCCACATGAGGCTAATGTGCTCATCCAACCATTGTTAAGTTTCTAACTAGACTAAAGCGCATTAATCAACTTAAAGATGATTAGTAATCTTTAAACTATGTTTTGAGCTAAATTTCCCTTCAAATTCATTCTCTCCCTTTCATTTGCACCTTTTTGATATTATTGTTGTCTTACATTATTCTTAGATTGATTTAGAAGATTAGCCTCGATGTATCACACATCACTAGGACCAAAGCCAAGTCAATTTCCAATTGACTACGAATCGGAAGATATGTGCACCTTCAAGTGCATTCGTACAATTCCGCCCTTAGCCTCGCCGTTTTTGACCTTTTCCTCAAGGGAAACTTCTTCGTGTACACACCTGCCTGACCCTCGTAGTTCAGTTCTTGGTTTGGACGAAATGGCACCAAGAAATCTGTCTTTAACTTCATTCAACGTATTGAAGCTCGCCCACAGAAATCCATTCGTTTCCCTCAAGCCCAAGGAGTTCCACATGAGGCTAGTTTGCTCATCCAGCCATTGTTAAGTTTCTAACTAGACTAAAGCGCATTAATCAACTTAAAGATGATTAGTAATCTTTAAACTATGTTTTGAGCTACAATTCAATTTCAATTCATTCTTTCCCTTTCACCTGCACCTTTTTGCTATTATTGTTGTCGTACATTATTCTTAGATTGATTTAGAAGATTAGCCTCGATGTATCACACATCACTAGGACCAAAGCCATGTCAATTTTCAATTGACTACGAATCGGAACATATGAGCACCTTCAAGTGCATTCATACAATTCCGCCCTTAGCCTCGGCGTTTTTGACCTTTTCCTCAGGGGAAACTTCTTCGTGTACACACCTCGCTGACCCTCGTAGTTCAGTTCTTGGTTTGGACAAAATGGCACCAAGAAATCTGTCTTTAACTTCATTCATCGTATTGAAGCCCGCCCACATAAATGCATTGGTTTCCCTCAAGCCCAAGGAGTTCCACATGAAGCTAGTTTGCTCATCCAGCCATTGTTAAGTTTCTAACTAGACTAAAGCGCATTAATCAACTTAAAGATGATTAGTAATCTTTAAACTATGTTTTGAGCTACAATTCAATTTCAATTCATTCTTTCCCTTTCACCTGCACCTTTTTGCTATTATTGTTGTCGTACATTATTCTTAGATTGATTTAGAAGATTAGCCTCGATGTATCACACATCACTAGGACCAAAGCCATGTCAATTTCCAATTGACTACGAATCGGAAGATATGAGCACCTTCAAGTGCATTTGTACAATTACGCCCTTAGCCTCGCCCTTTTTGACCTTTTCCTCAAGGGAAACTTCTTCGTGTACACACCTGCCTGACCCTCGTAGTTCAGTTCTTGGTTTGGACAAAATGGCACCAAGAAATCTGTCTTTAACTTCATACATCGCATTGAAGCCCGCCCACATGAATCCATTGGTTTCCCTCAAGCCCAAGGAGTTCCACATGAGGCTAAGGTGCTCATCCAACCATTGTTAAGTTTCTAACTAGACTAAAGCGCATTAATCAACTTAAAGATGATTAGTAATCTTTAAACTATGTTTTGAGCTAAATTTCCCTTCAAATTCATTCTCTCAGTTTCATCTGCACTTTTTGATGTTATTGTTGTTTTACATTATTCTTAGATTGATTTAGAAGATTAGCCTCGATGTATCACACATCACTAGGACCAAAGCCAAGTCAATTTCCAATTGACTACGAATCGGAAGATATGTGCACCTTCAAGTGCATTCGTACAATTCCGCCCTTAGCCTCGCCGTTTTTGACCTTTTCCTCAAGGGAAACTTCTTCGTGTACACACCTGCCTGACCCTCGTAGTTCAGTTCTTGGTTTGGACGAAATGGCACCAAGAAATCTGTCTTTAACTTCATTCATCGGATTGAAGCTCGCCCACATAAATCCATTGGTTTCCCTCAAGCCCAAGGAGTTCCACATGAGGCTAGTTTGCTCATCCAGCCATTGTTAAGTTTCTAACTAGACTAAAGCGCATTAATCAACTTAAAGATGATTAGTAATCTTTAAACCATGTTTCGAGCTTAATTTCCCTTCAAATTCATTCTCTCCGTTTCGTTTGCACCTTTTTGATGTTATTGTTGTTTTACATTATTCTTAGATTGATTTAGAAGATAAGCCTCGATGTATCACACATCACTAGGACCAAAGCCAAGTCAGTTTCCAATTGACTACGAATCGGAAGATATGTGCACCTTCAAGTGCAGTCGTACAATTCCGCCCTTAGCCTCGCCGTTTTTGACCTTTTCCTCAGGGGAAACTTCTTCGTGTACACACCTGCCTGACCCTCGTAGTTCAGTTCTTGGTTTGGACGAAATGGCACCAAGAAATCTGTCTTTAACTTCATTCATCGCATTGAAGCCCGCCCACATGATTCCATTGGTTTCCCTCAAGCCCAAGGAGTTCCACATGAGGCTAATGTGCTCGTCCAACCATTGTTAAATTTCTAACTAGACTAAAGCGCATTAATCAACTTAAAGATGATTAGTAATCTTTAAACCATGTTTCGAGCTTAATTTCCCTTCAAATTCATTCTCTCCGTTTCGTTTGCACCTTTTTGATGTTATTGTTGTTTTACATTATTCTTAGATTGATTTAGAAGATAAGCCTCGATGTATCACACATCACTAGGACCAAAGCCAAGTCAGTTTCCAATTGACTACGAATCGGAAGATATGTGCACCTTCAAGTGCATTCGTACAATTCCGCCCTTAGCCTCGCCGTTTTTGACCTTTTCCTCAAGGGAAACTTCTTCGTGTACACACCTGCCTGACCCTCGTAGTTCAGTTCTTGGTTTGGACGAAATGGCACCAAGAAATCTGTCTTTAACTTCATTCATCGCATTGAAGCCCGCCAACATGAATCCATTGGTTTCCCTCAAGCCCAAGCAGTTCCACATGAGGCTAATGTGCTCATCCAACCATTGTTAAATTTCTAACTAGACTAAAGCGCATTAATCAACTTAAAGATGATTAGTAATCTTTAAACCATGTTTCGAGCTTAATTTCCCTTCAAATTCATTCTCTCCGTTTCGTTTGCACCTTTTTGATGTTATTGTTGTTTTACATTATTCTTAGATTGATTTAGAAGATAAGCCTCGATGTATCACACATCACTAGGACCAAACCCATGTCAATTTTCAATTGACTACGAATCGGAACATATGAGCACCTTCAAGTGCATTCATACAATTCCGCCCTTAGCCTCGGCGTTTTTGACCTTTTCCTCAGGGGAAACTTCTTCGTGTACACACCTCGCTGACCCTCGTAGTTCAGTTCTTGGTTTGGACAAAATGGCACCAAGAAATGTGTCTTTAACTTCATTCATCATATTGAAGCCCGCCCACATAAATGCATTGGTTTCCCTCAAGCCCAAGGAGTTCCACATGAAGCTAGTTTGCTCATCCAGCCATTGTTAAGTTTCTAACTAGACTAAAGCGCATTAATCAACTTAAAGATGATTAGTAATCTTTAAACTATGTTTTGAGCTACAATTCAATTTCAATTCATTCTTTCCCTTTCACCTGCACCTTTTTGCTATTATTGTTGTCGTACATTATTCTTAGATTGATTTAGAAGATTAGCCTCGATGTATCAAACATCACTAGGACCAAAGCCATGTCAATTTCCAATTGACTACGAATCGGAAGATATGAGCACCTTCAAGTGCATTTGTACAATTCCGCCCTTAGCCTCGGCGTTTTTGACCTTTTCCTCAGGGGAAACTTCTTCGTGTACACACCTCGCTGACCCTCGTAGTTCAGTTCTTGGTTTGGACAAAATGGCACCAAGAAATCTGTCTTTAACTTCATTCATCGTATTGAAGCCCGCCCACATAAATGCATTGGTTTCCCTCAAGCCCAAGGAGTTCCACATGAAGCTAGTTTGCTCATCCAGCCATTGTTAAGTTTCTAACTAGACTAAAGCGCATTAATCAACTTAAAGATGATTAGTAATCTTTAAACCATGTTTCGAGCTTAATTTCCCTTCAAATTCATTCTCTCCGTTTCGTTTGCACCTTTTTGATGTTATTGTTGTTTTACATTATTCTTAGATTGATTTAGAAGATAAGCCTCGATGTATCACACATCACTAGGACCAAAGCCAAGTCAGTTTCCAATTGACTACGAATCGGAAGATATGTGCACCTTCAAGTGCATTCGTACAATTCCGCCCTTAGCCTCGCCGTTTTTGACCTTTTCCTCAAGGGAAACTTCTTCGTGTACACACCTGCCTGACCCTCGTAGTTCAGTTCTTGGTTTGGACGAAATGGCACCAAGAAGTCTGTCTTTAACTTCATTCATCGCATTGAAGCCCGCCCACATGAATCCATTGGTTTCCCTCAAGCCCAAGCAGTTCCACATGAGGCTAATGTGCTCATCCAACCATTGTTAAATTTCTAACTAGACTAAAGCGCATTAATCAACTTAAAGATGATTAGTAATCTTTAAACCATGTTTCGAGCCTAATTTCCCTTCAAATTCATTCTCTCCGTTTCGTTTGCACCTTTTTGATGTTATTGTTGTTTTACATTATTCTTAGATTGATTTAGAAGATAAGCCTCGATGTATCACACATCACTAGGACCAAAGCCATGTCAATTTTCAATTGACTACGAATCGGAACATATGAGCACCTTCAAGTGCATTCATACAATTCCGCCCTTAGCCTCGGCGTTTTTGACCTTTTCCTCAGGGGAAACTTCTTCGTGTACACACCTCGCTGACCCTCGTAGTTCAGTTCTTGGTTTGGACAAAATGGCACCAAGAAATCTGTCTTTAACTTCATTCATCGTATTGAAGCCCGCCCACATAAATGCATTGGTTTCCCTCAAGCCCAACGAGTTCCACATGAAGCTAGTTTGCTCATCCAGCCATTGTTAAGTTTCTAACTAGACTAAAGCGCATTAATCAACTTAAAGATGATTAGTAATCTTTAAACTATGTTTTGAGCTACAATTCAATTTCAATTCATTCTTTCCCTTTCACCTGCACCTTTTTGCTATTATTGTTGTCGTACATTATTCTTAGATTGATTTAGAAGATTAGCCTCGATGTATCAAACATCACTAGGACCAAAGCCATGTCAATTTCCAATTGACTACGAATCGGAAGATATGAGCACCTTCAAGTGCATTTGTACAATTCCGCCCTTAGCCTCGCCGTTTTTGACCTTTTCCTCAAGGGAAACTTCTTCGTGTACACACCTGCCTGACCCTCGTAGTTCAGTTCTTGGTTTGGACAAAATGGCACCAAGAAATCTGTCTTTAACTTCATACATCGCATTGAAGCCCGCCCACATGAATCCATTGGTTTCCCTCAAGCCCAAGGAGTTCCACATGAGGCTAAGGTGCTCATCCAACCATTGTTAAGTTTCTAACTAGACTAAAGCGCATTAATCAACTTAAAGATGATTAGTAATCTTTAAACTATGTTTTGAGCTAAATTTCCCTTCAAATTCATTCTCTCAGTTTCATCTGCACTTTTTGATGTTATTGTTGTTTTACATTATTCTTAGATTGATTTAGAAGATTAGCCTCGATGTATCACACATCACTAGGACCAAAGCCAAGTCAATTTCCAATTGACTACGAATCGGAAGATATGTGCACCGTCAAGTGCATTCGTACAATTCCGCCCTTAGCCTCGCCGTTTTTGACCTTTTCCTCAAGGGAAACTTCTTCGTGTACACACCTGCCTGACCCTCGTAGTTCAGTTCTTGGTTTGGACGAAATGGCACCAAGAAATCTGTCTTTAACTTCATTCATCGGATTGAAGCTCGCCCACATAAATCCATTGGTTTCCCTCAAGCCCAAGGAGTTCCACATGAGGCTAGTTTGCTCATCCAGCCATTGTTAAGTTTCTAACTAGACTAAAGCGCATTAATCAACTTAAAGATGATTAGTAATCTTTAAACCATGTTTCGAGCTTAATTTCCCTTCAAATTCATTCTCTCCGTTTCGTTTGCACCTTTTTGATGTTATTGTTGTTTTACATTATTCTTAGATTGATTTAGAAGATAAGCCTCGATGTATCACACATCACTAGGACCAAAGCCAAGTCAGTTTCCAATTGACTACGAATCGGAAGATATGTGCACCTTCAAGTGCATTCGTACAATTCCGCCCTTAGCCTAGCCGTTTTTGACCTTTTCCTCAAGGGAAACTTCTTCGTGTACCCACCTGCCTGACCCTCGTAGTTCAGTTCTTGGTTTGGACGAAATGGCACCAAGAAATCTGTCTTTAACTTCATTCATCGCATTGAAGCCCGCCCACATGAATCCATTGGTTTCCCTCAAGCCCAAGGAGTTCCACATGAGGCTAATGTGCTCGTCCAACCATTGTTAAATTTCTAACTAGACTAAAGCGCATTAATCAACTTAAAGATGATTAGTAATCTTTAAACCATGTTTCGAGCTTAATTTCCCTTCAAATTCATTCTCTCCGTTTCGTTTGCACCTTTTTGATGTTATTGTTGTTTTACATTATTCTTAGTTTGATTTAGAAGATAAGCCTCGATGTATCACACATCACTAGGACCAAAGCCATGTCAATTTTCAATTGACTACGAATCGGAACATATGAGCACCTTCAAGTGCATTCATACAATTCCGCCCTTAGCCTCGGCGTTTTTGACCTTTTCCTCAGGGGAAACTTCTTCGTGTACACACCTCGCTGACCCTCGTAGTTCAGTTCTTGGTTTGGACAAAATGGCACCAAGAAATCTGTCTTTAACTTCATTCATCGTATTGAAGCCCGCCCACATAAATGCATTGGTTTCCCTCAAGCCCAAGGAGTTCCACATGAAGCTAGTTTGCTCATCCAGCCATTGTTAAGTTTCTAACTAGACTAAAGCGCATTAATCAACTTAAAGATGATTAGTAATCTTTAAACTATGTTTTGAGCTACAATTCAATTTCAATTCATTCTTTCCCTTTCACCTGCACCTTTTTGCTATTATTGTTGTCGTACATTATTCTTAGATTGATTTAGAAGATTAGCCTCGATGTATCACACATCACTAGGACCAAAGCCATGTCAATTTCCAATTGACTACGAATCGGAAGATATGAGCACCTTCAAGTGCATTTGTACAATTCCACCCTTAGCCTCGCCGTTTTTGACCTTTTCCTCAAGGGAAACTTCTTCGTGTACACACCTGCCTGACCCTCGTAGTTCAGTTCTTGGTTTGGACAAAATGGCACCAAGAAATCTGTCTTTAACTTCATACATCGCATTGAAGCCCGCCCACATGAATCCATTGGTTTCCCTCAAGCCCAAGGAGTTCCACATGAGGCTAAGGTGCTCATCCAACCATTGTTAAGTTTCTAACTAGACTAAAGCGCATTAATCAACTTAAAGATGATTAGTAATCTTTAAACTATGTTTTGAGCTAAATTTCCCTTCAAATTCATTCTCTCAGTTTCATCTGCACTTTTTGATGTTATTGTTGTTTTACATTATTCTTAGATTGATTTAGAAGATTAGCCTCGATGTATCACACATCACTAGGACCAAAGCCAAGTCAATTTCCAATTGACTACGAATCGGAAGATATGTGCACCTTCAAGTGCATTCGTACAATTCCACCCTTAGCCTCGCCGTTTTTGACCTTTTCCTCAAGGGAAACTTCTTCGTGTACACACCTGCCTGACCCTCGTAGTTCAGTTCTTGGTTTGGACGAAATGGCACCAAGAAATCTGTCTTTAACTTCATTCATCGGATTGAAGCTCGCCCACATAAATCCATTGGTTTCCCTCAAGCCCAAGGAGTTCCACATGAGGCTAGTTTGCTCATCCAGCCATTGTTAAGTTTCTAACTAGACTAAAGCGCATTAATCAACTTAAAGATGATTAGTAATCTTTAAACCATGTTTCGAGCTTAATTTCCCTTCAAATTCATTCTCTCCGTTTCGTTTGCACCTTTTTGATGTTATTGTTGTTTTACATTATTCTTAGATTGATTTAGAAGATAAGCCTCGATGTATCACACATCACTAGGACCAAAGCCAAGTCAGTTTCCAATTGACTACGAATCGGAAGATATGTGCACCTTCAAGTGCATTCGTACAATTCCGCCCTTAGCCTCGCCGTTTTTGACCTTTTCCTCAAGGGAAACTTCTTCGTGTACACACCTGCCTGACCCTCGTAGTTCAGTTCTTGGTTTGGACGAAATGGCACCAAGAAATCTGTCTTTAACTTCATTCATCGCATTGAAGCCCGCCCACATGATTCCATTGGTTTCCCTCAAGCCCAAGGAGTTCCACATGAGGCTAATGTGCTCGTCCAACCATTGTTAAATTTCTAACTAGACTAAAGCGCATTAATCAACTTAAAGATGATTAGTAATCTTTAAACCATGTTTCGAGCTTAATTTCCCTTCAAATTCATTCTCTCCGTTTCGTTTGCACCTTTTTGATGTTATTGTTGTTTTACATTATTCTTAGATTGATTTAGAAGATAAGCCTCGATGTATCACACATCACTAGGACCAAAGCCAAGTCAGTTTCCAATTGACTACGAATCGGAAGATATGTGCACCTTCAAGTGCATTCGTACAATTCCGCCCTTAGCCTCGCCGTTTTTGACCTTTTCCTCAAGGGAAACTTCTTCGTGTACACACCTGCCTGACCCTCGTAGTTCAGTTCTTGGTTTGGACGAAATGGCACCAAGAAATCTGTCTTTAACTTCATTCATCGCATTGAAGCCCGCCAACATGAATCCATTGGTTTCCCTCAAGCCCAAGCAGTTCCACATGAGGCTAATGTGCTCATCCAACCATTGTTAAATTTCTAACTAGACTAAAGCGCATTAATCAACTTAAAGATGATTAGTAATCTTTAAACCATGTTTCGAGCTTAATTTCCCTTCAAATTCATTCTCTCCGTTTCGTTTGCACCTTTTTGATGTTATTGTTGTTTTACATTATTCTTAGATTGATTTAGAAGATAAGCCTCGATGTATCACACATCACTAGGACCAAACCCATGTCAATTTTCAATTGACTACGAATCGGAACATATGAGCACCTTCAAGTGCATTCATACAATTCCGCCCTTAGCCTCGGCGTTTTTGACCTTTTCCTCAGGGGAAACTTCTTCGTGTACACACCTCGCTGACCCTCGTAGTTCAGTTCTTGGTTTGGACAAAATGGCACCAAGAAATGTGTCTTTAACTTCATTCATCGTATTGAAGCCCGCCCACATAAATGCATTGGTTTCCCTCAAGCCCAAGGAGTTCCACATGAAGCTAGTTTGCTCATCCAGCCATTGTTAAGTTTCTAACTAGACTAAAGCGCATTAATCAACTTAAAGATGATTAGTAATCTTTAAACTATGTTTTGAGCTACAATTCAATTTCAATTCATTCTTTCCCTTTCACCTGCACCTTTTTGCTATTATTGTTGTCGTACATTATTCTTAGATTGATTTAGAAGATTAGCCTCGATGTATCAAACATCACTAGGACCAAAGCCATGTCAATTTCCAATTGACTACGAATCGGAAGATATGAGCACCTTCAAGTGCATTTGTACAATTCCGCCCTTAGCCTCGGCGTTTTTGACCTTTTCCTCAGGGGAAACTTCTTCGTGTACACACCTCGCTGACCCTCGTAGTTCAGTTCTTGGTTTGGACAAAATGGCACCAAGAAATCTGTCTTTAACTTCATTCATCGTATTGAAGCCCGCCCACATAAATGCATTGGTTTCCCTCAAGCCCAAGGAGTTCCACATGAAGCTAGTTTGCTCATCCAGCCATTGTTAAGTTTCTAACTAGACTAAAGCGCATTAATCAACTTAAAGATGATTAGTAATCTTTAAACCATGTTTCGAGCTTAATTTCCCTTCAAATTCATTCTCTCCGTTTCGTTTGCACCTTTTTGATGTTATTGTTGTTTTACATTATTCTTAGATTGATTTAGAAGATAAGCCTCGATGTATCACACATCACTAGGACCAAAGCCAAGTCAGTTTCCAATTGACTACGAATCGGAAGATATGTGCACCTTCAAGTGCATTCGTACAATTCCGCCCTTAGCCTCGCCGTTTTTGACCTTTTCCTCAAGGGAAACTTCTTCGTGTACACACCTGCCTGACCCTCGTAGTTCAGTTCTTGGTTTGGACGAAATGGCACCAAGAAGTCTGTCTTTAACTTCATTCATCGCATTGAAGCCCGCCCACATGAATCCATTGGTTTCCCTCAAGCCCAAGCAGTTCCACATGAGGCTAATGTGCTCATCCAACCATTGTTAAATTTCTAACTAGACTAAAGCGCATTAATCAACTTAAAGATGATTAGTAATCTTTAAACCATGTTTCGAGCCTAATTTCCCTTCAAATTCATTCTCTCCGTTTCGTTTGCACCTTTTTGATGTTATTGTTGTTTTACATTATTCTTAGATTGATTTAGAAGATAAGCCTCGATGTATCACACATCACTAGGACCAAACCCATGTCAATTTTCAATTGACTACGAATCGGAACATATGAGCACCTTCAAGTGCATTCATACAATTCCGCCCTTAGCCTCGGCGTTTTTGACCTTTTCCTCAGGGGAAACTTCTTCGTGTACACACCTCGCTGACCCTCGTAGTTCAGTTCTTGGTTTGGACAAAATGGCACCAAGAAATCTGTCTTTAACTTCATTCATCGTATTGAAGCCCGCCCACATAAATGCATTGGTTTCCCTCAAGCCCAAGGAGTTCCACATGAAGCTAGTTTGCTCATCCAGCCATTGTTAAGTTTCTAACTAGACTAAAGCGCATTAATCAACTTAAAGATGATTAGTAATCTTTAAACTATGTTTTGAGCTACAATTCAATTTCAATTCATTCTTTCCCTTTCACCTGCACCTTTTTGCTATTATTGTTGTCGTACATTATTCTTAGATTGATTTAGAAGATTAGCCTCGATGTATCAAACATCACTAGGACCAAAGCCATGTCAATTTCCAATTGACTACGAATCGGAAGATATGAGCACCTTCAAGTGCATTTGTACAATTCCGCCCTTAGCCTCGCCGTTTTTGACCTTTTCCTCAAGGGAAACTTCTTCGTGTACACACCTGCCTGACCCTCGTAGTTCAGTTCTTGGTTTGGACAAAATGGCACCAAGAAATCTGTCTTTAACTTCATACATCGCATTGAAGCCCGCCCACATGAATCCATTGGTTTCCCTCAAGCCCAAGGAGTTCCACATGAGGCTAAGGTGCTCATCCAACCATTGTTAAGTTTCTAACTAGACTAAAGCGCATTAATCAACTTAAAGATGATTAGTAATCTTTAAACTATGTTTTGAGCTAAATTTCCCTTCAAATTCATTCTCTCAGTTTCATCTGCACTTTTTGATGTTATTGTTGTTTTACATTATTCTTAGATTGATTTAGAAGATTAGCCTCGATGTATCACACATCACTAGGACCAAAGCCAAGTCAATTTCCAATTGACTACGAATCGGAAGATATGTGCACCGTCAAGTGCATTCGTACAATTCCGCCCTTAGCCTCGCCGTTTTTGACCTTTTCCTCAAGGGAAACTTCTTCGTGTACACACCTGCCTGACCCTCGTAGTTCAGTTCTTGGTTTGGACGAAATGGCACCAAGAAATCTGTCTTTAACTTCATTCATCGGATTGAAGCTCGCCCACATAAATCCATTGGTTTCCCTCAAGCCCAAGGAGTTCCACATGAGGCTAGTTTGCTCATCCAGCCATTGTTAAGTTTCTAACTAGACTAAAGCGCATTAATCAACTTAAAGATGATTAGTAATCTTTAAACCATGTTTCGAGCTTAATTTCCCTTCAAATTCATTCTCTCCGTTTCGTTTGCACCTTTTTGATGTTATTGTTGTTTTACATTATTCTTAGATTGATTTAGAAGATAAGCCTCGATGTATCACACATCACTAGGACCAAAGCCAAGTCAGTTTCCAATTGACTACGAATCGGAAGATATGTGCACCTTCAAGTGCATTCGTACAATTCCGCCCTTAGCCTAGCCGTTTTTGACCTTTTCCTCAAGGGAAACTTCTTCGTGTACCCACCTGCCTGACCCTCGTAGTTCAGTTCTTGGTTTGGACGAAATGGCACCAAGAAATCTGTCTTTAACTTCATTCATCGCATTGAAGCCCGCCCACATGAATCCATTGGTTTCCCTCAAGCCCAAGGAGTTCCACATGAGGCTAATGTGCTCGTCCAACCATTGTTAAATTTCTAACTAGACTAAAGCGCATTAATCAACTTAAAGATGATTAGTAATCTTTAAACCATGTTTCGAGCTTAATTTCCCTTCAAATTCATTCTCTCCGTTTCGTTTGCACCTTTTTGATGTTATTGTTGTTTTACATTATTCTTAGTTTGATTTAGAAGATAAGCCTCGATGTATCACACATCACTAGGACCAAAGCCAAGTCAGTTTCCAATTGACTACGAATCGGAAGATATGTGCACCTTCAAGTGCATTTGTACAATTCCGCCCTTAGCCTCGCCGTTTTTGACCTTTTCCTCAAGGGAAACTTCTTCGTGTACACACCTGCCTGACCCTCGTAGTTCAGTTCTTGGTTTGGACGAAATGGCACCAAGAAATCTGTCTTTAACTTCATTCATCGCATTGAAGCCCGCCCACATGAATCCATTGGTTTCCCTCAAGCTCAAGGAGTTCCACATGAGGCTAATGTGCTCATCCAACCATTGTTAAATTTCTAACTAGACTAAAGCGCATTAATCAACTTAAAGATGATTAGTAATCTTTAAACCATGTTTCGAGCTTAATTTCGCTTCAAATTCATTCTCTCCGTTTCGTTTGCACCTTTTTGATGTTATTGTTGTTTTACATTATTCTTAGATTGATTTAGAAGATAAGCCTCGATGTATCACACATCACTAGGACCAAACCCATGTCAATTTTCAATTGACTACGAATCGGAACATATGAGCACCTTCAAGTGCATTCATACAATTCCGCCCTTAGCCTCGGCGTTTTTGACCTTTTCCTCAGGGGAAACTTCTTCGTGTACACACCTCGCTGACCCTCGTAGTTCAGTTCTTGGTTTGGACAAAATGGCACCAAGAAATCTGTCTTTAACTTCATTCATCGTATTGAAGCCCGCCCACATAAATGCATTGGTTTCCCTCAAGCCCAAGGAGTTCCACATGAAGCTAGTTTGCTCATCCAGCCATTGTTAAGTTTCTAACTAGACTAAAGCGCATTAATCAACTTAAAGATGATTAGTAATCTTTAAACTATGTTTTGAGCTACAATTCAATTTCAATTCATTCTTTCCCTTTCACCTGCACCTTTTTGCTATTATTGTTGTCGTACATTATTCTTAGATTGATTTAGAAGATTAGCCTCGATGTATCAAACATCACTAGGACCAAAGCCATGTCAATTTCCAATTGACTACGAATCGGAAGATATGAGCACCTTCAAGTGCATTTGTACAATTCCGCCCTTAGCCTCGCCGTTTTTGACCTTTTCCTCAAGGGAAACTTCTTCGTGTACACACCTGCCTGACCCTCGTAGTTCAGTTCTTGGTTTGGACAAAATGGCACCAAGAAATCTGTCTTTAACTTCATACATCGCATTGAAGCCCGCCCACATGAATCCATTGGTTTCCCTCAAGCCCAAGGAGTTCCACATGAGGCTAAGGTGCTCATCCAACCATTGTTAAGTTTCTAACTAGACTAAAGCGCATTAATCAACTTAAAGATGATTAGTAATCTTTAAACTATGTTTTGAGCTAAATTTCCCTTCAAATTCATTCTCTCAGTTTCATCTGCACTTTTTGATGTTATTGTTGTTTTACATTATTCTTAGATTGATTTAGAAGATTAGCCTCGATGTATCACACATCACTAGGACCAAAGCCAAGTCAATTTCCAATTGACTACGAATCGGAAGATATGTGCACCGTCAAGTGCATTCGTACAATTCCGCCCTTAGCCTCGCCGTTTTTGACCTTTTCCTCAAGGGAAACTTCTTCGTGTACACACCTGCCTGACCCTCGTAGTTCAGTTCTTGGTTTGGACGAAATGGCACCAAGAAATCTGTCTTTAACTTCATTCATCGGATTGAAGCTCGCCCACATAAATCCATTGGTTTCCCTCAAGCCCAAGGAGTTCCACATGAGGCTAGTTTGCTCATCCAGCCATTGTTAAGTTTCTAACTAGACTAAAGCGCATTAATCAACTTAAAGATGATTAGTAATCTTTAAACCATGTTTCGAGCTTAATTTCCCTTCAAATTCATTCTCTCCGTTTCGTTTGCACCTTTTTGATGTTATTGTTGTTTTACATTATTCTTAGATTGATTTAGAAGATAAGCCTCGATGTATCACACATCACTAGGACCAAAGCCAAGTCAGTTTCCAATTGACTACGAATCGGAAGATATGTGCACCTTCAAGTGCATTCGTACAATTCCGCCCTTAGCCTAGCCGTTTTTGACCTTTTCCTCAAGGGAAACTTCTTCGTGTACCCACCTGCCTGACCCTCGTAGTTCAGTTCTTGGTTTGGACGAAATGGCACCAAGAAATCTGTCTTTAACTTCATTCATCGCATTGAAGCCCGCCCACATGAATCCATTGGTTTCCCTCAAGCCCAAGGAGTTCCACATGAGGCTAATGTGCTCGTCCAACCATTGTTAAATTTCTAACTAGACTAAAGCGCATTAATCAACTTAAAGATGATTAGTAATCTTTAAACCATGTTTCGAGCTTAATTTCCCTTCAAATTCATTCTCTCCGTTTCGTTTGCACCTTTTTGATGTTATTGTTGTTTTACATTATTCTTAGTTTGATTTAGAAGATAAGCCTCGATGTATCACACATCACTAGGACCAAAGCCAAGTCAGTTTCCAATTGACTACGAATCGGAAGATATGTGCACCTTCAAGTGCATTTGTACAATTCCGCCCTTAGCCTCGCCGTTTTTGACCTTTTCCTCAAGGGAAACTTCTTCGTGTACACACCTGCCTGACCCTCGTAGTTCAGTTCTTGGTTTGGACGAAATGGCACCAAGAAATCTGTCTTTAACTTCATTCATCGCATTGAAGCCCGCCCACATGAATCCATTGGTTTCCCTCAAGCTCAAGGAGTTCCACATGAGGCTAATGTGCTCATCCAACCATTGTTAAATTTCTAACTAGACTAAAGCGCATTAATCAACTTAAAGATGATTAGTAATCTTTAAACCATGTTTCGAGCTTAATTTCGCTTCAAATTCATTCTCTCCGTTTCGTTTGCACCTTTTTGATGTTATTGTTGTTTTACATTATTCTTAGATTGATTTAGAAGATAAGCCTCGATGTATCACACATCACTAGGACCAAACCCATGTCAATTTTCAATTGACTACGAATCGGAACATATGAGCACCTTCAAGTGCATTCATACAATTCCGCCCTTAGCCTCGGCGTTTTTGACCTTTTCCTCAGGGGAAACTTCTTCGTGTACACACCTCGCTGACCCTCGTAGTTCAGTTCTTGGTTTGGACAAAATGGCACCAAGAAATCTGTCTTTAACTTCATTCATCGTATTGAAGCCCGCCCACATAAATGCATTGGTTTCCCTCAAGCCCAAGGAGTTCCACATGAAGCTAGTTTGCTCATCCAGCCATTGTTAAGTTTCTAACTAGACTAAAGCGCATTAATCAACTTAAAGATGATTAGTAATCTTTAAACTATGTTTTGAGCTACAATTCAATTTCAATTCATTCTTTCCCTTTCACCTGCACCTTTTTGCTATTATTGTTGTCGTACATTATTCTTAGATTGATTTAGAAGATTAGCCTCGATGTATCAAACATCACTAGGACCAAAGCCATGTCAATTTCCAATTGACTACGAATCGGAAGATATGAGCACCTTCAAGTGCATTTGTACAATTCCGCCCTTAGCCTCGCCGTTTTTGACCTTTTCCTCAAGGGAAACTTCTTCGTGTACACACCTGCCTGACCCTCGTAGTTCAGTTCTTGGTTTGGACAAAATGGCACCAAGAAATCTGTCTTTAACTTCATACATCGCATTGAAGCCCGCCCACATGAATCCATTGGTTTCCCTCAAGCCCAAGGAGTTCCACATGAGGCTAAGGTGCTCATCCAACCATTGTTAAGTTTCTAACTAGACTAAAGCGCATTAATCAACTTAAAGATGATTAGTAATCTTTAAACTATGTTTTGAGCTAAATTTCCCTTCAAATTCATTCTCTCAGTTTCATCTGCACTTTTTGATGTTATTGTTGTTTTACATTATTCTTAGATTGATTTAGAAGATTAGCCTCGATGTATCACACATCACTAGGACCAAAGCCAAGTCAATTTCCAATTGACTACGAATCGGAAGATATGTGCACCGTCAAGTGCATTCGTACAATTCCGCCCTTAGCCTCGCCGTTTTTGACCTTTTCCTCAAGGGAAACTTCTTCGTGTACACACCTGCCTGACCCTCGTAGTTCAGTTCTTGGTTTGGACGAAATGGCACCAAGAAATCTGTCTTTAACTTCATTCATCGGATTGAAGCTCGCCCACATAAATCCATTGGTTTCCCTCAAGCCCAAGGAGTTCCACATGAGGCTAGTTTGCTCATCCAGCCATTGTTAAGTTTCTAACTAGACTAAAGCGCATTAATCAACTTAAAGATGATTAGTAATCTTTAAACCATGTTTCGAGCTTAATTTCCCTTCAAATTCATTCTCTCTGTTTCGTTTGCACCTTTTTGATGTTATTGTTGTTTTACATTATTCTTAGATTGATTTAGAAGATAAGCCTCGATGTATCACACATCACTAGGACCAAAGCCAAGTCAGTTTCCAATTGACTACGAATCGGAAGATATGTGCACCTTCAAGTGCATTCGTACAATTCCGCCCTTAGCCTAGCCGTTTTTGACCTTTTCCTCAAGGGAAACTTCTTCGTGTACCCACCTGCCTGACCCTCGTAGTTCAGTTCTTGGTTTGGACGAAATGGCACCAAGAAATCTGTCTTTAACTTCATTCATCGCATTGAAGCCCGCCCACATGAATCCATTGGTTTCCCTCAAGCCCAAGGAGTTCCACATGAGGCTAATGTGCTCGTCCAACCATTGTTAAATTTCTAACTAGACTAAAGCGCATTAATCAACTTAAAGATGATTAGTAATCTTTAAACCATGTTTCGAGCTTAATTTCCCTTCAAATTCATTCTCTCCGTTTCGTTTGCACCTTTTTGATGTTATTGTTGTTTTACATTATTCTTAGTTTGATTTAGAAGATAAGCCTCGATGTATCACACATCACTAGGACCAAAGCCAAGTCAGTTTCCAATTGACTACGAATCGGAAGATATGTGCACCTTCAAGTGCATTTGTACAATTCCGCCCTTAGCCTCGCCGTTTTTGACCTTTTCCTCAAGGGAAACTTCTTCGTGTACACACCTGCCTGACCCTCGTAGTTCAGTTCTTGGTTTGGACGAAATGGCACCAAGAAATCTGTCTTTAACTTCATTCATCGCATTGAAGCCCGCCCACATGAATCCATTGGTTTCCCTCAAGCCCAAGGAGTTCCACATGAGGCTAATGTGCTCATCCAACCATTGTTAAATTTCTAACTAGACTAAAGCGCATTAATCAACTTAAAGATGATTAGTAATCTTTAAACCATGTTTTGAGCTTAATTTCGCTTCAAATTCATTCTCTCAGTTTCGTCTGCACTTTTTGATGTTATTGTTGTTTTACATTATTCTTAGATTGATTTAGAAGATTAGCCTCGATGTATCACACATCACTAGGACCAAAGCCAAGTCCATTTCCAATTCACTACGAATCGGAAGATATGTGCACCTTCAAGTGCATTCGTACAATTCCGCCCTTACCCTCGCCGTTTTTGACCTTTTCCTCAAGGGAAACTTCTTCGTGTACACACCTGCCTGACCCTCGTAGTTCAGTTCTTGGTTTGGACAAAATGGCACCAAGAAATCTGTCTTTAACTTCATTCATCGCATTGAAGCCCGCCCACATGAATCCATTGGTTTCCCTCAAGCCCAAGGAGTTCCACATGAGGCTAAGGTGCTCATCCAACCATTGTTAAGTTTCTAACTAGACTAAAGCGCATTAATCAACTTAAAGATGATTAGTAATCTTTAAACTATGTTTTGAGCTAAATTTCCCTTCAAATTCATTCTCTCCCTTTCATCTGCACCTTTTTTATATTATTGTTGTCTTACATTATTCTTAGATTGATTTAGAAGATTAGCCACGATGTATCACACATCACTAGGACCAAAGCCATGTCAATTTCCAATTCACTACGAATCGGAAGATATGAGCACCTTCAAGTGCATTCCTACAATTCCGCCCTTAGCCTCACCGTTTTTGACCTTTTCCTTAGGGGAAACTTCTACGTGTATACACCTCCCTGACCCTCATAGTTCAGTTCTTGGTTTGGACAAAATGGCACCAAGAAATCTGTCTTTAACTTCATTCATCGTATTGAAGCCCGCCCACATAAATCCATTGGTTTCCCTCAAGCCCAAGGAGTTCCACATGAGGCTAGTTTGCTCATCCAGCCATTGTTAAGTTTCTAACTAGACTAAAGCGCATTAATCAACTTAAAGATGATTAGTAATCTTTAAACTATGTTTTGAGCTTAATTTCCCTTCAAATTCATTCTCTCCGTTTCGTTTGCACCTTTTTGATATTATTGTTGTTTTACATTATTCTTAGATTGATTTAGAAGATAAGCCTCGATGTATCACACATCGCTAGGACCAAAGCCAAGTCAATTTCCAATTGACTACGAATCGGAAGATATGTGCACCTTCAAGTGCATTCGTACAATTCCGCCCTTAGCCTCACCGTTTTTGACCTTTTCCTCAAGGGAAACTTCTTCGTGTACACAGCACCCTGACCCTCGTAGTTCAGTACTTGGTTTGGACGAAATGGCACCAAGAAATCTGTCTTTGACTTCATTCATCGTATTGAAGCTCGCCCACATAAATCCATTCGTTTCCCTCAAGCCCAAGGAGTTCCACATGAGGCTAGTTTGCTAATCCAGCCATTACTAAGTTTCTAACCAGACTAAAGCGCATTAATCAACTTAAAGATGATTAGTAATCTTTAAACCATGTTTTGAGCTTAATTTCGATTCAAATTCATTCTCTCCGTTTCATATGCACTTTTTGATGTTATTGTTGTTTTACATTATTCTTAGATTGATTTAGAAGATTAGCCTCGATGTATCACACATCACTAGGACCAAAGCCAAGTCAATTTCCAATTGACTACGAATCAGAAGATATGTGCACCTTCAAGTGCATTCGTACAATTCTGCCCTTAGCCTCGCCGTTTTTGACCTTTTCTTCAAGGGAAACTTCTTCGTGTACACACCTGCCTGACCCTCGTAGTTCAGTTCTTGGTTTGGACAAAATGGCACCAAGAAATCTGTCTTTAACTTCATTCATCGCATTGAAGCCCGCCCACATGAATCCATTGGTTTCCCTCAAGCCCAAGGAGTTCCACATGAGGCTAAGGTGCTCATCCAACCATTGTTAAGTTTCTAACTAGACTAAAGCGCATTAATCAACTTAAAGATGATTAGTAATCTTTAAACTATGTTTTGAGCTAAATATCCTTCAAATTCATTCTCTCCCTTTCATCTGCACCTTTTTGATATTATTGTTGTCTTACATTATTCTTAGATTGATTTAGAAGATTAGCCTCGATGTATCACACATCACTAGGACCAAAGCCATGTCAATTTCCAATTGACTACGAATCGGAAAATATGAGCACCTTCAAGTGCATTCGTACAATTCCGCCCTTAGCCTCGCCGTTTTTGAC
This sequence comes from Carya illinoinensis, assembly GCF_018687715.1. NCBI lineage: Eukaryota > Viridiplantae > Streptophyta > Magnoliopsida > Fagales > Juglandaceae > Carya > Carya illinoinensis. Next base: position 20,934,206 of record NC_056765.1, read on the forward strand.
CTTTTCCTCAGGGGAAACTTCTTCGTGTACACACCTCCCTTACCCTCGTAGTTCAGTTCTTGTTTTGGACAAAATGGCACCAAGAAATCTGTCTTTAACTTCATTCATCGTATTGAAGCCCGCCCACATAAATCCATTGGTTTCCCTCAAGCCCAAGGAGTTCCACATGAGGCTAGTTTGCTCATCCAGCCATTGTTAAGTTTCTAACTAGACTAAAGCGCATTAATCAAGTTAAAGATGATTAGTAATCTTTAAACCATGTTTTGAGCTTAATTTCGCTTCAAATTCATTCTCTCAGTTTCATCTGCACTTTTTGATGTTATTGTTGTTTTACATTATTCTTAGATTGATTTAGAAGATTAGCCTCGATGTATTACACATCACTAGGACCAAAGCCAAGTCAATTTCCAATTGACTACGGATCGGAAGATATGTGCACCTTCAAGTGCATTCGTACAATTCCGCCCTTAGCCTTGCCGTTTTTGACCTTTTCCTCAAGGGAAACTTCTTCGTGTACACACCTGCCTGACCCTCGTAGTTCAGTTCTTGGTTTGGACGAAATGGCACCAAGAAATCTGTCTTTAACTTCATTTATCGCATTGAAGCCCGCCCACATGAATCCATTGGTTTCCCTCAAGCCCAAGGAGTTCCACATGAGGCTAATGTGCTCATCCAACCATTGTTAAGTTTCTAACTAGACTAAAGCGCATTAATCAACTTAAAGATGATTAGTAATCTTTAAACTATGTTTTGAGCTAAATTTCCCTTCAAATTCATTCTCTCCCTTTCATTTGCACCTTTTTGATATTATTGTTGTCTTACATTATTCTTAGATTGATTTAGAAGATTAGCCACGATGTATCACACATCACTAGGACCAAAGTCATGTCAATTTCCAATTCACTACGAATCGGAAGATATGAGCACCTTCAAGTGCATTCCTACAATTCCGCCCTTAGCCTCGCCGTTTTTGACCTTTTCCTCAAGGGAAACTTCTTCGTGTACACACCTGCCTGACCCTCGCACTTCAGTTCTTGGTTTGGACGAAATGGCACCAAGAAATCTGTCTTTAACTTCATTCATCGTATTGAAGCTCGCCCACATAAATCCATTCGTTTCCCAGAAGCCCAAGGAGTTCCAAATGAGGCTAGTTTGCTCATCCAGCCATTGTTAAGTTTCTAACTAGACGAAAGCGCATTAATCAACTTAAAGATGATTAGTAATCTTTAAACCATGTTTTGAGCTTAATTTCCCTTCAAATTCATTCTCTCCGTTTCGTTTGCACCTTTTTGATGTTATTGTTGTTTTACATTATTCTTAGATTGATTTAGAAGATAAGCCTCGATGTATCACACATCACTAGGACCAAAGCCAAGTCAGTTTCCAATTGACTACGAATCGGAAGATATGTGCACCTTCAAGTGCATTCGTACAATTCCGCCCTTAGCCTCGCCGTTTTTGACCTTTTCCTCAAGGGAAACTTCTTCGTGTACACACCTGCCTGACCCTCGTAGTTCAGTTCTTGGTTTGGACGAAATGGCACCAAGAAATCTGTCTTTAACTTCATTTATCGCATTGAAGCCCGCCCACATGAATCCATTGGTTTCCCTCAAGCCCAAGGAGTTCCACATGAGGCTAATGTGCTCATCCAACCATTGTTAAGTTTCTAACTAGACTAAAGCGCATTAATCAACTTAAAGATGATTAGTAATCTTTAAACTATGTTTTGAGCTAAATTTCCCTTCAAATTCATTCTCTCCCTTTCATTTGCACCTTTTTGATATTATTGTTGTCTTACATTATTCTTAGATTGATTTAGAAGATTAGCCACGATGTATCACACATCACTAGGACCAAAGTCATGTCAATTTCCAATTCACTACGAATCGGAAGATATGAGCACCTTCAAGTGCATTCCTACAATTCCGCCCTTAGCCTCGCCGTTTTTGACCTTTTCCTCAAGGTAAACTTCTACGTGTTCACACCTCCCTGGCCCTCGTAGTTCAGTTCTTGGTTTGGACAAAATGGCACCAAGAAATCTGTCTTTAACTTCATTCATCGTATTGAAGCCCGCCCACATAAATCCATTGGTTTCCCTCAAGCCCAAGGAGTTCCACATGAGGCTAGTTTGCTCATCCAGCCATTGTTAAGTTTCTAACTAGACGAAAGCGCATTAATCAACTTAAAGATGATTAGTAATCTTTAAACCATGTTTTGAGCTTAATTTCCCTTCAAATTCATTCTCTCCGTTTCGTTTGCACCTTTTTGATGTTATTGTTGTTTTACATTATTCTTAGATTGATTTAGAAGATAAGCCTCGATGTATCACACATCACTAGGACCAAAGCCAAGTCAGTTTCCAATTGACTACGAATCGGAAGATATGTGCACCTTCAAGTGCATTCGTACAATTCCGCCCTTAGCCTCGCCGTTTTTGACCTTTTCCTCAAGGGAAACTTCTTCGTGTACACACCGGCCTGACCCTCGTAGTTCAGTTCTTGGTTTGGACGAAATGGCACCAAGAAATCTGTCTTTAACTTCATTCATCGCATTGAAGCCCGCCCACATGAATCCATTGGTTTCCCTCAAGCCCAAGGAGTTCCACATGAGGCTAATGTGCTCATCCAACCATTGTTAAATTTCTAACTAGACTAAAGCGCATTAATCAAGTTAAAGATGATTAGTAATCTTTAAACCATGTTTTGAGCTTAATTTCGCTTCAAATTCATTCTCTCAGTTTCATCTGCACTTTTTGATGTTATTGTTGTTTTACATTATTCTTAGATTGATTTAGAAGATTAGCCTCGATGTATCACACATCACTAGGACCAAAGCCAAGTCAATTTCCAATTGACTACGAATCGGAAGATATGTTCACCTTCAAGTGCATTCGTACAATTCCGCCCTTAGCCTCGCCGTTTTTGACCTTTTCCTCAAGGGAAACTTCTTCGTGTACACACTTGCCTGACCCTCGCAGTTCAGTTCTTGGTTTGGACGAAATGGCACCAAGAAATCTGTCTTTAACTTCATTCATCGTATTGAAGCTCGCCCACATAAATCCATTCGTTTCCCTGAAGCCCAAGGAGTTCCAAATGAGGCTAGTTTGCTCATCCAGCCATTGTTAAGTTTCTAACTAGACTAAAGCGCATTAATCAACTGAAAGATGATTAGTAATCTTTAAACCATGTTTTGAGCTTAATTTCGCTTCAAATTCATTCTCTCCGTTTCATTTGCACCTTTTTGATGTTATTGTTGTTTTACATTATTCTTAGATTGATTTAGAAGATTAGCCTCAGTGTATCACACATCACTACGACCAAAGCCATGTCAATTTCCAATTGACTACGAATCGGAAGATATGAGCACCTTCAAGTGCATTCCTACAATTCCGCCCTTAGCCTCGCCGTTTTTGACCTTTTCCTCATGGGAAACTTCTTCCTGTACACACCTCGCTGACCCTCGTAGTTCAGTTCTTGGTTTGGACAATATGGCACCAAGAAATCTGTCTTTAACTTCATTCATCGTATTGAAGCCCGCCCACATAAATCCATTGGTTTCCCTCAAGCCCAAGGAGCTCCACATGAGGCTAGTTTGCTCATCCAGCCATTGTTAAGTTTCTAACTAGACTAAAGCGCATTAATCAACTTAAAGATGATTAGTAATCTTTAAACCATGTTTTGAGCTTAATTTCGCTTCAAATTCATTCTCTCCCTTTCATCTGCACCTTTTTGATATTATTGTTGTCTTACATTATTCTTAGATTGATTTAGAAGATTAGCCTCAATGTATCACACATCACTAGGACCAAAGCCATGTCAATTTCCAATTGACTACGAATCGGAAGATATGTGCACCTTCAAGTGCATTCGTACAATTCTGCCCTTAGCCTCGCCGTTTTTGACCTTTTCCTCAAGGGAAACTTCTTCGTGTACACACCTGCCTGACCCTCGTAGTTCAGTTCTTGGTTTGGACGAAATGGCACCAAGAAATCTGTCTTTAACTTCATTCATCGTATTGAAGCTCGCCCACATAAATCCATTCGTTTCCCTCAAGCCCAAGGAGTTCCAAATGAGGCTAGTTTGCTCATCCAGCCATTGTTAAGTTTCTAACTAGACTAAAGCGCATTAATCAACTTAAAGATGATTAGTAATCTTTAAACTATGTTTTGGGCTAAATTTCCCTTCAAATTCATTCTCTCCCTTTCATCTGCACCTTTTTGATATTATTGTTGTCTTACATTATTCTTAGATTGATTTAGAAGATTAGCCACGATGTATCACACATCACTAGGACCAAAGTCATGTCAATTTCCAATTCACTACGAATCGGAAGATATGTGCACCTTCAAGTGCATTCGTACAATTCCGCCCTTAGCCTCGCCGTTTTTGACCTTTTCCTCAAGGGAAACTTCTTCGTGTACACACCTGCCTGACCCTCGTAGTTCAGTTCTTGGTTTGGACGAAATGGCACCAAGAAATCTGTCTTTAACTTCATTCATCGTATTGAAGCTCGCCCACATAAATCCATTCGTTTCCCTCAAGCCCAAGGAGTTCCACATGAGGCTAGTTTGCTCATCCAGCCACTGTTAAGTTTCTAACTAGACTAAAGCGCATTAATCAACTTAAAGATGATTAGTAATCTTTAAACTATGTTCTGAGCTAAAATTCAATTTCAATTCATTCTTTCCCTTTCACCTGCACCTTTTTGCTATTATTGTTGTCTTACATTATTCTTAGATTGATTTAGAAGATTAGCCTCGATGTATCACACATCACTAGGACCAAAGCCATGTCAATTTCCAATTGACTACGAATCGGAAGATATGAGCACCTTCTAGTGCATTTGTACAATTCCGCCCTTAGCCTCGCCGTTTTTGACCTTTTCCTCAAGGGAAACTTCTTCGTGTACACACCTGCCTGACCCTCGTAGTTCAGTTCTTGGTTTGGACAAAATGGCACCAAGAAATCTGTCTTTAACTTCATTCATCGCATTGAAGCCCGCCCACATGAATCCATTGGTTTCCCTCAAGCCCAAGGAGTTCCACATGAGGCTAAGGTGCTCATCCAACCATTGTTAAGTTTCTAACTAGACTAAAGCGCATTAATCAACTTAAAGATGATTAGTAATCTTTAAACTATGTTTTCAGCTAAATTTCCCTGCAAATTCATTCTCTCCCTTTCATCTGCGCCTTTTTGATATTATTGTTGTCTTACATTATTCTTAGATTGATTTAGAAGATTAGCCACGATGTATCACACATCACTAGGACCAAAGCCATGTCAATTTCCAATTCACTACGAATCGGAAGATATGAGCACCTTCAAGTGCATTCCTACAATTTCGCCCTTAGCCTCGCCGTTTTTGACCTTTTCCTCAGGGGAAACTTCTACGTGTACACACCTCCCTGACCCTCGTAGTTCAGTTCTTGGTTTGGACAAAATGGCACCAAGAAATCTGTCTTTAACTTCATTCATCGTATTGAAGCCCGCCCACATAAATCCATTGGTTTCCCTCAAGCCTAAGGAGTTCCACATGAGGCTAGTTTGCTCATCCAGCCATTGTTAAGATTCTAACTAGACTAAAGCGCATTAATCAACTTAAAGATGATTAGTAATCTTTAAACTATGTTTTGAGCTAAATTTCCCTTCAAATTCATTCTCTCCCTTTCATTTGCACCTTTTTGATATTATTGTTGTCTTACATTATTCTTAGATTGATTTAGAAGATTAGCCACGATGTATCACACATCACTAGGACCAAAGTCATGTCAATTTCCAATTCACTACGAATCGGAAGATATGAGCACCTTCAAGTGCATTCCTACAATTCCGCCCTTAGCCTCGCCGTTTTTGACCTTTTCCTCAAGGTAAACTTCTACGTGTTCACACCTCCCTGGCCCTCGTAGTTCAGTTCTTGGTTTGGACAAAATGGCACCAAGAAATCTGTCTTTAACTTCATTCATCGTATTGAAGCCCGCCCACATAAATCCATTGGTTTCCCTCAAGCCCAAGGAGTTCCACATGAGGCTAGTTTGCTCATCCAGCCATTGTTAAGTTTCTAACTAGACGAAAGCGCATTAATCAACTTAAAGATGATTAGTAATCTTTAAACTATGTTTTCAGCTAAATTTCCCTGCAAATTCATTCTCTCCCTTTCATCTGCGCCTTTTTGATATTATTGTTGTCTTACATTATTCTTAGATTGATTTAGAAGATTAGCCACGATGTATCACACATCACTAGGACCAAAGTCATGTCAATTTCCAATTCACTACGAATCGGAAGATATGAGCACCTTCAAGTGCATTCCTACAATTCCGCCCTTAGCCTCGCCGTTTTTGACCTTTTCCTCAAGGGAAACTTCTTCGTGTACACACCTGCCTGACCCTCGTAGTTCAGTTCTTGGTTTGGACGAAATGGCACCAAGAAATCTGTCTTTAACTTCATTTATCGCATTGAAGCCCGCCCACATGAATCCATTGGTTTCCCTCAAGCCCAAGGAGTTCCACATGAGGCTAATGTGCTCATCCAACCATTGTTAAGTTTCTAACTAGACTAAAGCGCATTAATCAACTTAAAGATGATTAGTAATCTTTAAACTATGTTTTGAGCTAAATTTCCCTTCAAATTCATTCTCTCCCTTTCATTTGCACCTTTTTGATATTATTGTTGTCTTACATTATTCTTAGATTGATTTAGAAGATTAGCCACGATGTATCACACATCACTAGGACCAAAGTCATGTCAATTTCCAATTCACTACGAATCGGAAGATATGAGCACCTTCAAGTGCATTCCTACAATTCCGCCCTTAGCCTCGCCGTTATTGACCTTTTCCTCAAGGTAAACTTCTACGTGTTCACACCTCCCTGGCCCTCGTAGTTCAGTTCTTGGTTTGGACAAAATGGCACCAAGAAATCTGTCTTTAACTTCATTCATCGTATTGAAGCCCGCCCACATAAATCCATTGGTTTCCCTCAAGCCCAAGGAGTTCCACATGAGGCTAGTTTGCTCATCCAGCCATTGTTAAGTTTCTAACTAGACGAAAGCGCATTAATCAACTTAAAGATGATTAGTAATCTTTAAACCATGTTTTGAGCTTAATTTCCCTTCAAATTCATTCTCTCCGTTTCGTTTGCACCTTTTTGATGTTATTGTTGTTTTACATTATTCTTAGATTGATTTAGAAGATAAGCCTCGATGTATCACACATCACTAGGACCAAAGCCAAGTCAGTTTCCAATTGACTACGAATCGGAAGATATGTGCACCTTTAAGTGCATTCGTACAATTCCGCCCTTAGCCTCGCCGTTTTTGACCTTTTCCTCAAGGGAAACTTCTTCGTGTACACACCGGCCTGACCCTCGTAGTTCAGTTCTTGGTTTGGACGAAATGGCACCAAGAAATCTGTCTTTAACTTCATTCATCGCATTGAAGCCCGCCCACATGAATCCATTGGTTTCCCTCAAGCCCAAGGAGTTCCACATGAGGCTAATGTGCTCATCCAACCATTGTTAAATTTCTAACTAGACTAAAGCGCATTAATCAAGTTAAAGATGATTAGTAATCTTTAAACCATGTTTTGAGCTTAATTTCGCTTCAAATTCATTCTCTCAGTTTCATCTGCACTTTTTGATGTTATTGTTGTTTTACATTATTCTTAGATTGATTTAGAAGATTAGCCTCGATGTATCACACATCACTAGGACCAAAGCCAAGTCAATTTCCAATTGACTACGAATCGGAAGATATGTTCACCTTCAAGTGCATTCGTACAATTCCGCCCTTAGCCTCGCCGTTTTTGACCTTTTCCTCAAGGGAAACTTCTTCGTGTACACACTTGCCTGACCCTCGCAGTTCAGTTCTTGGTTTGGACGAAATGGCACCAAGAAATCTGTCTTTAACTTCATTCATCGTATTGAAGCTCGCCCACATAAATCCATTCGTTTCCCTGAAGCCCAAGGAGTTCCAAATGAGGCTAGTTTGCTCATCCAGCCATTGTTAAGTTTCTAACTAGACTAAAGCGCATTAATCAACTGAAAGATGATTAGTAATCTTTAAACCATGTTTTGAGCTTAATTTCGCTTCAAATTCATTCTCTCCGTTTCATTTGCACCTTTTTGATGTTATTGTTGTTTTACATTATTCTTAGATTGATTTAGAAGATTAGCCTCAGTGTATCACACATCACTACGACCAAAGCCATGTCAATTTCCAATTGACTACGAATCGGAAGATATGAGCACCTTCAAGTGCATTCCTACAATTCCGCCCTTAGCCTCGCCGTTTTTGACCTTTTCCTCATGGGAAACTTCTTCCTGTACACACCTCGCTGACCCTCGTAGTTCAGTTCTTGGTTTGGACAATATGGCACCAAGAAATCTGTCTTTAACTTCATTCATCGTATTGAAGCCCGCCCACATAAATCCATTGGTTTCCCTCAAGCCCAAGGAGCTCCACATGAGGCTAGTTTGCTCATCCAGCCATTGTTAAGTTTCTAACTAGACTAAAGCGCATTAATCAACTTAAAGATGATTAGTAATCTTTAAACCATGTTTTGAGCTTAATTTCGCTTCAAATTCATTCTCTCCCTTTCATCTGCACCTTTTTGATATTATTGTTGTCTTACATTATTCTTAGATTGATTTAGAAGATTAGCCTCAATGTATCACACATCACTAGGACCAAAGCCATGTCAATTTCCAATTGACTACGAATCGGAAGATATGTGCACCTTCAAGTGCATTCGTACAATTCTGCCCTTAGCCTCGCCGTTTTTGACCTTTTCCTCAAGGGAAACTTCTTCGTGTACACACCTGCCTGACCCTCGTAGTTCAGTTCTTGGTTTGGACGAAATGGCACCAAGAAATCTGTCTTTAACTTCATTCATCGTATTGAAGCTCGCCCACATAAATCCATTCGTTTCCCTCAAGCCCAAGGAGTTCCAAATGAGGCTAGTTTGCTCATCCAGCCATTGTTAAGTTTCTAACTAGACTAAAGCGCATTAATCAACTTAAAGATGATTAGTAATCTTTAAACTATGTTTTGGGCTAAATTTCCCTTCAAATTCATTCTCTCCCTTTCATCTGCACCTTTTTGATATTATTGTTGTCTTACATTATTCTTAGATTGATTTAGAAGATTAGCCACGATGTATCACACATCACTAGGACCAAAGTCATGTCAATTTCCAATTCACTACGAATCGGAAGATATGTGCACCTTCAAGTGCATTCGTACAATTCCGCCCTTAGCCTCGCCGTTTTTGACCTTTTCCTCAAGGGAAACTTCTTCGTGTACACACCTGCCTGACCCTCGTAGTTCAGTTCTTGGTTTGGACGAAATGGCACCAAGAAATCTGTCTTTAACTTCATTCATCGTATTGAAGCTCGCCCACATAAATCCATTCGTTTCCCTCAAGCCCAAGGAGTTCCACATGAGGCTAGTTTGCTCATCCAGCCACTGTTAAGTTTCTAACTAGACTAAAGCGCATTAATCAACTTAAAGATGATTAGTAATCTTTAAACTATGTTCTGAGCTAAAATTCAATTTCAATTCATTCTTTCCCTTTCACCTGCACCTTTTTGCTATTATTGTTGTCTTACATTATTCTTAGATTGATTTAGAAGATTAGCCTCGATGTATCACACATCACTAGGACCAAAGCCATGTCAATTTCCAATTGCCTACGAATCGGAAGATATGAGCACCTTCTAGTGCATTTGTACAATTCCGCCCTTAGCCTCGCCGTTTTTGACCTTTTCCTCAAGGGAAACTTCTTCGTGTACACACCTGCCTGACCCTCGTAGTTCAGTTCTTGGTTTGGACAAAATGGCACCAAGAAATCTGTCTTTAACTTCATTCATCGCATTGAAGCCCGCCCACATGAATCCATTGGTTTCCCTCAAGCCCAAGGAGTTCCACATGAGGCTAAGGTGCTCATCCAACCATTGTTAAGTTTCTAACTAGACTAAAGCGCATTAATCAACTTAAAGATGATTAGTAATCTTTAAACTATGTTTTCAGCTAAATTTCCCTGCAAATTCATTCTCTCCCTTTCATCTGCGCCTTTTTGATATTATTGTTGTCTTACATTATTCTTAGATTGATTTAGAAGATTAGCCACGATGTATCACACATCACTAGGACCAAAGCCATGTCAATTTCCAATTCACTACGAATCGGAAGATATGAGCACCTTCAAGTGCATTCCTACAATTTCGCCCTTAGCCTCGCCGTTTTTGACCTTTTCCTCAGGGGAAACTTCTACGTGTACACACCTCCCTGACCCTCGTAGTTCAGTTCTTGGTTTGGACAAAATGGCACCAAGAAATCTGTCTTTAACTTCATTCATCGTATTGAAGCCCGCCCACATAAATCCATTGGTTTCCCTCAAGCCTAAGGAGTTCCACATGAGGCTAGTTTGCTCATCCAGCCATTGTTAAGATTCTAACTAGACTAAAGCGCATTAATCAACTTAAAGATGATTAGTAATCTTTAAACCATGTTTTGAGCTTAATTTCACTTCAAATTCATTCTCTCAGTTTCATCTGCACTTTTTGATGTTATTGTTGTTTTACAGTATTCTTAGATTGATTTAGAAGATTAGCCTCGATGTATCACACATCACTAGGACCAAAGCCAAGTCAATTTCCAATTGACTACGAATCGGAAGATATGTGCACCTTCAAGTGCATTCGTACAATTCCGCCCTTAGCCTCGCCGTTTTTGACCTTTTCCTCAAGGGAAACTTCTTCGAGTACACACCTGCCTGACCCTTGTAGTTCAGTCCTTGGTTTGGACGAAATGGCACCAAGAAATCTGTCTTTAACTTCATTTATCGCATTGAAGCCCGCCCACATGAATCCATTGGTTTCCCTCAAGCCCAAGGAGTTCCACATGAGGCTAATGTGCTCATCCAACCATTGTTAAGTTTCTAACTAGACTAAAGCGCATTAATCAACTTAAAGATGATTAGTAATCTTTAAACTATGTTTTGAGCTAAATTTCCCTTCAAATTCACTCTCTCCCTTTCATTTGCACCTTTTTGATATTATTGTTGTCTTACATTATTCTTAGATTGATTTAGAAGATTAGCCACGATGTATCACACATCACTAGGACCAAAGTCATGTCAATTTCCAATTCACTACGAATCGGAAGATATGAGCACCTTCAAGTGCATTCCTACAATTCCGCCCTTAGCCTCGCCGTTTTTGACCTTTTCCTCAGGGGAAACTTCTACGTGTTCACACCTCCCTGACCCTCGTAGTTCAGTTCTTGGTTTGGACAAAATGGCACCAAGAAATCTGTCTTTAACTTCATTCATCGTATTGAAGCCCGCCCACATAAATCCATTGGTTTCCCTCAAGCCCAAGGAGTTCCACATGAGGCTAGTTTGCTCATCCAGCCATTGTTAAGTTTCTAACTAGACGAAAGCGCATTAATCAACTTAAAGATGATTAGTAATCTTTAAAACATGTTTTGAGCTTAATTTCCCTTCAAATTCATTCTCTCCGTTTCGTTTGCACCTTTTTGATGTTATTGTTGTTTTACATTATTCTTAGATTGATTTAGAAGATAAGCCTCGATGTATCACACATCACTAGGACCAAAGCCAAGTCAGTTTCCAATTGACTACGAATCGGAAGATATGTGCACCTTCAAGTGCATTCGTACAATTCCGCCCTTAGCCTCGCCGTTTTTGACCTTTTCCTCAAGGGAAACTTCTTCGTGTACACACCTGCCTGACCCTCGTAGTTCAGTTCTTGGTTTGGACGAAATGGCACCAAGAAATCTGTCTTTAACTTCATTCATCGCATTGAAGCCCGCCCACATGAATCCATTGGTTTCCCTCAAGCCCAAGGAGTTCCACATGAGGCTAATGTGCTCATCCAACCATTGTTAAATTTTTAACTAGACTAAAGCGCATTAATCAAGTTAAAGATGATTAGTAATCTTTAAACCATGTTTTGAGCTTAATTTCGCTTCAAATTCATTGTCTCAGTTTCATCTGCACTTTTTGATGTTATTGTTGTTTTACATTATTCTTAGATTGATTTAGAAGATTAGCCTCGATGTATCACACATCACTAGGACCAAAGCCAAGTCAATTTCCAATTGACTACGAATCGGAAGATATGTTCACCTTCAAGTGCATTCGTACAATTCCGCCCTTAGCCTCGCCGTTTTTGACCTTTTCCTCAAGGGAAACTTCTTCGTGTACACACCTGCCTGACCCTCGCAGTTCAGTTCTTGGTTTGGACGAAATGGCACCAAGAAATCTGTCTTTAACTTCATTCATCGTATTGAAGCTCGCCCACATAAATCCATTCGTTTCCCTCAAGCCCAAGGAGTTCCAAATGAGGCTAGTTTGCTCATCCAGCCATTGTTAAGTTTCTAACTAGACTAAAGCGCATTAATCAACTTAAAGATGATTAGTAATCTTTAAACCATGTTTTGAGCTTAATTTCGCTTCAAATTCATTCTCTCCGTTTCATTTGCACCTTTTTGATGTTATTGTTGTTTTACATTATTCTTAGATTGATTTAGAAGATTAGCCTCAGTGTATCACACATCACTACGACCAAAGCCATGTCAATTTCCAATTGACTACGAATCGGAAGATATGAGCACCTTCAAGTGCATTCCTACAATTCCGCCCTTTGCCTCGCCGTTTTTGACCTTTTCCTCAGGGGAAACTTCTTCCTGTACACACCTCGCTGACCCTCGTAGTTCAGTTCTTGGTTTGGACAAAATGGCACCAAGAAATCTGGCTTTAACTTCATTCATCGTATTGAAGCCCGCCCACATAAATCCATTGGTTTCCCTCAAGCCCAAGGAGTTCCACATGAGGCTAGTTTGCTCATCCAGCCATTGTTAAGATTCTAACTAGACTAAAGCGCATTAATCAACTTAAAGATGATTAGTAATCTTTAAACCATGTTTTGAGCTTAATTTCACTTCAAATTCATTCTCTCAGTTTCATCTGCACTTTTTGATGTTATTGTTGTTTTACAGTATTCTTAGATTGATTTAGAAGATAAGCCTCGATGTATCACACATCACTAGGACGAAAGCCAAGTCAATTTCCAATTGACTACGAATCGGAAGATATGTGCACCTTCAAGTGCATTCGTACAATTCCGCCCTTAGCCTCGCCGTTTTTGACCTTTTCCTCAAGGGAAACTTCTTCGAGTACACACCTGCCTGACCCTCGTAGTTCAGTTCTTGGTTTGGACGAAATGGCACCAAGAAATCTGTCTTTAACTTCATTTATCGCATTGAAGCCCGCCCACATGAATCCATTGGTTTCCCTCAAGCCCAAGGAGTTCCACATGAGGCTAATGTGCTCATCCAACCATTGTTAAGTTTCTAACTAGACTAAAGCGCATTAATCAACTTAAAGATGATTAGTAATCTTTAAACTATGTTTTGAGCTAAATTTCCCTTCAAATTCATTCTCTCCCTTTCATTTGCACCTTTTTGATATTATTGTTGTCTTACATTATTCTTAGATTGATTTAGAAGATTAGCCACGATGTATCACACATCACTAGGACCAAAGTCATGTCAATTTCCAATTCACTACGAATCGGAAGATATGAGCACCTTCAAGTGCATTCGTACAATTCCGCCCTTAGCCTCGCCGTTTTTGACCTTTTCCTCAGCGGAAACTTCTACGTGTTCACACCTCCCTGACCCTCGTAGTTCAGTTCTTGGTTTGGACAAAATGGCACCAAGAAATCTGTCTTTAACTTCATTCATCGTATTGAAGCCCGCCCACATAAATCCATTGGTTTCCCTCAAGCCCAAGGAGTTCCACATGAGGCTAGTTTGCTCATCCAGCCATTGTTAAGTTTCTAACTAGACGAAAGCGCATTAATCAACTTAAAGATGATTAGTAATCTTTAAACCATGTTTTGAGCTTAATTTCCCTTCAAATTCATTCTCTCCGTTTCGTTTGCACCTTTTTGATGTTATTGTTGTTTTACATTATTCTTAGATTGATTTAGAAGATAAGCCTCGATGTATCACACATCACTAGGACCAAAGCCAAGTCAGTTTCCAATTGACTACGAATCGGAAGATATGTGCACCTTCAAGTGCATTCGTACAATTCCGCCCTTAGCCTCGCCGTTTTTGACCTTTTCCTCAAGGGAAACTTCTTCGTGTACACACCTGCCTGACCCTCGTAGTTCAGTTCTTGGTTTGGACGAAATGGCACCAAGAAATCTGTCTTTAACTTCATTCATCGCATTGAAGCCCGCCCACATGAATCCATTGGTTTCCCTCAAGCCCAAGGAGTTCCACATGAGGCTAATGTGCTCATCCAACCATTGTTAAATTTCTAACTAGACTAAAGCGCATTAATCAAGTTAAAGATGATTAGTAATCTTTAAACCATGTTTTGAGCTTAATTTCGCTTCAAATTCATTCTCTCAGTTTCATCTGCACTTTTTGATGTTATTGTTGTTTTACATTATTCTTAGATTGATTTAGAAGATTAGCCTCGATGTATCACACATCACTAGGACCAAAGCCAAGTCAATTTCCAATTGACTACGAATCGGAAGATATGTTCACCTTCAAGTGCATTCGTACAATTCCGCCCTTAGCCTCGCCGTTTTTGACCTTTTCCTCAAGGGAAACTTCTTCGTGTACACACCTGCCTGACCCTCGCAGTTCAGTTCTTGGTTTGGACGAAATGGCACCAAGAAATCTGTCTTTAACTTCATTCATCGTATTGAAGCTCGCCCACATAAATCCATTCGTTTCCCTGAAGCCCAAGGAGTTCCAAATGAGTCTAGTTTGCTCATCCAGCCATTGTTAAGTTTCTAACTAGACTAAAGCGCATTAATCAACTTAAAGATGATTAGTAATCTTTAAACCATGTTTTGAGCTTAATTTCGCTTCAAATTCATTCTCTCCATTTCATTTGCACCTTTTTGATGTTATTGTTGTTTTACATTATTCTTAGATTGATTTAGAAGATTAGCCTCAGTGTATCACACATCACTACGACCAAAGCCATGTCAATTTCCAATTGACTACGAATCGGAAGATATGAGCACCTTCAAGTGCATTCCTACAATTCCGCCCTTAGCCTCGCCGTTTTTGACCTTTTCCTCAGGGGAAGCTTCTTCCTGTACACACCTCGCTGACCCTCGTAGTTCAGTTCTTGGTTTGGACAAAATGGCACCAAGAAATCTGTCTTTAACTTCATTCATCGTATTGAAGCCCGCCCACATAAATCCATTGGTTTCCCTCAAGCCCAAGGAGCGCCACATGAGGCTAGTTTGCTCATCCAGCCATTGTTAAGTTTCTAACTAGACTAAGGCGCATTAATCAACTTAAAGATGATTAGTAATCTTTAAACCATGTTTTGAGCTTAATTTCGCTTCAAATTCATTCTCTCCCTTTCATCTGCACCTTTTTGATATTATTGTTGTCTTACATTATTCTTAGATTGATTTAGAAGATTAGCCTCAACGTATCACACATCACTAGGACCAAAGCCATGTCAATTTCCAATTGACTACGAATCGGAAGATATGTGCACCTTCAAGTGCATTCGTACAATTCCGCCCTTAGCCTCGCCGTTTTTGACCTTTTCCTTAAGGGAAACTTCTTCGTGTACACACCTGCCTGACCCTCGTAGTTCAGTTCTTGGTTTGGACGAAATGGCACCAAGAAATCTGTCTTTAACTTCATTCATCGTATTGAAGCTCGCCCACATAAATCCATTTGTTTCCCTCAAGCCCAAGGAGTTCCAAATGAGGCTAGTTTGCTCATCCAGCCATTGTTAAGTTTCTAACTAGACTAAAGCGCATTAATCAACTTAAAGATGATTAGTAATCTTTAAACTATGTTTTGGGCTAAATTTCCCTTCAAATTCATTCTCTCCCTTTCATCTGCACCTTTTTGATATTATTGTTGTCTTACATTATTCTTAGATTGATTTAGAAGATTAGCCACGATGTATCACACATCACTAGGACCAAAGTCATGTCAATTTCCAATTCACTACGAATCGGAAGATATGAGCACCTTCAAGTGCATTCCTACAATTCCGCCCTTAGCCTCGCCGTTTTTGACCTTTTCCTCAGGGGAAACTTCTACGTGTACACACCTCCCTGACCCTCGTAGTTCAGTTCTTGGTTTGGACAAAATGGCACCAAGAAATCTGTCTTTAACTTCATTCATCGTATTGAAGCCCGCCCACATAAATCCATTGGTTTCCCTCAAGCCCAAGGAGTTCCACATGAGGCTAGTTTGCTCATCCAGCCATTGTTAAGTTTCTAACTAGAGTAAAGCGCATTAATCAACTTAAAGATGATTAGTAATCTTTAAACCATGTTTTGAGCTTAATTTCCCTTCAAATTCATTCTCTCCGTTTCGTTTGCACCTTTTTGATGTTATTGTTGTTTTACATTATTCTTAGATTGATTTAAAAGATAAGCCTCGATGTATCACACGTCACTAGGACCAAAAACCAAGTCAGTTTCCAATTGACTACGAATCGGAAGATATGTGCACCTCCAAGTGCATTCGTACAATTCCGCCCTTAGCCTCGCCGTTTGTGACCTTTTCCTCAAGGGAAACTTCTTCGTGTACACACCTGCCTGACCCTCGTAGTTCAGTTCTTGGTTTGGACAAAATGGCACCAAGAAATCTGTCTTTAACTTCATTCATCGCATTGAAGCCCGCCCAAATGAATCCATTGGTTTCCCTCAAGCCCAAGGAGTTCCACATGAGGGTAAGGTGCTCATCCAACCATTGTTAAGTTTCTAACTAGACTAAAGCGCATTAATCAACTTAAAGATGATTAGTAATCTTTAAACTATGTTTTGAGCTATATTTCCCTTCAAATTCATTCTCTCCCTTTCGTCTGCACCTTTTTGATATTATTGTTGTCTTACATTATTCTTAGATTGATTTAGAAGATTAGCCACGATGTATCACACATCACTACGACCAAAGCCATGTCAATTTCCAATTCACTACGAATCGGAAGATATGAGCACCTTCAAGTGCATTCCTACAATTCCGCCCTTAGCCTCACCGTTTTTGACCTTTTCCTCAGGGGAAACTTCTACGTGTACACACCTCCCTGACCCTCGTAGTTCAGTTCTTGGTTTGGACAAAATGACACCAAGAAATCTGTCTTTAACTTCATTCATCGTATTGAAGCCCGCCCACATAAATCCATTGGTTTCCCTCAAGCCCAAGGAGTTCCACATGAGGCTAGTTTGCTCATCCAGCCATTGTTAAGTTTCTAACTAGACTAAAGCGCATTAATCAACTTAAAGATGATTAGTAATCTTGAAACTATGTTTTGAGCTTAATTTCCCTTCAAATTCATTCTCTCCGTTTCGTTTGCACCTTTTTGATATTATTGTTGTTTTACATTATTCTTAGATTGATTTAGAAGATAAGCCTCGATGTATCACACATCGCTAGGACCAAAGCCAAGTCAATTTCCAATTGACTACGAATCGGAAGATATGTGCACCTTCAAGTGCATTCGTACAATTCCGCCCTTAGCCTCGCCGTTTTTGACCTTTTCCTCAAGGGAAACTTCTTCGTGTACACACCACCCTGACCCTCGTAGTTCATTACTTGGTTTGGACGAAATGGCACCAAGAAATCTGTCTTTGACTTCATTCATCGTATTGAAGCTCGCCCACATAAATCCATTCGTTTCCCTCAAGCCCAAGGAGTTCCACATGAGGCTAGTTTGCCAATCCAGCCATTACTAAGTTTCTAACCAGACTAAAGCGCATTAATCAACTTAAAGATGATTAGTAATCTTTAAACCATGTTTTGAGCTTAATTTCGCTTCAAATTCATTCTCTCCGTTTCATATGCACTTTTTGATGTTATTGTTGTTTTACATTATTCTTAGATTGATTTAGAAGATTAGCCTCGATGTATCACACATCACTAGGACCAAAGCCAAGTCAATTTCCAATTGACTACGAATCAGAAGATATGTGCACCTTCAAGTGCATTCGTACAATTCTGCCCTTAGCCTCGCCGTTTTTGACCTTTTCCTCAAGGGAAACTTCTTCGTGTACACACCTGCCTGACCCTCGTTGTTCAGTTCTTGGTTTGGACGAAATGGCACCAAGAAATCTGTCTTTAACTTCATTCATCGTATTGAAGCTCGCCCACATAAATCCATTCGTTTCCCTGAAGCCCAAGGAGTTCCAAATGAGGCTAGTTTGCTCATCCAGCCATTGTTAAGTTTCTAACTAGACTAAAGCGCATTAATCAACTTAAAGATGATTAGTAATCTTTAAACCATGTTTTGAGCTTAATTTCCCTTCAAATTCATTCTCTCCGTTTCATTTGCACCTTTTTGATGTTATTGTTGTTTTACATTATTCTTAGATTGATTTAGAAGATTAGCCTCAATGTATCACACATCACTACGACCAAAGCCATGTCAATTTCCAATTGACTACGAATCGGAAGTTATGAGCACCTTCAAGTGCATTCCTACAATTCCGCCCTTAGCCTGGCCGGTTTTGACCTTTTCCTCAGGGGAAACCTCTTCGTGTACACACCTCGCTGACCCTCGTAGTTCAGTTCTTGGTTTGGACAAAATGGCACCAAGAAATCTGTCTTTAACTTCATTCATCGTATTGAAGCCCGCCCACATAAATCCATTGGTTTCCCTCAAGCCCAAGGAGCTCCACATGAGGCTAGTTTGCTCATCCAGCCATTGTTAAGTTTCTAACTAGACTAATGCGCAGTAATCAACTTAAAGATGATTAGTAATCTTTAAACTATGTTTTGAGCTTAATTTCGCTTCAAATTCATTCTCTCCCTTTCATCTGCACCTTTTTGATATTATTGTTATCTTACATTATTCTTAGATTGATTTAGAAGATTAGCCTCGATGTATCACACATCACTAGGACCAAAGCCAAGTCAATTTCCAATTGACTACGAATCGGAAGAGATGTGCACCTTCAAGTGCATTCGTACAATTCCGCCCTTAGCCTCGCCGTTTTTGACCTTTTCCTCAAGGGAAACTTCTTCGAGTACACACCTGCCTGACCCTTGTAGTTCAGTCCTTGGTTTGGACGAAATGGCACCAAGAAATCTGTCTTTAACTTCATTTATCGCATTGAAGCCCGCCCACATGAATCCATTGGTTTCCCTCAAGCCCAAGGAGTTCCACATGAGGCTAATGTGCTCATCCAACCATTGTTAAGTTTCTAACTAGACTAAAGCGCATTAATCAACTTAAAGATGATTAGTAATCTTTAAACTATGTTTTGAGCTAAATTTCCCTTCAAATTCACTCTCTCCCTTTCATTTGCACCTTTTTGATATTATTGTTGTCTTACATTATTCTTAGATTGATTTAGAAGATTAGCCACGATGTATCACACATCACTAGGACCAAAGTCATGTCAATTTCCAATTCACTACGAATCGGAAGATATGAGCACCTTCAAGTGCATTCCTACAATTCCGCCCTTAGCCTCGCCGTTTTTGACCTTTTCCTCAGGGGAAACTTCTACGTGTTCACACCTCCCTGACCCTCGTAGTTCAGTTCTTGGTTTGGACAAAATGGCACCAAGAAATCTGTCTTTAACTTCATTCATCGTATTGAAGCCCGCCCACATAAATCCATTGGTTTCCCTCAAGCCCAAGGAGTTCCACATGAGGCTAGTTTGCTCATCCAGCCATTGTTAAGTTTCTAACTAGACGAAAGCGCATTAATCAACTTAAAGATGATTAGTAATCTTTAAAACATGTTTTGAGCTTAATTTCCCTTCAAATTCATTCTCTCCGTTTCGTTTGCACCTTTTTGATGTTATTGTTGTTTTACATTATTCTTAGATTGATTTAGAAGATAAGCCTCGATGTATCACACATCACTAGGACCAAAGCCAAGTCAGTTTCCAATTGACTACGAATCGGAAGATATGTGCACCTTCAAGTGCATTCGTACAATTCCGCCCTTAGCCTCGCCGTTTTTGACCTTTTCCTCAAGGGAAACTTCTTCGTGTACACACCTGCCTGACCCTCGTAGTTCAGTTCTTGGTTTGGACGAAATGGCACCAAGAAATCTGTCTTTAACTTCATTCATCGCATTGAAGCCCGCCCACATGAATCCATTGGTTTCCCTCAAGCCCAAGGAGTTCCACATGAGGCTAATGTGCTCATCCAACCATTGTTAAATTTCTAACTAGACTAAAGCGCATTAATCAAGTTAAAGATGATTAGTAATCTTTAAACCATGTTTTGAGCTTAATTTCGCTTCAAATTCATTCTCTCAGTTTCATCTGCACTTTTTGATGTTATTGTTGTTTTACATTATTCTTAGATTGATTTAGAAGATTAGCCTCGATGTATCACACATCACTAGGACCAAAGCCAAGTCAATTTCCAATTGACTACGAATCGGAAGATATGTTCACCTTCAAGTGCATTCGTACAATTCCGCCCTTAGCCTCGCCGTTTTTGACCTTTTCCTCAAGGGAAACTTCTTCGTGTACACACCTACCTGACCCTCGCAGTTCAGTTCTTGGTTTGGACGAAATGGCACCAAGAAATCTGTCTTTAACTTCATTCATCGTATTGAAGCTCGCCCACATAAATCCATTCGTTTCCCTCAAGCCCAAGGAGTTCCAAATGAGGCTAGTTTGCTCATCCAGCCATTGTTAAGTTTCTAACTGGACTAAAGTGCATTAATCAACTTAAAGATGATTAGTAATCTTTAAACCATGTTTTGAGCTTAATTTCGCTTCAAATTCATTCTCTCCGTTTCATTTGCACCTTTTTGATGTTATTGTTGTTTTACATTATTCTTAGATTGATTTAGAAGATTAGCCTCAGTGTATCACACATCACTACGACCAAAGCCATGTCAATTTCCAATTGACTACGAATCGGAAGATATGAGCACCTTCAAGTGCATTCCTACAATTCCGCCCTTAGCCTCGCCGTTTTTGACCTTTTCCTCAGGGGAAACTTCTTCCTGTACACACCTCGCTGACCCTCGTAGTTCAGTTCTTGGTTTGGACAAAATGGCACCAAGAAATCTGGCTTTAACTTCATTCATCGTATTGAAGCCCGCCCACATAAATCCATTGGTTTCCCTCAAGCCCAAGGAGTTCCACATGAGGCTAGTTTGCTCATCCAGCCATTGTTAAGATTCTAACTAGACTAAAGCGCATTAATCAACTTAAAGATGATTAGTAATCTTTAAACCATGTTTTGAGCTTAATTTCACTTCAAATTCATTCTCTCAGTTTCATCTGCACTTTTTGATGTTATTGTTGTTTTACAGTATTCTTAGATTGATTTAGAAGATAAGCCTCGATGTATCACACATCACTAGGACCAAAGCCAAGTCAATTTCCAATTGACTACGAATCGGAAGATATGTGCACCTTCAAGTGCATTCGTACAATTCCGCCCTTAGCCTCGCCGTTTTTGACCTTTTCCTCAAGGGAAACTTCTTCGAGTACACACCTGCCTGACCCTCGTAGTTCAGTTCTTGGTTTGGACGAAATGGCACCAAGAAATCTGTCTTTAACTTCATTTATCGCATTGAAGCCCGCCCACATGAATCCATTGGTTTCCCTCAAGCCCAAGGAGTTCCACATGAGGCTAATGTGCTCATCCAACCATTGTTAAGTTTCTAACTAGACTAAAGCGCATTAATCAACTTAAAGATGATTAGTAATCTTTAAACTATGTTTTGAGCTAAATTTCCCTTCAAATTCATTCTCTCCCTTTCATTTGCACCTTTTTGATATTATTGTTGTCTTACATTATTCTTAGATTGATTTAGAAGATTAGCCACGATGTATCACACATCACTAGGACCAAAGTCATGTCAATTTCCAATTCACTACGAATCGGAAGATATGAGCACCTTCAAGTGCATTCGTACAATTCCGCCCTTAGCCTCGCCGTTTTTGACCTTTTCCTCAGCGGAAACTTCTACGTGTTCACACCTCCCTGACCCTCGTAGTTCAGTTCTTGGTTTGGACAAAATGGCACCAAGAAATCTGTCTTTAACTTCATTCATCGTATTGAAGCCCGCCCACATAAATCCATTGGTTTCCCTC
This sequence comes from Carya illinoinensis, assembly GCF_018687715.1. NCBI lineage: Eukaryota > Viridiplantae > Streptophyta > Magnoliopsida > Fagales > Juglandaceae > Carya > Carya illinoinensis. The sequence goes on from NC_056765.1 coordinate 20,956,305, forward strand.
AAGCCCAAGGAGTTCCACATGAGGCTAGTTTGCTCATCCAGCCATTGTTAAGTTTCTAACTAGACGAAAGCGCATTAATCAACTTAAAGATGATTAGTAATCTTTAAACCATGTTTTGAGCTTAATTTCCCTTCAAATTCATTCTCTCCGTTTCGTTTGCACCTTTTTGATGTTATTGTTGTTTTACATTATTCTTAGATTGATTTAGAAGATAAGCCTCGATGTATCACACATCACTAGGACCAAAGCCAAGTCAGTTTCCAATTGACTACGAATCGGAAGATATGTGCACCTTCAAGTGCATTCGTACAATTCCGCCCTTAGCCTCGCCGTTTTTGACCTTTTCCTCAAGGGAAACTTCTTCGTGTACACACCTGCCTGACCCTCGTAGTTCAGTTCTTGGTTTGGACGAAATGGCACCAAGAAATCTGTCTTTAACTTCATTCATCGCATTGAAGCCCGCCCACATGAATCCATTGGTTTCCCTCAAGCCCAAGGAGTTCCACATGAGGCTAATGTGCTCATCCAACCATTGTTAAATTTCTAACTAGACTAAAGCGCATTAATCAAGTTAAAGATGATTAGTAATCTTTAAACCATGTTTTGAGCTTAATTTCGCTTCAAATTCATTCTCTCAGTTTCATCTGCACTTTTTGATGTTATTGTTGTTTTACATTATTCTTAGATTGATTTAGAAGATTAGCCTCGATGTATCACACATCACTAGGACCAAAGCCAAGTCAATTTCCAATTGACTACGAATCGGAAGATATGTTCACCTTCAAGTGCATTCGTACAATTCCGCCCTTAGCCTCGCCGTTTTTGACCTTTTCCTCAAGGGAAACTTCTTCGTGTACACACCTGCCTGACCCTCGCAGTTCAGTTCTTGGTTTGGACGAAATGGCACCAAGAAATCTGTCTTTAACTTCATTCATCGTATTGAAGCTCGCCCACATAAATCCATTCGTTTCCCTGAAGCCCAAGGAGTTCCAAATGAGTCTAGTTTGCTCATCCAGCCATTGTTAAGTTTCTAACTAGACTAAAGCGCATTAATCAACTTAAAGATGATTAGTAATCTTTAAACCATGTTTTGAGCTTAATTTCGCTTCAAATTCATTCTCTCCGTTTCATTTGCACCTTTTTGATGTTATTGTTGTTTTACATTATTCTTAGATTGATTTAGAAGATTAGCCTCAGTGTATCACACATCACTACGACCAAAGCCATGTCAATTTCCAATTGACTACGAATCGGAAGATATGAGCACCTTCAAGTGCATTCCTACAATTCCGCCCTTAGCCTCGCCGTTTTTGACCTTTTCCTCAGGGGAAGCTTCTTCCTGTACACACCTCGCTGACCCTCGTAGTTCAGTTCTTGGTTTGGACAAAATGGCACCAAGAAATCTGTCTTTAACTTCATTCATCGTATTGAAGCCCGCCCACATAAATCCATTGGTTTCCCTCAAGCCCAAGGAGCTCCACATGAGGCTAGTTTGCTCATCCAGCCATTGTTAAGTTTCTAACTAGACTAAGGCGCATTAATCAACTTAAAGATGATTAGTAATCTTTAAACCATGTTTTGAGCTTAATTTCGCTTCAAATTCATTCTCTCCCTTTCATCTGCACCTTTTTGATATTATTGTTGTCTTACATTATTCTTAGATTGATTTAGAAGATTAGCCTCAACGTATCACACATCACTAGGACCAAAGCCATGTCAATTTCCAATTGACTACGAATCGGAAGATATGTGCACCTTCAAGTGCATTCGTACAATTCCGCCCTTAGCCTCGCCGTTTTTGACCTTTTCCTTAAGGGAAACTTCTTCGTGTACACACCTGCCTGACCCTCGTAGTTCAGTTCTTGGTTTGGACGAAATGGCACCAAGAAATCTGTCTTTAACTTCATTCATCGTATTGAAGCTCGCCCACATAAATCCATTTGTTTCCCTCAAGCCCAAGGAGTTCCAAATGAGGCTAGTTTGCTCATCCAGCCATTGTTAAGTTTCTAACTAGACTAAAGCGCATTAATCAACTTAAAGATGATTAGTAATCTTTAAACTATGTTTTGGGCTAAATTTCCCTTCAAATTCATTCTCTCCCTTTCATCTGCACCTTTTTGATATTATTATTGTCTTACATTATTCTTAGATTGATTTAGAAGATTAGCCACGATGTATCACACATCACTAGGACCAAAGTCATGTCAATTTCCAATTCACTACGAATCGGAAGATATGAGCACCTTCAAGTGCATTCCTACAATTCCGCCCTTAGCCTCGCCGTTTTTGACCTTTTCCTCAGGGGAAACTTCTACGTGTACACACCTCCCTGACCCTCGTAGTTCAGTTCTTGGTTTGGACAAAATGGCACCAAGAAATCTGTCTTTAACTTCATTCATCGTATTGAAGCCCGCCCACATAAATCCATTGGTTTCCCTCAAGCCCAAGGAGTTCCACATGAGGCTAGTTTGCTCATCCAGCCATTGTTAAGTTTCTAACTAGAGTAAAGCGCATTAATCAACTTAAAGATGATTAGTAATCTTTAAACCATGTTTTGAGCTTAATTTCCCTTCAAATTCATTCTCTCCGTTTCGTTTGCACCTTTTTGATGTTATTGTTGTTTTACATTATTCTTAGATTGATTTAAAAGATAAGCCTCGATGTATCACACGTCACTAGGACCAAAAACCAAGTCAGTTTCCAATTGACTACGAATCGGAAGATATGTGCACCTCCAAGTGCATTCGTACAATTCCGCCCTTAGCCTCGCCGTTTGTGACCTTTTCCTCAAGGGAAACTTCTTCGTGTACACACCTGCCTGACCCTCGTAGTTCAGTTCTTGGTTTGGACAAAATGGCACCAAGAAATCTGTCTTTAACTTCATTCATCGCATTGAAGCCCGCCCAAATGAATCCATTGGTTTCCCTCAAGCCCAAGGAGTTCCACATGAGGCTAAGGTGCTCATCCAACCATTGTTAAGTTTCTAACTAGACTAAAGCGCATTAATCAACTTAAAGATGATTAGTAATCTTTAAACTATGTTTTGAGCTAAATTTCCCTTCAAATTCATTCTCTCCCTTTCGTCTGCACCTTTTTGATATTATTGTTGTCTTACATTATTCTTAGATTGATTTAGAAGATTAGCCACGATGTATCACACATCACTAGGACCAAAGCCATGTCAATTTCCAATTCACTACGAATCGGAAGATATGAGCACCTTCAAGTGCATTCCTACAATTCCGCCCTTAGCCTCACCGTTTTTGACCTTTTCCTCAGGGGAAACTTCTACGTGTACACACCTCCCTGACCCTCGTAATTCAGTTCTTGGTTTGGACAAAATGGCACCAAGAAATCTGTCTTTAACTTCATTCATCGTATTGAAGCCCGCCCACATAAATCCATTGGTTTCCCTCAAGCCCAAGGAGTTCCACATGAGGCTAGTTTGCTCATCCAGCCATTGTTAAGTTTCTAACTAGACTAAAGCGCATTAATCAACTTAAAGATGATTAGTAATCTTTAAACTATGTTTTGAGCTTAATTTCCCTTCAAATTCATTCTCTCCGTTTCGTTTGCACCTTTTTGATATTATTGTTGTTTTACATTATTCTTAGATTGATTTAGAAGATAAGCCTCGATGTATCACACATCGCTAGGACCAAAGCCAAGTCAATTTCCAATTGACTACGAATCGGAAGATATGTGCACCTTCAAGTGCATTCGTACAATTCCGCCCTTAGCCTCGCCGTTTTTGACCTTTTCCTCAAGGGAAACTTCTTCGTGTACACACCACCCTGACCCTCGTAGTTCATTACTTGGTTTGGACGAAATGGCACCAAGAAATCTGTCTTTGACTTCATTCATCGTATTGAAGCTCGCCCACATAAATCCATTCGTTTCCCTCAAGCCCAAGGAGTTCCACATGAGGCTAGTTTGCTAATCCAGCCATTACTAAGTTTCTAACCAGACTAAAGCGCATTAATCAACTTAAAGATGATTAGTAATCTTTAAACCATGTTTTGAGCTTAATTTCGCTTCAAATTCATTCTCTCCGTTTCATATGCACTTTTTGATGTTATTGTTGTTTTACATTATTCTTAGATTGATTTAGAAGATTAGCCTCGATGTATCACACATCACTAGGACCAAAGCCAAGTCAATTTCCAATTGACTACGAATCAGAAGATATGTGCACCTTCAAGTGCATTCGTACAATTCTGCCCTTAGCCTCGCCGTTTTTGACCTTTTCCTCAAGGGAAACTTCTTCGTGTACACACCTGCCTGACCCTCGTTGTTCAGTTCTTGGTTTGGACGAAATGGCACCAAGAAATCTGTCTTTAACTTCATTCATCGTATTGAAGCTCGCCCACATAAATCCATTCGTTTCCCTGAAGCCCAAGGAGTTCCAAATGAGGCTAGTTTGCTCATCCAGCCATTGTTAAGTTTCTAACTAGACTAAAGCGCATTAATCAACTTAAAGATGATTAGTAATCTTTAAACCATGTTTTGAGCTTAATTTCCCTTCAAATTCATTCTCTCCGTTTCATTTGCACCTTTTTGATGTTATTGTTGTTTTACATTATTCTTAGATTGATTTAGAAGATTAGCCTCAATGTATCACACATCACTACGACCAAAGCCATGTCAATTTCCAATTGACTACGAATCGGAAGTTATGAGCACCTTCAAGTGCATTCCTACAATTCCGCCCTTAGCCTGGCCGGTTTTGACCTTTTCCTCAGGGGAAACCTCTTCGTGTACACACCTCGCTGACCCTCGTAGTTCAGTTCTTGGTTTGGACAAAATGGCACCAAGAAATCTGTCTTTAACTTCATTCATCGTATTGAAGCCCGCCCACATAAATCCATTGGTTTCCCTCAAGCCCAAGGAGCTCCACATGAGGCTAGTTTGCTCATCCAGCCATTGTTAAGTTTCTAACTAGACTAATGCGCAGTAATCAACTTAAAGATGATTAGTAATCTTTAAACTATGTTTTGAGCTTAATTTCGCTTCAAATTCATTCTCTCCCTTTCATCTGCACCTTTTTGATATTATTGTTATCTTACATTATTCTTAGATTGATTTAGAAGATTAGCCTCAATGTATCACACATCACTAGGACCAAAGCCATGTCAATTTCCAATTGACTACGAATCGGAAGATATGTGCACCTTCAAGTGCATTCGTACAATTCCGCCCTTAGCCTCGCCGTTTTTGACCTTTTCCTCAAGGGAAACTTCTTCGTGTACACACCTGCCTGACCCTCGTAGTTCAGTTCTTGGTTTGGACGAAATGGCACCAAGAAATCTGTCTTTAACTTCATTCATCGTATTGAAGCTCGCCCACATAAATCCATTCGTTTCCCTGAAGCCCAAGGAGTTCCAAATGAGGCTAGTTTGCTCATCCAGCCATTGTTAAGTTTCTAACTAGACTAAAGCGCAGTAATCAACTTAAAGATGATTAGTAATCTTTAAACCATGTTTTGAGCTTAATTTCGCTTCAAATTCATTCTCTCCCTTTCATCTGCACCTTTTTGATATTATTGTTATCTTACATTATTCTTAGATTGATTTAGAAGATTAGCCTCAATGTATCACACATCACTAGGACCAAAGCCATGTCAATTTCCAATTGACTACGAATCGGAAGATATGTGCACCTTCAAGTGCATTCGTACAATTCCGCCCTTAGCCTCGCCGTTTTTGACCTTTTCCTCAAGGGAAACTTCTTCGTGTACACACCTGCCTGACCCTCGTAATTCAGTTCTTGGTTTGGACGAAATGGCACCAAGAAATCTGTCTTTAACTTCATTCATCGTATTGAAGCTCGCCCACATAAATCCATTCGTTTCCCTGAAGCCCAAGGAGTTCCAAATGAGGCTAGTTTGCTCATCCAGCCATTGTTAAGTTTCTAACTAGAGTAAAGCGCATTAATCAACTTAAAGATGATTAGTAATCTTTAAACCATGTTTTGAGCTTAATTTCGCTTCAAATTCATTCTCTCCCTTTCATCTGCACCTTTTTGATATTATTGTTGTCTTACATTATTCTTAGATTGATTTAGAAGATTAGCCTCAATGTATCACACATCACTAGGACCAAAGGCATGTCAATTTCCAATTGACTACGAATCGGAAGATATGTGCACCTTCAAGTGCATTCGTACAATTCCGCCCTTAGCCTCGCCGTTTTTGACCTTTTCCTCAGGGGAAACTTCTTCGTGTACACACCTGCCTGACCCTCGTAGTTCAGTTCTTGGTTTGGACGAAATGGCACCAAGAAATCTGTCTTTAACTTCATTCATCGTATTGAAGCTCGCCCACATAAATCCATTCGTTTCCCTGAAGCCCAAGGAGTTCCAAATGAGGCTAGTTTGCTCATCCAGCCATTGTTAAGTTTCTAGCTAGTGTAAAGCGCATTAATCAACTTAAAGATGATTAGTGATCTTTAAACCATGTTTTGAGCTTAATTTCCCTTCAAATTCATTCTCTCCGTTTCATTTGCACCTTTTTGATGTTATTGTTGTTTTACATTATTCTTAGATTGATTTAGAAGATTAGCCTCAATGTATCACACATCACTAGGACCAAAGCCATGTCAATTTCCAATTGAGTACGAATCGGAAGATATGTGCACCTTCAAGTGCATTCGTACAATTCCGCCCTTAGCCTCGCCGTTTTTGACCTTTTTCTCAAGGGAAACTTCTTCCTGTACACACCTGCCTGACCCTCGTAGTTCAGTTCTTGGTTTGGACAAAATGGCGCCAAGAAATCTGTCTTTAACTTCATTCATCGTATTGAAGCCCGCCCACATAAATCCATTGGTTTCCCTCAAGCCCAAGGAGCTCCACATGAGGCTAGTTTGCTCATCCAGCCATTGTTAAGTTTCTAACTAGACTAAAGCGCATTAATCAACTTAAAGATGATTAGTAATCTTTAAACCATGTTTTGAGCTTAATTTCGCTTCAGATTCATTCTCTCCCTTTCATCTGCACCTTTTTGATATTATTGTTGTCTTACATTATTCTTAGATTGATTTAGAAGATTAGCCTCAATGTATCACACATCACTAGGACCAAAGCCATGTCAATTTCCAATTGACTACGAATCGGAAGATATGTGCACCTTCAAGTGCATTCGTACAATTCCGCCCTTAGCCTCCCCGTTTTTGACCTTTTCCTCAGGGGAAACTTCTTCGTGTACACACCTGCCTGACCCTCGTAGTTCAGTTCTTGGTTTGGACGAAATGGCACCAAGAAATCTGTCTTTAACTTCATTCATCGTATTGAAGCTCGCCCACATAAATCCATTCGTTTCCCTCAAGCCCAAGGAGTTCCAAATGAGGCTAGTTTGCTCATCCAGCCATTGTTAAGTTTCTAACTAGTGTAAAGCGCATTAATCAACTTAAAGATGATTAGTGATCTTTAAACCATGTTTTGAGCTTAATTTCCCTTCAAATTCATTCTCTCCGTTTCATTTGCACCTTTTTGATGTTATTGCTGTTTTACATTATTCTTAGATTGATTTAGAAGATTAGCCTCAATGTATCACACATCACTAGGACCAAAGCCATGTCAATTTCCAATTGACTACGAATCGGAAGATATCTGCACCTTCAAGTGCATTCGTACAATTCCGCCCTTAGCCTCGCCGTTTCTGACCTTTTCCTCAAGGGAAACTTCTTCGTGTACACACCTGCCTGACCCTCGTAGTTCAGTTCTTGGTTTGGACGAAATGGCACCAAGAAATCTGTCTTTAACTTCATTCATCGTATTGAAGCTCGCCCACATAAATCCATTCGTTTCCCTGAAGCCCAAGGAGTTCCAAATGAGGCTAGTTTGCTCATCCAGCCATTGTTAAGTTTCTAACTAGAGTAAAGCGCATTAATCAACTTAAAGATGATTAGTAATCTTTAAACCATGTTTTGAGCTTAATTTCGCTTCAAATTCATTCTCTCCCTTTCATCTGCACCTTTTTGATATTATTGTTGTCTTACATTATTCTTAGATTGATTTAGAAGATTAGCCTCAATGTATCACACATCACTAGGACCAAAGGCATGTCAATTTCCAATTGACTACGAATCGGAAGATATGTGCACCTTCAAGTGCATTCGTACAATTCCGCCCTTAGCCTCGCCGTTTTTGACCTTTTCCTCAGGGGAAACTTCTTCGTGTACACACCTGCCTGACCCTCGTAGTTCAGTTCTTGGTTTGGACGAAATGGCACCAAGAAATCTGTCTTTAACTTCATTCATCGTATTGAAGCTCGCCCACATAAATCCATTCGTTTCCCTGAAGCCCAAGGAGTTCCAAATGAGGCTAGTTTGCTCATCCAGCCATTGTTAAGTTTCTAGCTAGTGTAAAGCGCATTAGTCAACTTAAAGATGATTAGTGACCTTTAAACCATGTTTTGAGCTTAATTTCCTTTCAAATTCATTCTCTCCGTTTCATTTGCACCTTTTTGATGTTATTGTTGTTTTACATTATTCTTAGATTGATTTAGAAGATTAGCCTCAATGTATCACACATCACTAGGACCAAAGCCATGTCAATTTCCAATTGAGTACGAATCGGAAGATATGTGCACCTTCAAGTGCATTCGTACAATTCCGCCCTTAGCCTCGCCGTTTTTGACCTTTTCCTCAAGGGAAACTTCTTCGTGTACACACCTGCCTGACCCTCGTAGTTCAGTTCTTGGTTTGGACAAAATGGCACCAAGAAATCTGTCTTTAACTTCATTCATCGTATTGAAGCCCGCCCACATAAATCCATTGGTTTCCCTCAAGCCCAAGGAGCTCCACATGAGGCTAGTTTGCTCATCCAGCCATTGTTAAGTTTCTAACTAGACTAAAGCGCATTAATCAACTTAAAGATGATTAGTAATCTTTAAACCATGTTTTGAGCTTAATTTCGCTTCAGATTCATTCTCTCCCTTTCATCTGCACCTTTTTGATATTATTGTTGTCTTACATTATTCTTAGATTGATTTAGAAGATTAGCCTCAATGTATCACACATCACTAGGACCAAAGCCATGTCAATTTCCAATTGACTACGAATCGGAAGATATGTGCACCTTCAAGTGCATTCGTACAATTCCGCCCTTAGCCTCGCCGTTTTTGACCTTTTCCTCAGGGGAAACTTCTTCGTGTACACACCTGCCTGACCCTCGTAGTTCAGTTCTTGGTTTGGACGAAATGGCACCAAGAAATCTGTCTTTAACTTCATTCATCGTATTGAAGCTCGCCCACATAAATCCATTCGTTTCCCTCAAGCCCAAGGAGTTCCAAATGAGGCTAGTTTGCTCATCCAGCCATTGTTAAGTTTCTAACTAGTGTAAAGCGCATTAATCAACTTAAAGATGATTAGTGATCTTTAAACCATGTTTTGAGCTTAATTTCCCTTCAAATTCATTCTCTCCGTTTCATTTGCACCTTTTTGATGTTATTGTTGTTTTACATTATTCTTAGATTGATTTAGAAGATTAGCCTCAATGTATCACACATCACTAGGACCAAAGCCATGTCAATTTCCAATTGACTACGAATCGGAAGATATGTGCACCTTCAAGTGCATTCGTACAATTTCGCCCTTAGCCTCGCCGTTTTTGACCTTTTCCTCAAGGGAAACTTCTTCGTGTACACACCTGCCTGACCCTCGTAGTTCAGTTCTTGGTTTGGACAAAATGGCACCAAGAAATCTGTCTTTAACTTCATTCATCGTATTGAAGCCCGCCCACATAAATCCATTGGTTTCCCTCAAGCCCAAGGAGCTCCACATGAGGCTAGTTTGCTCATCCAGCCATTGTTAAGTTTCTAACTAGACTAAAGCGCATTAATCAACTTAAAGATGATTAGTAATCTTTAAACCATGTTTTGAGCTTAATTTCGCTTCAGATTCATTCTCTCCCTTTCATCTGCACCTTTTTGATATTATTGTTGTCTTACATTATTCTTAGATTGATTTAGAAGATTAGCCTCAATGTATCACACATCACTAGGACCAAAGCCATGTCAATTTCCAATTGACTACGAATCGGAAGATATGTGCACCTTCAAGTGCATTCGTACAATTCCGCCCTTAGCCTCGCCGTTTTTGACCTTTTCCTCAAGGGAAACTTCTTCGTGTACACACCTGCCTGACCCTCGTAGTTCAGTTCTTGGTTTGGATGAAATGGCACCAAGAAATCTGTCTTTAACTTCATTCATTGTATTGAAGCTCGCCCACATAAATCCATTCGTTTCCCTGAAGCCCAAGGAGTTCCAAATGAGGCTAGTTTGCTCATCCAGCCATTGTTAAGTTTCTAACTAGAGTAAAGCGCATTAATCAACTTAAAGATGATTAGTGATCTTTAAACCATGTTTTGAGCTTAATTTCCCTTCAAATTCATTCTCTCCGTTTCGTTTGCACCTTTTTGATGTTATTGTTGTTTTACATTATTCTTAGATTGATTTAGAAGATTAGCCTCAATGTATCACACATCACTACGACCAAAGCCATGTCAATTTCCAATTGACTACGAATCGGAAGATATGTGCACCTTCAAGTGCATTCGTACAATTCCGCCCTTAGCCTCGCCGTTTTTGACCTTTTCCTCAAGGGAAACTTCTTCGTGTACACACCTGCCTGACCCTCGTAGTTCAGTTCTTGGTTTGGACGAAATGGCACCAAGAAATCTGTCTTTAACTTCATTCATTGTATTGAAGCTCGCCCACATAAATCCATTCGTTTCCCTCAAGCCCAAGGAGTTCCACATGAGGCTAGTTTGCTCATCCAGCCATTGTTAAGTTTCTAACTAGACTAAAGCGCATTAATCAACTTAAAGATGATTAGTAATCTTTAAACTATGTTTTGAGCTTAATTTCCCTTCAAATTCATTCTCTCCGTTTCGTTTGCACCTTTTTGATATTATTGTTGTTTTACATTATTCTTAGATTGATTTAGAAGATAAGCCTCGATGTATCACACATCGCTAGGACCAAAGCCAAGTCAATTTCCAATTGACTACGAATCGGAAGATATGTGCACCTTCAAGTGCATTCGTACAATTCCGCCTTTAGCCTCGCCGTTTTTGACCTTTTCCTCAAGGGAAACTTCTTCGTGTACACACCACCCTGACCCTCGTAGTTCAGTACTTGGTTTGGACGAAATGGCACCAAGAAATCTGTCTTTGACTTCATTCATCGTATTGAAGCTCGCCCACATAAATCCATTCGTTTCCCTCAAGCCCAAGGAGTTCCACATGAGGCTAGTTTGCTCATCCAGCCATTACTAAGTTTCTAACCAGACTAAAGCGCATTAATCAACTTAAAGATGACTAGTAATCTTTAAACCATGTTTTGAGCTTAATTTCGCTTCAAATTCATTCTCTCCATTTCATATGCACTTTTTGATGTTATTGTTGTTTTACATTATTCTTAGATTGATTTAGAAGATTAGCCTCGATGTATCACACATCACTAGGGCCAAAGCCAAGTCAATTTCCAATTGACTACGAATCAGAAGATATGTGCACCTTCAAGTGCATTCGTACAATTCTGCCCTTAGCCACGCCGTTTTTGACCTTTTCCTCAAGGGAAACTTCTTCGTGTACACACCTGCCTGACCCTCGTAGTTCAGTTCTTGGTTTGGACAAAATGGCACCAAGAAATCTGTCTTTAACTTCATTCATCGCATTGAAGCCCGCCCACATGAATCCATTGGTTTCCCTCAAGCCCAAGGAGTTCCACATGAGGCTAAGGTGCTCATCCAACCATTGTTAAGTTTCTAACTAGACTAAAGCGCATTAATCAACTTAAAGATGATTAGTAATCTTTAAACTATGTTTTGAGCTTAATTTCGCTTCAAATTCATTCTCTCTATTTCGTTTGCACCTTTTTGATATTATTGTTGTTTTACATTATTCTTAGATTGATTTAGAAGATAAGCCTCGATGTATCACACATCGCTAGGACCAAAGCCAAGTCAATTTCCAATTGACTACGAATCGGAAGATATGTGCACCTTCAAGTGCATTCGTACAATTCCGCCTTTAGCCTCGCCGTTTTTGACCTTTTCCTCAAGGAAAACTTCTTCGTGTACACACCACCCTGACCCTCGTAGTTCAGTACTTGGTTTGGACGAAATGGCACCAAGAAATCTATCTTTGACTTCATTCATCATATTGAAGCTCGCCCACATAAATCCATTCGTTTCCCTCAAGCCCAAGGAGTTCCACATGAGGCTAGTTTGCTCATCCAGCCATTACTAAGTTTCTAACCAGACTAAAGCGCATTAATCACCTTAAAGATGATTAGTAATCTTTAAACCATGTTTTGAGCTTAATTTCGCTTCAAATTGATTCTCTCCGTTTCATATGCACTTTTTGATGTTATTGTTGTTTTACATTATTCTTAGATTGATTTAGAAGATTAGCCTCGATGTATCACACATCACTAGGACCAAAGCCAAGTCAATTTCCAATTGACTACGAATCAGAAGATATGTGCACCTTCAAGTGCATTCGTACAATTCTGCCCTTAGCCTCGCCGTTTTTGACCTTTTCCTCAAGGGAAACTTCTTCGTGTACACACCTGCCTGACCCTCGTTGTTCAGTTCTTGGTTTGGACGAAATGGCACCAAGAAATCTGTCTTTAACTTCATTCATCGTATTGAAGCTCGCCCACATAAATCCATTCGTTTCCCTCAAGCCCAAGGAGTTCCACATGAGGCTAGTTTGCTCATCCAGCCATTGTTAAGTTTCTAACTAGACTAAAGCGTATTAATCGACTTAAAGATGATTAGTAATCTTTAAACTATGTTTTGAGCTTAATTTCCCTTCAAATTCATTCTCTCCGTTTCGTTTGCACCTTTTTGATATTATTGTTGTTTTACATTATTCTTAGATTGATTTAGAAGATAAGCCTCGATGTATCACACATCGCTAGGACCAAAGCCAAGTCAATTTCCAATTGACTACGAATCGGAAGATATGTGCACCTTCAAGTGCATTCGTACAATTCCGCCTTTAGCCTCGCCGTTTTTGACCTTTTCCTCAAGGAAAACTTCTTCGTGTACACACCACCCTGACCCTCGTAGTTCAGTACTTGGTTTGGACGAAATGGCACCAAGAAATCTATCTTTGACTTCATTCATCATATTGAAGCTCGCCCACATAAATCCATTCGTTTCCCTCAAGCCCAAGGAGTTCCACATGAGGCTAGTTTGCTCATCCAGCCATTACTAAGTTTCTAACCAGACTAAAGCGCATTAATCACCTTAAAGATGATTAGTAATCTTTAAACCATGTTTTGAGCTTAATTTCGCTTCAAATTGATTCTCTCCGTTTCATATGCACTTTTTGATGTTATTGTTGTTTTACATTATTCTTAGATTGATTTAGAAGATTAGCCTCGATGTATCACACATCACTAGGACCAAAGCCAAGTCAATTTCCAATTGACTACGAATCAGAAGATATGTGCACCTTCAAGTGCATTCGTACAATTCTGCCCTTAGCCTCGCCGTTTTTGACCTTTTCCTCAAGGGAAACTTCTTCGTGTACACACCTGCCTGACCCTCGTTGTTCAGTTCTTGGTTTGGACGAAATGGCACCAAGAAATCTGTCTTTAACTTCATTCATCGTATTGAAGCTCGCCCACATAAATCCATTCGTTTCCCTCAAGCCCAAGGAGTTCCACATGAGGCTAGTTTGCTCATCCAGCCATTGTTAAGTTTCTAACTAGACTAAAGCGCATTAATCAACTTAAAGATGATTAGTAATCTTTAAACTATGTTTTGAGCTTAATTTCCCTTCAAATTCATTCTCTCCGTTTCGTTTGCACCTTTTTGATATTATTGTTGTTTTACATTATTCTTAGATTGATTTAGAAGATAAGCCTCGATGTATCACACATCGCTAGGACCAAAGCCAAGTCAATTTCCAATTGACTACGAATCGGAAGATATGTGCACCTTCAAGTGCATTCGTACAATTCCGCCTTTAGCCTCGCCGTTTTTGACCTTTTCCTCAAGGGAAACTTCTTCGTGTACACACCACCCTGACCCTCGTAGTTCAGTACTTGGTTTGGACGAAATGGCACCAAGAAATCTGTCTTTGACTTCATTCATCGTATTGAAGCTCGCCCACATAAATCCATTCGTTTCCCTCAAGCCCAAGGAGTTCCACATGAGGCTAGTTTGCTCATCCAGCCATTACTAAGTTTCTAACCAGACTAAAGCGCATTAATCAACTTAAAGATGACTAGTAATCTTTAAACCATGTTTTGAGCTTAATTTCGCTTCAAATTCATTCTCTCCATTTCATATGCACTTTTTGATGTTATTGTTGTTTTACATTATTCTTAGATTGATTTAGAAGATTAGCCTCGATGTATCACACATCACTAGGGCCAAAGCCAAGTCAATTTCCAATTGACTACGAATCAGAAGATATGTGCACCTTCAAGTGCATTCGTACAATTCTGCCCTTAGCCACGCCGTTTTTGACCTTTTCCTCAAGGGAAACTTCTTCGTGTACACACCTGCCTGACCCTCGTAGTTCAGTTCTTGGTTTGGACAAAATGGCACCAAGAAATCTGTCTTTAACTTCATTCATCGCATTGAAGCCCGCCCACATGAATCCATTGGTTTCCCTCAAGCCCAAGGAGTTCCACATGAGGCTAAGGTGCTCATCCAACCATTGTTAAGTTTCTAACTAGACTAAAGCGCATTAATCAACTTAAAGATGATTAGTAATCTTTAAACTATGTTTTGAGCTAAATTTCCCTTCCAATTCATTCTCTCCCTTTCATCTGCACCGTTTTGATATTATTGTTGTCTTACATTATTCTTAGATTGATTTAGAAGATTAGCCAAGATGTATCACACATCACTAGGACCAAAGCCATGTCAATTTCCAATTCACTACGAATCGGAAGATATGAGCACCTTCAAGTGCATTCCTACAATTCCGCCCTTAGCCTCGCCGTTTTTGACCTTTTCCTCAGGGGAAACATCTACGTGTACACACCTCCCTGACCCTCGTAGTTCAGTTCTTGGTTTGGACAAAATGGCACCAAGAAATCTGTCTTTAACTTCATTCATCGTATTGAAGCCCGCCCACATAAATCCATTGGTTTCCCTCAAGCCCAAGTGATGGGCCCCAAGGCAGATCAAGTCATAAGAATCAATTACAAGATTAAGAGCCACGAAGATTAAGGGAGCAATACAAGAATTGGTGCAATCCAATTGGGATGAAACTAGCAAGAGCCCAACACACATGATGGGCTTGAAAGAATGAGAACCAGTTTTGATCCACTTGATCCAAGCTATGGAAGACACGACTTGAGCCGATTGTTATTAAAGACCATGGACTTATTTATTTCATTGAAATGGCTTATTTTATTAGTTAAAGGAATTATTTTAGAATAATTGGGCTTGGGAGATGTCTAGCCCATATGTCTTAATTCTAATGAACTAGGGTTTTTGGGAAGGCCTTGTATTTTGGCCAAGGGCATATTTGGAAAGTTATTAATATATGTGAACTAGGGTTTTAGAAGTTACTGTAGCGCGGCACTGTTCACGCTACAGTTCCCGCGGCACTATTCCTTTAGGGTTTTGGGAATTGTTTATTTAAGGCACTTGTAGCCTCATTTGAGAGGTAAGACATTTTTTATTGAATTTTCATTGTGAGTGAGTTTTCTCCTCTTGTTCTTAATTGAACTCTTGAACTTATCAAAGGTAAATCACAACCTTTGTGGCGTTCCTCCTTGTAATTTGGGTTCTTGAGACGAGATTTCATTGGGTCTAGATTTTAATATAATCTAGGTTCTTGAAACGGGATCTCAACGGGTCTAAATTCTCCATCCATAGACTTGAGTTTGGCGTTCTTGGGTTGGTTTTTTCCAATATTGTTGTTGGGTCTCAAAGCGAGTCGATTGGGGTTCACATCATTTGGTATTCAGAGCCAGGTTTCCAATCAGGTCTGATTCTATCTTTATTTATTGTATCGTTAATTCTAGAGCTTCATTATTCTAGGGTTGCACAAAAAAAAAAAAAAAATTGCAGAAATTCGAATTTCCTAGGGCTGCCAAATTATTCTATCTTTTGGGTTGAATGTTCATCATCATAGGGTGCCTAAATTCCTTGTTTGAGAGCTGCCAAAATTTGCACCATCTAGGGTTTGAAATTTCTAGGGTTTCATTGATTCCCTTCTATTTTCCTTGTCAATTTGTATGTGTTTGAATTCAATTGTTTGTTTATCACAATTGAATATTTCTGTTCGTGGTTGAATTGTTGAGAAAAGAAAAGAAAAAAAAAAGGAAGGGAAAGGAAAGGAAAGGAAAAGAAAAGAAAAGAAAAGAAAGGAAAAGAAAAGAAAAGAAAAAAAAAATAAAGGAAAAAAAAAAATTCGAAAAAAAAAAGGAAAAAAAAAAATTCGAAAAAAAAAAAAAAAAAAAAAAGAGAAAGAAAAGGATTTTTGGTATAGGTTGTTTGGAATAGTTTGGCTTATGAACTTGAGTGACTTGACATTGATTGAGCCATTTTTAAAGGGGCTAAATACATTTTTTTCTAGTTGGTGTCTTGTTTTGTAATTACTCTTTCCCTCGTATAATTTCCTTGATTCTCGTGTCATTGTTGTTCCTTCCGTGTTTCTCTTATTCTTGTTTCTTGGATCTAATTGCTAGTTGGGATTAAACAAGGTTGCTTTGTCTTGATTGTGTTCAATTAGTTCTGAAAGAACTTGAGTGGGAAAACTCTTGAGGTAAAAGGTAAGAGAGTGTGAGATCATTATCGGGAAAAAGCCAATTAAGAGTGAAACACGAGTGGAGTGCCATTATTTGAGTGTAAACACGTGAGGGAGAGCGTGTGAGGTCTTTTTCCACTAACATTCTTTTTTGTGCAGCACATACAATGTCTCATTAAAGTGACTCATAACCAAAGGGAATGTCAGACAATTCATTCTTTTTGTTGCAGTCCATGCAACAAAAGTTTGAAAGGCTAAATTTGAAGTTGGGGGAAGTGATGGATAAGATGGAACAACAAGGTGCATTGATTAGAAATTTGCAAAGTGGGAGAGATAGGAGGAGATGTGAGCCTAGTATTGAGAATAGGTACAATAAGAATGAAGAGTATGGCGAGTCTCTTGTTAGGCGTGCTCCCAATACAGAATTTAAGATGGATGGTATAGAGCAGCAAAGAGAGAACATTTTTCGTACTAGATGCCACATCAACAACAAGGTATGTAGTATGATTATTGATGGAGGGAGTTGTACTAATGTTGCTAGCACTACTTTAGTTGAGAAATTGAATCTACCTACTTTGAAACACCCTAGACCATACAAGTTGCAGTGGTTGAATGATTGTGGGGAGGTTAGGATAAATAAGCAAGTGCTAGTTTCTTTTTCAATTGGGAGGTACAAGGATGATGTACTTTGTGATGTTGTGCCTATGCATGCTGGCCATATTTTGTTGGGGAGGCCGTGGCAGTGTGATAGGAGAGTGATCTATGATGGGTTTAGAAACATGTACAGTTTTGAAAAGGATGGAAAAAGAATCAAACTTGCTCCTTTAACTCCAACACAGGTCCATAAGGACCAACTGAAGTTGAAAAGTGAGGTTGATCAAAAAAGAAATAGTGAGGCCAAAACCTCAAGAGAAGGAGAGAGTGAAAAGAACAAAGAGAGTGAAGAAAAAATAGAGAGTGAAAAGAATAAAGAGACTGAAGCAAAGAGAGAGAGTGAAAAGAAAAAAGAGAGTGAAAAGAAAAAAGAGAGTGAAAGAAAAAAAGAGAGTGAAAAGAAAAATGAGAGTGAAAATAAAAGCTGGAGTGAAGAAAGTGAGAGACAAACAAAGAGAGAAGTGAGTTTTTATGCTAAGGCGAATTTTACTACTAACGGATTTAATGAATCTTTGCCTAGTATTGTTATCTCTTTGTTGCAGGGATATAAGGTCGTAATTCCTAGCGGAGTGTTTAGTGGATTGTCATCTATTAGAGAGATAGAGCATTACATTGATTTTATGCCAAGTGCGACAATCCCTACTCGACCTTTCTTTGAAGAACATGAGTCCTTGACGCACTTGAAAGGACACTGTAAGTTGAATAGAATGCATGACAAGTGGGTGCAACTCATTGAGACATTTCCTTATGTAACTAAGTACACACAAGGTAAAGAAAATTTTGTGGTTGATGCTTATGCAAGAAGGTACGTCCTTGTCATCATTATAGATGAAAAGTTATTGAGACTTGAATATGATAAGAACTTGTTTGTTAATAATGATGATGGCATGGCTAGTGTGTATGGAGTACGTAAGAAAGCATTGTTTTCTCATTTATATAGACTAAATTGGTACTTGTTTAGAGAGAAAAGATTTTGTGTGCCTACTAGTCTTATGCGTGAGTTGCTTGTGCATGGATGTGGTCTGTTGGGAAATTTTGATATAAAGAGGATTTTAGACGTGTTGGATGACCATTGGTGGGAGTACTACTTACCATTCATTGAATTTGCATATAATTGGAATGGTCATTTTGGTGCAAAGAAAACTTTAGATGTGTCTCATGAACATTTGTGGGAGTATCATTTGCCTTTCATTGAATTATTGGATGGACATTTCTTTTGGCCTAAGATGAAAAGAGACGTCAATTGCATTTGTGGCATGTGCATTACATGTAGGAAGGCCAAGTCTAAGGTTTTGCCACATTGGTTGTATACACCTTTACCCGTTCCTAGTAAACCATTGGTAGGCATATCTATAGACTTTGTTTTGGGGCTGCGTACAATTAAAAGGGGTAGTGCGACTTCATGGTGTACCTAGGAGTATTGTTTCTAATACTCAGCTCTTATGCACTGTTCTTTATAAGAATTTAAAAACTTGGGAGGATTGTTTGCCATTTAAAGAGTTTGCATATAATAGGACCTTGCATACTACTACTTCATATTCTCCTTTTGAAGTTGTTTATGATTTTAATCCACATAATTATTTAACTCTGATACTTTTGCTTGTGGATGACAGAAGTAGCTTGGATGGACATTTCCAAATTCTTGATAAAATTAATGATATTTCATATCTCGTGGATCTTCGAGGTATGTATCATGTGTTTCCTATTTTCAATATTACTAATCTTTTTCCCTTTGATCCAGGTGGAGATTCGAGGTCGAATCCTTTTGAGGAGAGGGGGAATGATGGGCCCCAAGGCAGATCAAGTCTTAAGAATCAATTACAAGATTAAGAGCCACGAAGATTAAGGGAGCAATACAAGAATTGGTGCAATCCAATTGGGATGAAACTAGCAAGAGCCCAACACACATGATGGGCTTGAAAGAATGAGAACCAGTTTTGATCCACTTGATCCAAGCTATGGAAGACACGACTTGAGCCGATTGTTATTAAAGACCATGGACTTATTTATTTCATTGAAATGGCTTATTTTATTAGTTAAAGGAATTATTCTAGAATAATTGGGCTTGGGAGATGTCTAGCCCATATGTCTTAATTCTAATGAACTAGGGTTTTTGGGAAGCCCTTGTATTTTGGCCAAGGGCATATTTGGAAAGTTATTAATTTATGTGAACTAGGGTTTTAGAAGTTACTGTAGCGCGGCACTGTTCACGCTACAGTTCCCGCGGCACTATTCCTTTAGGGTTTTGGGAATTGTTTATTTAAGGCACTTGTAGCCTCATTTGAGAGGTAAGACATTTTTTATTGAATTTTCATTGTGAGTGAGTTTTCTCCTCTTGTTCTTAATTGAACTCTTGAACTTATCAAAGGTAAATCACAACCTTTGTGGCGTTCCTCCTTGTAATTTGGGTTCTTGAGACGAGATTTCATTGGGTCTAGATTTTAATATAATCTAGGTTCTTGAAACGGGATCTCAACTGGTCTAAATTCTCCATCCATAGACTTGAGTTTGGCGTTCTTGGGTTGGTTTTTCCAATATTGTTGTTGGGTCTCAAAGCGAGTCGATTGGGGTTCACATCACCAAGGAGTTCCACATGAGGCTAGTTTGCTCATCCAGCCATTGTTAAGTTTCTAACTAGACTAAAGCGTATTAATCGACTTAAAGATGATTAGTAATCTTTAAACTATGTTTTGAGCTTAATTTCCCTTCAAATTCATTCTCTCCGTTTCGTTTGCACCTTTTTGATATTATTGTTGTTTTACATTATTCTTAGATTGATTTAGAAGATAAGCCTCGATGTATCACACATCGCTAGGACCAAAGCCAAGTCAATTTCCAATTGACTACGAATCGGAAGATATGTGCACCTTCAAGTGCATTCGTACAATTCCGCCTTTAGCCTCGCCGTTTTTGACCTTTTCCTCAAGGAAAACTTCTTCGTGTACACACCACCCTGACCCTCGTAGTTCAGTACTTGGTTTGGACGAAATGGCACCAAGAAATCTATCTTTGACTTCATTCATCATATTGAAGCTCGCCCACATAAATCCATTCGTTTCCCTCAAGCCCAAGGAGTTCCACATGAGGCTAGTTTGCTCATCCAGCCATTACTAAGTTTCTAACCAGACTAAAGCGCATTAATCACCTTAAAGATGATTAGTAATCTTTAAACCATGTTTTGAGCTTAATTTCGCTTCAAATTGATTCTCTCCGTTTCATATGCACTTTTTGATGTTATTGTTGTTTTACATTATTCTTAGATTGATTTAGAAGATTAGCCTCGATGTATCACACATCACTAGGACCAAAGCCAAGTCAATTTCCAATTGACTACGAATCAGAAGATATGTGCACCTTCAAGTGCATTCGTACAATTCTGCCCTTAGCCTCGCCGTTTTTGACCTTTTCCTCAAGGGAAAATTCTTCGTGTACACACCTGCCTGACCCTCGTTGTTCAGTTCTTGGTTTGGACGAAATGGCACCAAGAAATCTGTCTTTAACTTCATTCATCGCATTGAAGCTCGCCCACATAAATCCATTCGTTTCCCTCAAGCCCAAGGAGTTCCACATGAGGCTAGTTTGCTCATCCAGCCATTGTTAAGTTTCTAACTAGAGTAAAGCGCATTAATCAACTTAAAGATGATTAGTAATCTTTAAAGCATGTTTTGAGCTTAATTTCGCTTCAAATTCATTCTCTCCGGTTCATATGCACTTTTTGATGTTATTGTTGTTTTACATTATTCTTAGATTGATTTAGAAGATTAGCCTCGATGTATCACACATCACTAGGACCAAAGCCAAGTCAATTTCCAATTGACTACGAATCGGAAGATATGTGCACCTTCAAGTGCATTCGTACAATTCCGCCCTTAGCCTCGACATTTTTGACCTTTTCCTCAAGGGAAACTTCTTCGTGTACACACCTGCCTGACCCTCGTAGTTCAGTTCTTGATTTGGACGAAATGGCACCAAGAAATCTGTCTTTAACTTCATTCATCGTATTCAAGCTCGCCCACATAAATCCATTCGTTTCCCTCAAGCCCAAGGAGCTACACATGAGGCTAGTTTGCTCATCCAGCCATTGTTAAGTTTCTAACTAGACTAAAGCGCATTAATCAACTTAAAGATGATTTGTAATCTTTAAACTATGTTTTGAGCTAAATTTCCCTTCAAATTCATTCTCTCCCTATCATCTGCACCTTTTTGATATTATTGTTGTCTTACATTATTCTGAGATTGAGTTAGAAGATTAGCCTCGATGTATCACACATCACTAGGACCAAAGCCATGTCAATTTCCAATTGACTACGAATCGGAAGATATGAGCACCTTCAAGTGCATTCCTACAATTCCGCCCTTAGCCTCGCCGTTTTTGACCTTTTCCTTAGGGGAAACTTCTTCGTGTACACACCTCCCTGACCCTCGCAGTTCAGTTCTTGGTTTGGACGAAATGGCACCAAGATATCTGTCTTTAACTTCATTCATCGTATTGAAGCTCGCCCACATAAATCCATTCGTTTCCCTCAAGCCCAAGGAGTTCCACATGAGGCTAGTTTGCTCATCCAGCCATTTACTAAGTTTCTAACCAGACTAAAGCGCATTAATCAACTTAAAGATGATTAGTAATCTTTAAACCATGTTTTGAGCTTAATTTCGCTTCAAATTCATTCTCTCCGTTTCATATGCACTTTTTGATGTTATTGTTGTTTTACATTATTCTTAGATTGATTTAGAAGATTAGCCTCGATGTATCACACATCACTAGGACCAAAGCCAAGTCAATTTCCAATTGACTACGAATCAGAAGATATGTGCACCTTCAAGTGCATTCGTACAATTCCGCCCTTAGCTTCGCCGTTTTTGACCTTTTCCTCAGGGGAAACTTCTACGTGTACACACCTGCCTGGCCCTCGTAGTTCAGTTCTTGGTTTGGACGAAATGGCACCAAGAAATCTGTCTTTGACTTCATTCATCGTATTGAAGCTCGCCCACATAAATCCATTCGTTTCCCTGAAGCCCAAGGAGTTCCACATGAGGCTAGTTTGCTCATCCAGCCATTTTTAAGTTTCTAACTAGACTAAAGCGCATTAATCAACTTAAAGATGGTTAGTAATCTTTAAACTATGTTTTGAGCTTAATTTCGCTTCAAATTCATTCTCTCCGTTTCGTTTGCACCTTTTTGATATTATTGTTGTTTTACATTATTCTTAGATTGATTTAGAAGATAAGCCTCGATGTATCACACGTCGCTAGGACCAAAGCCAAGTCAATTTCCAATTGACTACGAATCGGAAGATATGTGCACCTTCAAGTGCATTCGTACAATTCTGCCCTTAGCCTCGCCGTTTTTGACCTTTTCCTCAAGGGAAACTTCTTCGTGTACACACCTGCCTGACCCTCGTTGTTCAGTTCTTGGTTTGGACGAAATGGCACCAAGAAATCTGTCTTTAACTTCATTCATCGTATTGAAGCCCGCCCACATAAATCCATTGGTTTCCCTCAAGCCCAAGGAGTTCCACATGAGGCTAGTTTGCTCATCCAGCCATTGTTAAGTTTCTAACTAGACTAAAGCGCATTAATCAACTTAAAGATGATTAGTAATTTTTAAACTATGTTTTGAGCTTAATTTCCCTTCAAATTCATTCTCTCCGTTTCGTTTGCACCTTTTTGATATTATTGTTGTTTTACATTATTCTTAGATTGATTTAGAAGATAAGCCTCGATGTATCACACATCGCTAGGACCAAAGCCAAGTCAATTTCCAATTGACTACGAATCGGAAGATATGTGCACCTTCAAGTGCATTCGTACAATTCCGCCTTTAGCCTCGCCGTTTTTGACCTTTTCCTCAAGGGAAACTTCTTCGTGTACACACCACCCTGACCCTCGTAGTTCAGTACTTGGTTTGGACGAAATGGCACCAAGAAATCTGTCTTTGACTTCATTCATCGTATTGAAGCTCGCCCACATAAATCCATTCGTTTCCCTCAAGCCCAAGGAGTTCCACATGAGACTAGTTTGCTCATCCAGCCATTACTAAGTTTCTAACCAGACTAAAGCGCATTAATCAACTTAAAGATGACTAGTAATCTTTAAACCATGTTTTGAGCTTAATTTCGCTTCAAATTCATTCTCTCCATTTCATATGCACTTTTTGATGTTATTGTTGTTTTACATTATTCTTAGATTGATTTAGAAGATTAGCCTCGATGTATCACACATCACTAGGACCAGAGCCAAGTCAATTTCCAATTGACTACGAATCAGAAGATATGTGCACCTTCAAGTGCATTCGTACAATTCTGCCCTTAGCCACGCCGTTTTTGACCTTTTCCTCAAGGGAAACTTCTTCGTGTACACACTTGCCAGACCCTCGTAGTTCAGTTCTTGGTTTGGACAAAATGGCACCAAGAAATCTGTCTTTAACTTCATTCATCGCATTGAAGCCCGCCCACATGAATCCATTGGTTTCCCTCAAGCCCAAGGAGTTCCACATGAGGCTAAGGTGCTCATCCAACCATTGTTAAGTTTCTAACTAGACTAAAGCGCATTAATCAACTTAAAGATGATTAGTAATCTTTAAACTATGTTTTGAGCTAAATTTCCCTTCAAATTCATTCTCTCCCTTTCATCTGCACCGTTTTGATATTATTGTTGTCTTACATTATTCTTAGATTGATTTAGAAGATTAGCCAAGATGTATCACACATCACTAGGACCAAAGCCATGTCAATTTCCAATTCACTACGAATCGGAAGATATGAGCACCTTCAAGTGCATTCCTACAATTCCGCCCTTAGCCTCGCCGTTTTTGACCTTTTCCTCAGGGGAAACATCTACGTGTACACACCTCCCTGACCCTCGTAGTTCAGTTCTTGGTTTGGACAAAATGGCACCAAGAAATCAGTCTTTAACTTCATTCATCGTATTGAAGCCCGCCCACATAAATCCATTGGTTTCCCTCAAGCCCAAGGAGTTCCACATGAGGCTAGTTTGCTCATCCAGCCATTGTTAAGTTTCTAACTAGACTAAAGCGTATTAATCAACTTAAAGATGATTAGTAATCTTTAAACTATGTTTTGAGCTTAATTTCCCTTCAAATTCATTCTCTCCGTTTCGTTTGCACCTTTTTGATATTATTGTTGTTTTACATTATTCTTAGATTGATTTAGAAGATAAGCCTCGATGTATCACACATCGCTAGGACCAAAGCCAAGTCAATTTCCAATTGACTACGAATCGGAAGATATGTGCACCTTCAAGTGCATTCGTACAATTCCGCCTTTAGCCTCGCCGTTTTTGACCTTTTCCTCAAGGGAAACTTCTTCGTGTACACACCACCCTGACCCTCGTAGTTCAGTACTTGGTTTGGACGAAATGGCACCAAGAAATCTGTCTTTGACTTCATTCATCGTATTGAAGCTCGCCCACATAAATCCATTCGTTTCCCTCAAGCCCAAGGAGTTCCACATGAGGCTAGTTTGCTCATCCAGCCATTACTAAGTTTCTAACCAGACTAAAGCGCATTAATCACCTTAAAGATGATTAGTAATCTTTAAACCATGTTTTGAGCTTAATTTCGCTTCAAATTGATTCTCTCCGTTTCATATGCACTTTTTGATGTTATTGTTGTTTTACATTATTCTTAGATTGATTTAGAAGATTAGCCTCGATGTATCACACATCACTAGGACCAAAGCCAAGTCAATTTCCAATTGACTACGAATCAGAAGATATGTGCACCTTCAAGTGCATTCGTACAATTCTGCCCTTAGCCTCGCCGTTTTTGACCTTTTCCTCAAGGGAAACTTCTTCGTGTACACACCTGCCTGACCCTCGTTGTTCAGTTCTTGGTTTGGACGAAATGGCACCAAGAAATCTGTCTTTAACTTCATTCATCGTATTGAAGCTCGCCCACATAAATCCATTCGTTTCCCTCAAGCCCAAGGAGTTCCACATGAGGCTAGTTTGCTCATCCAGCCATTGTTAAGTTTCTAACTAGAGTAAAGCGCATTAATCAACTTAAAGATGATTAGTAATCTTTAAAGCATGTTTTGAGCTTAATTTCGCTTCAAATTCATTCTCTCCGTTTCATATGCACTTTTTCATGTTATTGTTGTTTTACATTATTCTTAGATTGATTTAGAAGATTAGCCTCGATGTATCACACATCACTAGGACCAAAGCCAAGTCAATTTCCAATTGACTACGAATCGGAAGATATGTGCACCTTCAAGTGCATTCGTGCAATTCCGCCCTTAGCCTCGACATTTTTGACCTTTTCCTCAAGGGAAACTTCTTCGTGTACACACCTGCCTGACCCTCGTAGTTCAGTTCTTGATTTGGACGAAATGGCACCAAGAAATCTGTCTTTAACTTCATTCATCGTATTCAAGCTCGCCCACATAAATCCATTCGTTTCCCTCAAGCCCAAGGAGTTCCACATGAGGCTAGTTTGCTCATCCAGCCATTGTTAAGTTTCTAACTAGACTAAAGCGCATTAATCAACTTAAAGATGATTTGTAATCTTTAAACTATGTTTTGAGCTAAATTTCCCGTCAAATTCATTCTCTCCGTTTCATCTGCACCTTTTTGATATTATTGTTGTCTTACATTATTCTTAGATTGATTTAGAAGATTAGCCTCGATGTATCACACATCACTAGGACCAAAGCCATGTCAATTTCCAATTGACTACAAATCGGAAGATATGAGCACCTTCAAGTGCATTCCTACAATTCCGCCCTTAGCCTCGCCGTCTTTGACCTTTTCCTTAGGGGAAACTTCTTCGTGTACACACCTCCCTGACCCTCGTAGTTCAGTTCTTGGTTTGGACGAAATGGCACCAAGAAATCTGTCTTTAACTTCATTCATCGTATTGAAGCTCGCCCACATAAATCCATTCGTTTCCCTCAAGCCCAAGGAGTTCCACATGAGGCTAGTTTGCTCATCCAGCCATTTACTAAGTTTCTAACCAGACTAAAGCGCATTAATCAACTTAAAGATGATTAGTAATCTTTAAACCATGTTTTGAGCTTAATTTCGCTTCAAATTCATTCTCTCCGTTTCATATGCACTTTTTGATGTTATTGTTGTTTTACATTATTCTTAGATTGATTTAGAAGATTAGCCTCGATGTATCACACATCACTAGGACCAAAGCCAAGTCAATTTCCAATTGACTACGAATCAGAAGATATGTGCACCTTCAAGTGCATTCGTACAATTCCGCCCTTAGCCTCGCCGTTTTTGACCTTTTCCTCAGGGGAAACTTCTACGTGTACACACCTGCCTGACCCTCGTAGTTCAGTTCTTGGTTTGGACGAAATGGCACCAAGAAATCTGTCTTTGACTTCATTCATCGTATTGAAGCTCGCCCACATGAATCCATTCGTTTCCCTGAAGCCCAAGGAGTTCCACATGAGGCTAGTTTGCTCATCCAGCCATTGTTAAGTTTCTAACTAGACTAAAGCGCATTAATCAACTTAAAGATGATTAGTAATCTTTAAACTATGTTTTGAGCTTAATTTCGCTTCAAATTCATTCTCTCCGTTTCGTTTGCACCTTTTTGATATTATTGTTGTTTTACATTATTCTTAGATTGATTTAGAAGATAAGCCTCGATGTATCACACATCGCTAGGACCAAAGCCAAGTCAATTTCCAATTGACTACGAATCGGAAGATATGTGCACCTTCAAGTGCATTCGTACAATTCTGCCCTTAGCCTCGCTGTTTTTGACCTTTTCCTCAAGGGAAACTTCTTCGTGTACACACCTGCCTGACCCTCGTTGTTCAGTTCTTGGTTTGGACGAAATGGCACCAAGAAATCTGTCTTTAACTTCATTCATCGTATTGAAGCTCACCCACATAAATCCATTCGTTTCCCTCAAGCCCAAGGAGTTCCACATGAGGCTAGTTTGCTCATCCAGCCATTGTTAAGTTTCTAACTAGAGTAAAGCGCATTAATCAACTTAAAGATGATTAGTAATCTTTAAAGCATGTTTTGAGCTTAATTTCGCTTCAAATTCATTCTCTCCGTTTCATCTGCACTTTTTGATGTTATTGTTGTTTTACATTATTCTTAGATTGATTTAGAAGATTAGCCTCGATGTATCACACATCACTAGGACCAAAGCCAAGTCAATTTCCAATTGACTACGAATCGGAAGATATGTGCACCTTCAAGTGCATTCCTACAATTCCGCCCTTAGCCTCGCCGTTTTTGACCTTTTCCTCAAGGGAAACTTCTTCGTGTACACACCTGCCTGACCCTCGTAGTTCAGTTCTTGGTTTGGACGAAATGGCTCCAAGAAATCTGTCTTTAACTTCATTCATCGTATTGAAGCTCGCCCACATAAATCCATTCGTTTCCCTGAAGCCCAAGGAGTTCCAAATGAGGCTAGTTTGCTCATCCAGCCATTGTTAAGTTTCTAACTAGACTAAAGCGCATTAATTAACTTAAAGATGATTAGTAATCTTTAAACCATGTTTTGAGCTTAATTTCCCTTCAAATTCATTCTCTCCGTTTCATTTGCACCTTTTTGATGTTATTGTTGTTTTACATTATTCTTAGATTGATTTAGAAGATTAGCCTCAATGTATCACACATCACTACGACCAAAGCCATGTCAATTTCCAATTGACTACGAATCGGAAGATATGAGCACCTTCAAGTGCATTTCTACAATTCCGCCCTTACCCTCGCCGTTTTTGACCTTTTCCTCAGGGGAAACTTCTTCGTGTACACACCTCCCTGACCCTCGTAGTTCAGTTCTTGGTTTGGACAAAATGGCACCAAGAAATCAGTCTTTAACTTCATTCATCGTATTGAAGCCCGCCCACATAAATCCATTGGTTTCCCTCAAGCCCAAGGAGTTCCACATGAGGCTAGTTTGCTCATCCAGCCATTGTTAAGTTTCTAACTAGACTAAAGCGCATTAATCAACTTAAAGATGATTTGTAATCTTTAAACTATGTTTTGAGCTAAATTTCCCGTCAAATTCATTCTCTCTGTTTCATCTGCACCTTTTTGATATTATTGTTGTCTTACATTATTCTTAGATTGATTTAGAAGATTAGCCTCGATGTATCACACATCACTAGGACCAAAGCCATGTCAATTTCCAATTGACTACAAATCGGAAGATATGAGCACCTTCAAGTGCATTCCTACAATTCCGCCCTTAGCCTCGCCGTTTTTGACCTTTTCCTTAGGGGAAACTTCTTCGTGTACACACCTCCCTGACCCTCGTAGTTCAGTTCTTGGTTTGGACGAAATGGCACCAAGAAATCTGTCTTTAACTTCATTCATCGTATTGAAGCTCGCCCACATAAATCCATTCGTTTCCCTCAAGCCCAAGGAGTTCCACATGAGGCTAGTTTGCTCATCCAGCCATTTACTAAGTTTCTAACCAGACTAAAGCGCATTAATCAACTTAAAGATGATTAGTAATCTTTAAACCATGTTTTGAGCTTAATTTCGCTTCAAATTCATTCTCTCCGTTTCATATGCACTTTTTGATGTTATTGTTGTTTTACATTATTCTTAGATTGATTTAGAAGATTAGCCTCGATGTATCACACATCACTAGGACCAAAGCCAAGTCAATTTCCAATTGACTACGAATCCGAAGATATGTGCACCTTCAAGTGCATTCGTACAA
This sequence comes from Carya illinoinensis, assembly GCF_018687715.1. NCBI lineage: Eukaryota > Viridiplantae > Streptophyta > Magnoliopsida > Fagales > Juglandaceae > Carya > Carya illinoinensis. The sequence continues at coordinate 20,985,349 of NC_056765.1, forward strand.
TTCCGCCCTTACCCTCGCCGTTTTTGACCTTTTCCTCAGGGGAAACTTCTACGTGTACACACCTGCCTGACCCTCGTAGTTCAGTTCTTGGTTTGGACGAAATGGCACCAAGAAATCTGTCTTTAACTTCATTCATCGTATTGAAGCTCGCCCACATGAATCCATTCGTTTCCCTGAAGCCCAAGGAGTTCCACATGAGGCTAGTTTGCTCATCCAGCCATTGTTAAGTTTCTAACTAGACTAAAGCGCATTAATCAACTTAAAGATCATTAGTAATCTTTAAACCATGTTTTGAGCTTAATTTCCCTTCAAATTCATTCTCTCCGTTTCATATGCACTTTTTGATGTTATTGTTGTTTTACATTATTCTTAGATTGATTTAGAAGATTAGCCTCGATGTATCACACATCACTAGGACCAAAGCCATGTCAATTTCCAATTGACTACGAATCGGAAGATATGTGCACCTTCAAGTGCATTCGTACAATTCCGCCCTTAGCCTCGCCGTTTTTGACCTTTTCCTCAAGGGAAACTTCTTCGTGTACACACCTGCCTGACCCTCGTAGTTCAGTTCTTGGTTTGGACGAAATGGCACCAAGAAATCTGTCTTTAACTTCATTCATCGTATTGAAGCTCGCCCACATAAATCCATTCGTTTCCCTCAAGCCCAAGGAGCTCCACATGAGGCTAGTTTGCTCATCCAGCCATTGTTAAGTTTCTAACTAGACTAAAGCGCATTAATCAACTTAAAGATGATTAGTGATCTTTAAACCATGTTTTGAGCTTAATTTCCCTTCAAATTCATTCTCTCCGTTTCATTTGCACCTTTTTGATGTTATTGTTGTTTTACATTATTCTTAGATTGATTTAGAAGATTAGCCTCGATGTATCACACATCACTAGGACCAAAGCCATGTCAATTTCCAATTGACTACAAATCGGAAGATATGAGCACCTTCAAGTGCATTCCTACAATTCCGCCCTTAGCCTCGCCGTTTATGACCTTTTCCTTAGGGGAAACTTCTTCGTGTACACACCTCCCTGACCCTCGTAGTTCAGTTCTTGGTTTGGACGAAATGGCACCAAGAAATCTGTCTTTGACTTCATTCATCGTATTGAAGCTCGCCCACATGAATCCATTCGTTTCCCTGAAGCCCAAGGAGTTCCAAATGAGGCTAGTTTGCTCATCCAGCCATTGTTAAGTTTCTAACTAGACTAAAGCGCATTAATCAACTTAAAGATGATTAGTAATCTTTAAACCATGTTTTGAGCTTAATTTCCCTTCAAATTCATTCTCTCCGTTTCATTTGCACCTTTTTGATGTTATTGTTGTTTTACATTATTCTTAGATTGATTTAGAAGATTAGCCTCAATGTATCACACATCACTACGACCAAAGCCATGTCAATTTCCAATTGACTACGAATCGGAAGATATGAGCACCTTCAAGTGCATTCCTACAATTCCGCCCTTACCCTCGCCGTTTTTGACCTTTTCCTCAGGGGAAACTTCTTCGTGTACACACCTCCCTGACCCTCGTAGTTCAGTTCTTGGTTTGGACAAAATGGCACCAAGAAATCAGTCTTTAACTTCATTCATCGTATTGAAGCCCGCCCACATAAATCCATTGGTTTCCCTCAAGCCCAAGGAGTTCCACATGAGGCTAGTTTGCTCATCCAGCCATTTACTAAGTTTCTAACCAGACTAAAGCGCATTAATCAACTTAAAGATGATTAGTAATCTTTAAACCATGTTTTGAGCTTAATTTCGCTTCAAATTCATTCTCTCCGTTTCATATGCACTTTTTGATGTTATTGTTGTTTTACATTATTCTTAGATTGATTTAGAAGATTAGCCTCGATGTATCACACATCACTAGGACCAAAGCCAAGTCAATTTCCAATTGACTACGAATCAGAAGATATGTGCACCTTCAAGTGCATTCGTACAATTCCGCCCTTAGCCTCGCCGTTTTTGACCTTTTCCTCAGGGGAAACTTCTACGTGTACACACCTGCCTGACCCTCGTAGTTCAGTTCTTGGTGTGGACGAAATGGCACCAAGAAATCTGTCTTTGACTTCATTCATCGTATTGAAGCTCGCCCACATGAATCCATTCGTTTCCCTGAAGCCCAAGGAGTTCCACATGAGGCTAGTTTGCTCATCCAGCCATTGTTAAGTTTCTAACTAGACTAAAGCGCATTAATCAACTTAAAGATGATTAGTAATCTTTAAACTATGTTTTGAGCTTAATTTCGCTTCAAATTCATTCTCTCTGTTTCGTTTGCACCTTTTTGATATTATTGTTGTTTTACATTATTCTTAGATTGATTTAGAAGATAAGCCTCGATGTATCACACATCGCTAGGACCAAAGCCAAGTCAATTTCCAATTGACTACGAATCGGAAGATATGTGCACCTTCAAGTGCATTCGTACAATTCTGCCCTTAGCCTCGCTGTTTTTGACCTTTTCCTCAAGGGAAACTTCTTCGTGTACACACCTGCCTGACCCTCGTAGTTCAGTTCTTGGTTTGGACAAAATGGCACCAAGAAATCTGTCTTTAACTTCATTCATCGTATTGAAGCCCGCCCACATAAATCCATTGGTTTCCCTCAAGCCCAAGGAGCTCCACATGAGGCTAGTTTGCTCATCCAGCCATTGTTAAGTTTCTAAAAAGACTAAAGCGCATTAATCAACTTAAAGATGATTAGTAATCTTTAAACCATGTTTTGAGCTTAATTTCGCTTCAAATTCATTGTCTCCCTTTCATCTGCACCTTTTTGATATTATTGTTGTCTTACATTATTCTTAGATTGATTTAGAAGATTAGCCTCAATGTATCACACATCACTAGGACCAAAGCCATGTCAATTTCCAATTGACTACGAATCGGAAGATATGTGCACCTTCAAGTGCATTCGTACAATTCCGCCCTTAGCCTCGCTGTTTTTGACCTTTTCCTCAAGGGAAACTTCTTCGTGTACACACCTGCCTGACCCTCGTAGTTCAGTTCTTGGTTTGGACAAAATGGCACCAAGAAATCTGTCTTTAACTTCATTCATCGTATTGAAGCTCGCCCACATGAATCCATTCGTTTCCCTGAAGCCCAAGGAGTTCCACATGAGGCTAGTTTGCTCATCCAGCCATTGTTAAGTTTCTAACTAGACTAAAGCGCATTAATCAACTTAAAGATGATTAGTAATCTTTAAACCATGTTTTGAGCTTAATTTCCCTTCAAATTCATTCTCTCCGTTTCATTTGCACCTTTTTGATGTTATTGTTGTTTTACATTATTCTTAGATTGATTTAGAAGTTTAGCCTCGATGTATCACACATCACTACGACCAAAGCCATGTCAATTTCCAATTGACTATGAATCGGAAGATATGAGCACCTTCAAGTGCATTCCTACAATTCCGCCCTTACCCTCGCCGTTTTTGACCTTTTCCTCAGGGGAAACTTCTTCGTGTACACACCTGCCTGACCCTCGTAGTTCAGTTCTTGGTTTGGACAAAATGGCACCAAGAAATCTGTCTTTAACTTCATTCATCGTATTGAAGCCCGCCCACATAAATCCATTGGTTTCCCTCAAGCCCAAGGAGCTCCACATGAGGCTAGTTTGCTCATCCAGCCATTGTTAAGTTTCTAACTAGACTAAAGTGCATTAATCAACTTAAAGATGATTAGTAATCTTTAAACCATGTTTTGAGCTTAATTTCGCTTCAAATTCATTCTCTCCCTTTCATCTGCACCTTTTTGATATTATTGTTGTCTTACATTATTCTTAGATTGATTTAGAAGATTAGCCTCAATGTATCACACATCACTAGGACCAAAGCCATGTCAATTTCCAATTGACTACGAATCGGAAGATATGTGCACCTTCAAGTGCATTCGTACAATTCCGCCCTTAGCCTCGCCGTTTTTGACCTTTTCCTCAAGGGAAACTTCTTCGTGTACACACCTGCCTGACCCTCGTAGTTCAGTTCTTGGTTTGGACGAAATGGCACCAAGAAATCTGTCTTTAACTTCATTCATCGTATTGAAGCTCGCCCACATAAATCCATTCGTTTCCCTCAAGCCCAAGGAGCTCCACATGAGGCTAGTTTGCTCATCCAGCCATTGTTAAGTTTCTAACTAGACTAAAGCGCATTAATCAACTTAAAGATGATTAGTGATCTTTAAACCATGTTTTGAGCTTAATTTCCCTTCAAATTCATTCTCTCCGTTTCATTTGCACCTTTTTGATGTTATTGTTGTTTTACATTATTCTTAGATTGATTTAGAAGATTAGCCTCGATGTATCACACATCACTAGGACCAAAGCCATGTCAATTTCCAATTGACTACAAATCGGAAGATATGAGCACCTTCAAGTGCATTCCTACAATTCCGCCCTTAGCCTCGCCGTTTATGACCTTTTCCTTAGGGGAAACTTCTTCGTGTACACACCTCCCTGACCCTCATAGTTCAGTTCTTGGTTTGGACGAAATGGCACCAAGAAATCTGTCTTTGACTTCATTCATCGTATTGAAGCTCGCCCACATGAATCCATTCGTTTCCCTGAAGCCCAAGGAGTTCCAAATGAGGCTAGTTTGCTCATCCAGCCATTGTTAAGTTTCTAACTAGACTAAAGCGCACTAATCAACTTAAAGATGATTAGTAATCTTTAAACCATGTTTTGAGCTTAATTTCCCTTCAAATTCATTCTCTCCGTTTCATTTGCACCTTTTTGATGTTATTGTTGTTTTACATTATTCTTAGATTGATTTAGAAGATTAGCCTCAATGTATCACACATCACTACGACCAAAGCCATGTCAATTTCCAATTGACTACGAATCGGAAGATATGAGCACCTTCAAGTGCATTCCTACAATTCCGCCCTTAGCCTCGCCGTTTTTGACCTTTTCCTCAGGGGAAACTTCTTCGTGTACACACCTCCATGACCCTCGTAGTTCAGTTCTTGGTTTGGACGAAATGGCACCAAGAAATCTGTCTTTAACTTCATTCATCGTATTGAAGCTCGCCCACATAAATCCATTCGTTTCCCTCAAGCCCAAGGAGCTCCACATGAGGCTAGTTTGCTCATCCAGCCATTGTTAAGTTTCTAACTAGACTAAAGCGCATTAATCAACTTAAAGATGATTAGTGATCTTTAAACCATGTTTTGAGCTTAATTTCCCTTCAAATTCATTCTCTCCGTTTCATTTGCACCTTTTTGATGTTATTGTTGTTTTACATTATTCTTAGATTGATTTAGAAGATTAGCCTCGATGTATCACACATCACTAGGACCAAAGCCATGTCAATTTCCAATTGACTACAAATCGGAAGATATGAGCACCTTCAAGTGCATTCCTACAATTCCGCCCTTAGCCTCGCCGTTTATGACCTTTTCCTTAGGGGAAACTTCTTCGTGTACACACCTCCCTGACCCTCATAGTTCAGTTCTTGGTTTGGACGAAATGGCACCAAGAAATCTGTCTTTGACTTCATTCATCGTATTGAAGCTCGCCCACATGAATCCATTCGTTTCCCTGAAGCCCAAGGAGTTCCAAATGAGGCTAGTTTGCTCATCCAGCCATTGTTAAGTTTCTAACTAGACTAAAGCGCATTAATCAACTTAAAGATGATTAGTAATCTTTAAACCATGTTTTGAGCTTAATTTCCCTTCAAATTCATTCTCTCCGTTTCATTTGCACCTTTTTGATGTTATTGTTGTTTTACATTATTCTTAGATTGATTTAGAAGATTAGCCTCAATGTATCACACATCACTACGACCAAAGCCATGTCAATTTCCAATTGACTACGAATCGGAAGATATGAGCACCTTCAAGTGCATTCCTACAATTCCGCCCTTAGCCTCGCCGTTTTTGACCTTTTCCTCAGGGGAAACTTCTTCGTGTACACACCTCCCTGACCCTCGTAGTTCAGTTCTTGGTTTGGACAAAATGGCACCAAGAAATCAGTCTTTAACTTCATTCATCGTATTGAAGCCCGCCCACATAAATCCATTGGTTTCCCTCAAGCCCAAGGAGTTCCACATGAGGCTAGTTTGCTCATCCAGCCATTTACTAAGTTTCTAACCAGACTAAAGCGCATTAATCAACTTAAAGATGATTAGTAATCTTTAAACCATGTTTTGAGCTTAATTTCGCTTCAAATTCATTCTCTCCGTTTCATATGCACTTTTTGATGTTATTGTTGTTTTACATTATTCTTAGATTGATTTAGAAGATTAGCCTCGATGTATCACACATCACTAGGACCAAAGCCAAGTCAATTTCCAATTGACTACGAATCAGAAGATATGTGCACCTTCAAGTGCATTCGTACAATTCCGCCCTTACCCTCGCCGTTTTTGACCTTTTCCTCAGGGGAAACTTCTACGTGTACACACCTGCCTGACCCTCGTAGTTCAGTTCTTGGTTTGGACGAAATGGCACCAAGAAATCTGTCTTTGACTTCATTCATCGTATTGAAGCTCGCCCACATGAATCCATTCGTTTCCCTGAAGCCCAAGGAGTTCCACATGAGGCTAGTTTGCTCATCCAGCCATTGTTAAGTTTCTAACTAGACTAAAGCGCATTAATCAACTTAAAGATGATTAGTAATCTTTAAACTATGTTTTGAGCTTAATTTCGCTTCAAATTCATTCTCTCTGTTTCGTTTGCACCTTTTTGATATTATTGTTGTTTTACATTATTCTTAGATTGATTTAGAAGATAAGCCTCGATGTATCACACATCGCTAGGACCAAAGCCAAGTCAATTTCCAATTGACTACGAATCGGAAGATATGTGCACCTTCAAGTGCATTCGTACAATTCTGCCCTTAGCCTCGCTGTTTTTGACCTTTTCCTCAAGGGAAACTTCTTCGTGTACACACCTGCCTGACCCTCGTTGTTCAGTTCTTGGTTTGGACGAAATGGCACCAAGAAATCTGTCTTTGACTTCATTCATCGTATTGAAGCTCGCCCACATAAATCCATTCGTTTCCCTCAAGCCCAAGGAGCTCCACATGAGGCTAGTTTGCTCATCCAGCCATTGTTAAGTTTCTAACTAGAGTAAAGCGCATTAATCAACTTAAAGATGATTAGTAATCTTTAAAGCATGTTTTGAGCTTAATTTCGCTTCAAATTCATTCTCTCCGTTTCATCTGCACTTTTTGATGTTATTGTTGTTTTACATTATTCTTAGATTGATTTAGAAGATTAGCCTCAATGTATCACACATCACTAGGACCAAAGCCATGTCAATTTCCAATTGACTACGAATCGGAAGATATGTGCACCTTCAAGTGCATTCGTGCAATTCCGCCCTTAGCCTCGACATTTTTGACCTTTTCCTCAAGGGAAACTTCTTCGTGTACACACCTGCCTGACCCTCGTAGTTCAGTTCTTGGTTTGGACAAAATGGCACCAAGAAATCTGTCTTTAACTTCATTCATCGTATTGAAGCCCGCCCACATAAATCCATTGGTTTCCCTCAAGCCCAAGGAGCTCCACATGAGGCTAGTTTGCTCATCCAGCCATTGTTAAGTTTCTAAGTAGACTAAAGCGCATTAATCAACTTAAAGATGATTAGTAATCTTTAAACCATGTTTTGAGCTTAATTTCGCTTCAAATTCATTCTCTCCCTTTCATCTGCACCTTTTTGATATTATTGTTGTCTTACATTATTCTTAGATTGATTTAGAAGATTAGCCTCAATGTATCACACATCACTAGGACCAAAGCCATGTCAATTTCCAATTGACTACGAATCGGAAGATATGTGCACCTTCAAGTGCATTCGTACAATTCCGCCCTTAGCCTCGCCGTTTTTGACCTTTTCCTCAAGGGAAACTTCTTCGTGTACACACCTGCCTGACCCTCGTAGTTCAGTTCTTGGTTTGGACGAAATGGCACCAAGAAATCTGTCTTTAACTTCATTCATCGTATTGAAGCTCGCCCACATAAATCCATTCGTTTCCCTCAAGCCCAAGGAGCTCCACATGAGGCTAGTTTGCTCATCCAGCCATTGTTAAGTTTCTAACTAGACTAAAGCGCATTAATCAACTTAAAGATGATTAGTGATCTTTAAACCATGTTTTGAGCTTAATTTCCCTTCAAATTCATTCTCTCCGTTTCATTTGCACCTTTTTGATGTTATTGTTGTTTTACATTATTCTTAGATTGATTTAGAAGATTAGCCTCGATGTATCACACATCACTAGGACCAAAGCCATGTCAATTTCCAATTGACTACAAATCGGAAGATATGAGCACCTTCAAGTGCATTCCTACAATTCCGCCCTTAGCCTCGCCGTTTATGACCTTTTCCTTAGGGGAAACTTCTTCGTGTACACACCTCCCTGACCCTCGTAGTTCAGTTCTTGGTTTGGACGAAATGGCACCAAGAAATCTGTCTTTGACTTCATTCATCGTATTGAAGCTCGCCCACATGAATCCATTCGTTTCCCTGAAGCCCAAGGAGTTCCAAATGAGGTTAGTTTGCTCATCCAGCCATTGTTAAGTTTCTAACTAGACTAAAGCGCATTAATCAACTTAAAGATGATTAGTAATCTTTAAACCACGTTTTGAGCTTAATTTCCCTTCAAATTCATTCTCTCCGTTTCATTTGCACCTTTTTGATGTTATTGTTGTTTTACATTATTCTTAGATTGATTTAGAAGATTAGCCTCAATGTATCACACATCACTACGACCAAAGCCATGTCAATTTCCAATTGACTACGAATCGGAAGATATGAGCACCTTCAAGTGCATTCCTACAATTCCGCCCTTACCCTCGCCGTTTTTGACCTTTTCCTCAGGGGAAACTTCTTCGTGTACACACCTCCCTGACCCTCGTAGTTCAGTTCTTGGTTTGGACAAAATGGCACCAAGAAATCAGTCTTTAACTTCATTCATCGTATTGAAGCCCGCCCACATAAATCCATTGGTTTCCCTCAAGCCCAAGGAGTTCCACATGAGGCTAGTTTGCTCATCCAGCCATTGTTAAGTTTCTAACTAGACTAAAGCGCATTAATCAACTTAAAGATGATTTGTAATCTTTAAACTATGTTTTGAGCTAAATTTCCCGTCAAATTCATTCTCTCCGTTTCATCTGCACCTTTTTGATATTATTGTTGTCTTACATTATTCTTAGATTGATTTAGAAGATTAGCCTCGATGTATCACACATCACTAGGACCAAAGCCATGTCAATTTCCAATTGACTACAAATCGGAAGATATGAGCACCTTCAAGTGCATTCCTACAATTCCGCCCTTAGCCTCGCCGTTTTTGACCTTTTCCTTAGGGGAAACTTCTTCGTGTACACACCTCCCTGACCCTCGTAGTTCAGTTCTTGGTTTGGACGAAATGGCACCAAGAAATCTGTCTTTGACTTCATTCATCGTATTGAAGCTCGCCCACATAAATCCATTCGTTTCCCTCAAGCCCAAGGAGCTCCACATGAGGCTAGTTTGCTCATCCAGCCATTGTTAAGTTTCTAACTAGAGTAAAGCGCATTAATCAACTTAAAGATGATTAGTAATCTTTAAAGCATGTTTTGAGCTTAATTTCGCTTCAAATTCATTCTCTCCGTTTCATCTGCACTTTTTGATGTAATCGTTGTTTTACATTATTCTTAGATTGATTTAGAAGATTAGCCTCGATGTATCACACATCACTAGGACCAAAGCCAAGTCAATTTCCAATTGACTACGAATCAGAAGATATGTGCACCTTCAAGTGCATTCGTACAATTCCGCCCTTAGCCTCGCCGTTTTTGACCTTTTCCTCAGGGGAAACTTCTACGTGTACACACCTGCCTGACCCTCGTAGTTCAGTTCTTGGTTTGGACGAAATGGCACCAAGAAATCTGTCTTTGACTTCATTGATCGTATTGAAGCTCGCCCACATGAATCCATTCGTTTCCCTGAAGCCCAAGGAGTTCCACATGAGGCTAGTTTGCTCATCCAACCATTGTTAAGTTTCTAACTAGACTAAAGCGCATTAATCAACTTAAAGATGATTAGTAATCTTTAAACTATGTTTTGAGCTTAATTTCGCTTCAAATTCATTCTCTCTATTTCGTTTGCACCTTTTTGATATTATTGTTGTTTTACATTATTCTTAGATTGATTTAGAAGATAAGCCTCGATGTATCACACATCGCTAGGACCAAAGCCAAGTCAATTTCCAATTGACTACGAATCGGAAGATATGTGCACCTTCAAGTGCATTCCTACAATTCCGCCCTTACCCTCGCCGTTTTTGACCTTTTCCTCAGGGGAAACTTCTTCGTGTACACACCTCCCTGACCCTCGTAGTTCAGTTCTTGGTTTGGACGAAATGGCACCAAGAAATCTGTCTTTAACTTCATTCATCGTATTGAAGCTCGCCCACATAAATCCATTCGTTTCCCTCAAGCCCAAGGAGTTCCACATGAGGCTAGTTTGCTCATCCAGCCATTTACTAAGTTTCTAACCAGACTAAAGCGCATTAATCAACTTAAAGATGATTAGTAATCTTTAAACCATGTTTTGAGCTTAATTTCGCTTCAAATTCATTCTCTCCGTTTCATATGCACTTTTTGATGTTATTGTTGTTTTACATTATTCTTAGATTGATTTAGAAGATTAGCCTCGATGTATCACACATCACTAGGACCAAAGCCAAGTCAATTTCCAATTGACTACGAATCAGAAGATATGTGCACCTTCAAGTGCATTCGTACAATTCCGCCCTTAGCCTCGCCGTTTTTGACCTTTTCCTCAGGGGAAACTTCTACGTGTACACACCTGCCTGACCCTCGTAGTTCAGTTCTTGGTTTGGACGAAATGGCACCAAGAAATCTGTCTTTGACTTCATTCATCGTATTGAAGCTCGCCCACATGAATCCATTCGTTTCCCTGAAGCCCAAGGAGTTCCACATGAGGCTAGTTTGCTCATCCAGCCATTGTTAAGTTTCTAACTAGACTAAAGCGCATTAATCAACTTAAAGATGATTAGTAATCTTTAAACCATGTTTTGAGCTTAATTTCCCTTCAAATTCATTCTCTCCGTTTCATTTGCACCTTTTTGATGTTATTGTTGTTTTACATTATTCTTAGATTGATTTAGAAGATTAGCCTCTATGTATCACACATCACTACGACCAAAGCCATGTCAATTTCCAATTGACTACGAATCGGAAGATATGAGCACCTTCAAGTGCATTCCTACAATTCCGCCCTTACCCTCGCCGTTTTTGACCTTTTCCTCAGGGGAAACTTCTTCGTGTACACACCTGCCTGACCCTCGTAGTTCAGTTCTTGGTTTGGACAAAATGGCACCAAGAAATCTGTCTTTAACTTCATTCATCGTATTGAAGCCCGCCCACATAAATCCATTGGTTTCCCTCAAGCCCAAGGAGCTCCACATGAGGCTAGTTTGCTCATCCAGCCATTGTTAAGTTTCTAACTAGACTAAAGCGCATTAATCAACTTAAAGATGATTAGTAATCTTTAAACCATGTTTTGAGCTTAATTTCGCTTCAAATTCATTCTCTCCCTTTCATTTGCACCTTTTTGATATTATTGTTGTCTTACATTATTCTTAGATTGATTTAGAAGATTAGCCTCAATGTATCACACATCACTAGGACCAAAGCCATGTCAATTTCCAATTGACTACGAATCGGAAGATATGTGCACCTTCAAGTGCATTCGTACAATTCCGCCCTTAGCCTCGCCGTTTTTGACCTTTTCCTCAAGGGAAACTTCTTCGTGTACACACCTGCCTGACCCTCGTAGTTCAGTTCTTGGTTTGGACGAAATGGCACCAAGAAATCTGTCTTTAACTTCATTCATCGTATTGAAGCTCGCCCACATAAATCCATTCGTTTCCCTCAAGCCCAAGGAGCTCCACATGAGGCTAGTTTGCTCATCCAGCCATTGTTAAGTTTCTAACTAGACTAAAGCGCATTAATCAACTTAAAGATGATTAGTGATCTTTAAACCATGTTTTGAGCTTAATTTCCCTTCAAATTCATTCTCTCCGTTTCATTTGCACCTTTTTGATGTTATTGTTGTTTTACATTATTCTTAGATTGATTTAGAAGATTAGCCTCAATGTATCACACATCACTACGACCAAAGCCATGTCAATTTCCAATTGACTACGAATCGGAAGATATGAGCACCTTCAAGTGCATTCCTACAATTCCTCCCTTACCCTCGCCGTTTTTGACCTTTTCCTCAGGGGAAACTTCTTCGTGTACACACCTCCCTGACCCTCGTAGTTCAGTTCTTGGTTTGGACAAAATGGCACCAAGAAATCAGTCTTTAACTTCATTCATCGTATTGAAGCCCGCCCACATAAATCCATTGGTTTCCCTCAAGCCCAAGGAGTTCCACATGAGGCTAGTTTGCTCATCCAGCCATTGTTAAGTTTCTAACTAGACTAAAGCGCATTAATCAACTTAAAGATGATTTGTAATCTTTAAACTATGTTTTGAGCTAAATTTCCCGTCAAATTCATTCTCTCCGTTTCATCTGCACCTTTTTGATATTATTGTTGTCTTACATTATTCTTAGATTGATTTAGAAGATTAGCCTCGATGTATCACACATCACTAGGACCAAAGCCATGTCAATTTCCAATTGACTACAAATCGGAAGATATGAGCACCTTCAAGTGCATTCCTACAATTCCGCCCTTAGCCTCGCCGTTTTTGACCTTTTCCTTAGGGGAAACTTCTTCGTGTACACACCTCCCTGACCCTCGTAGTTCAGTTCTTGGTTTGGACGAAATGGCACCAAGAAATCTGTCTTTAACTTCATTCATCGTATTGAAGCTCGCCCACATAAATCCATTCGTTTCCCTCAAGCCCAAGGAGTTCCACATGAGGCTAGTTTGCTCATCCAGCCATTTACTAAGTTTCTAACCAGACTAAAGCGCATTAATCAACTTAAAGATGATTAGTAATCTTTAAACCATGTTTTGAGCTTAATTTCGCTTCAAATTCATTCTCTCCGTTTCATATGCACTTTTTGATGTTATTGTTGTTTTACATTATTCTTAGATTGATTTAGAAGATTAGCCTCGATGTATCACACATCACTAGGACCAAAGCCAAGTCAATTTCCAATTGACTACGAATCAGAAGATATGTGCACCTTCAAGTGCATTCGTACAATTCCGCCCTTAGCCTCGCCGTTTTTGACCTTTTCCTCAGGGGAAACTTCTACGTGTACACACCTGCCTGACCCTCGTAGTTCAGTTCTTGGTTTGGACGAAATGGCACCAAGAAATCTGTCTTTGACTTCATTCATCGTATTGAAGCTCGCCCACATGAATCCATTCGTTTCCCTGAAGCCCAAGGAGTTCCACATGAGGCTAGTTTGCTCATCCAGCCATTGTTAAGTTTCTAACTAGACTAAAGCGCATTAATCAACTTAAAGATGATTAGTAATCTTTAAACTATGTTTTGAGCTTAATTTCGCTTCAAATTCATTCTCTCTGTTTCGTTTGCACCTTTTTGATATTATTGTTGTTTTACATTATTCTTAGATTGATTTAGAAGATAAGCCTCGATGTATCACACATCGCTAGGACCAAAGCCAAGTCAATTTCCAATTGACTACGAATCGGAAGATATGTGCACCTTCAAGTGCATTCGTACAATTCTGCCCTTAGCCTCGCTGTTTTTGACCTTTTCCTCAAGGGAAACTTCTTCGTGTACACACCTGCATGACCCTCGTTGTTCAGTTCTTGGTTTGGACGAAATGGCACCAAGAAATCTGTCTTTAACTTCATTCATCGTATTGAAGCTCGCCCACATAAATCCATTCGTTTCCCTCAAGCCCAAGGAGTTCCACATGAGGCTAGTTTGCTCATCCAGCCATTGTTAAGTTTCTAACTAGAGTAAAGCGCATTAATCAACTTAAAGATGATTAGTAATCTTTAAAGCATGTTTTGAGCTTAATTTCGCTTCAAATTCATTCTCTCCGTTTCATCTGCACTTTTTGATGTTATTGTTGTTTTACATTATTCTTAGATTGATTTAGAAGATTAGCCTCGATGTATCACACATCACTAGGACCAAAGCCAAGTCAATTTCCAATTGACTACGAATCGGAAGATATGTGCACCTTCAAGTGCATTCCTACAATTCCGCCCTTAGCCTCGCCGTTTTTGACCTTTTCCTCAAGGGAAACTTCTTCGTGTACACACCTGCCTGACCCTCGTAGTTCAGTTCTTGGTTTGGACGAAATGGCTCCAAGAAATCTGTCTTTAACATCATTCATCGTATTGAAGCTCGCCCACATAAATCCATTCGTTTCCCTGAAGCCCAAGGAGTTCCAAATGAGGCTAGTTTGCTCATCCAGCCATTGTTAAGTTTCTAACTAGACTAAAGCGCATTAATCAACTTAAAGATGATTAGTAATCTTTAAACCATGTTTTGAGCTTAATTTCCCTTCAAATTCATTCTCTCCGTTTCATTTGCACCTTTTTGATGTTATTGTTGTTTTACATTATTCTTAGATTGATTTAGAAGATTAGCCTCAATGTATCACACATCACTACGACCAAAGCCATGTCAATTTCCAATTGACTACGAATCGGAAGATATGAGCACCTTCAAGTGCATTCCTACAATTCCGCCCTTAGCCTCGCCGTTTTTGACCTTTTCCTCAGGGGAAACTTCTTCGTGTACACACCTGCCTGACCCTCGTAGTTCAGTTCTTGGTTTGGACAAAATGGCACCAAGAAATCTGTCTTTAAATTCATTCATCGTATTGAAGCCCGCCCACATACATCCATTGGTTTCCCTCAAGCCCAAGGAGCTCCACATGAGGCTAGTTTGCTCATCCAGCCATTGTTAAGTTTCTAAGTAGACTAAAGCGCATTAATCAACTTAAAGATGATTAGTAATCTTTAAACCATGTTTTGAGCTTAATTTCGCTTCAAATTCATTCTCTCCCTTTCATCTGCACCTTTTTGATATTATTGTTGTCTTACATTATTCTTAGATTGATTTAGAAGATTAGCCTCAATGTATCACACATCACTAGGACCAAAGCCATGTCAATTTCCAATTGACTACGAATCGGAAGATATGTGCACCTTCAAGTGCATTCGTACAATTCCGCCCTTAGCCTCGCCGTTTTTGACCTTTTCCTCAAGGGAAACTTCTTCGTGTACACACCTGCCTGACCCTCGTAGTTCAGTTCTTGGTTTGGACGAAATGGCACCAAGAAATCTGTCTTTAACTTCATTCATTGTATTGAAGCTCGCCCACATAAATCCATTCGTTTCCCTCAAGCCCAAGGAGCTCCACATGACGCTAGTTTGCTCATCCAGCCATTGTTAAGTTTCTAACTAGACTAAAGCGCATTAATCAACTTAAAGATGATTAGTGATCTTTAAACCATGTTTTGAGCTTAATTTCCCTTCAAATTCATTCTCTCCGTTTCATTTGCACCTTTTTGATGTTATTGTTGTGTTACATTATTCTTAGATTGATTTAGAAGATTAGCCTCAATGTATCACACATCACTAGGACCAAAGCCATGTCAATTTCCAATTGACTACGAATCGGAAGATATGTGCACCTTCAAGTGCATTCGTACAATTCCGCCCTTAGCCTCGCCGTTTTTGACCTTTTCCTCAAGGGAAACTTCTTCGTGTACGCACCTGCCTGACCCTCGTAGTTCAGTTCTTGGTTTGGACGAAATGGCACCAAGAAATCTGCCTTTAACTTCATTCATCGTATTGAAGCTCGCCCACATAAATCCATTCGTTTCCCTCAAGCCCAAGGAGCTCCATATGAGGCTAGTTTGCTCATCCAGCCATTGTTAAGTTTCTAACTAGACTAAAGCGCATTAATCAACTTAAAGATGATTAGTAATCTTTAAACCATGTTTTGAGCTTAATTTCGCTTCAAATTCATTCTCTCCCTTTCATTTGCACCTTTTTGATATTATTGTTGTCTTACATTATTCTTAGATTGATTTAGAAGATTAGCCTCAATGTATCACACATCACTAGGACCAAAGCCATGTCAATTTCCAATTGACTACGAATCGGAAGATATGTGCACCTTCAAGTGCATTCGTACAATTCCGCCCTTAGCCTCGCCGTTTTTGACCTTTTCCTCAAGGGAAACTTCTTCGTGTACACACCTGCCTGACCCTCGTAGTTCAGTTCTTGGTTTGGACGAAATGGCACCAAGAAATCTGTCTTTAACTTCATTCATCGTATTGAAGCTCGCCCACATAAATCCATTCGTTTCCCTCAAGCCCAAGGAGCTCCACATGAGGCTAGTTTGCTCATCCAGCCATTGTTAAGTTTCTAACTAGACTAAAGCGCATTAATCAACTTAAAGATGATTAGTGATCTTTAAACCATGTTTTGAGCTTAATTTCCCTTCAAATTCATTCTCTCCGTTTCATTTGCACCTTTTTGATGTTATTGTTGTTTTACATTATTCTTAGATTGATTTAGAAGATTAGCCTCAATGTATCACACATCACTACGACCAAAGCCATGTCAATTTCCAATTGACTACGAATCGGAAGATATGAGCACCTTCAAGTGCATTCCTACAATTCCTCCCTTACCCTCGCCGTTTTTGACCTTTTCCTCAGGGGAAACTTCTTCGTGTACACACCTCCCTGACCCTCGTAGTTCAGTTCTTGGTTTGGACAAAATGGCACCAAGAAATCAGTCTTTAACTTCATTCATCGTATTGAAGCCCGCCCACATAAATCCATTGGTTTCCCTCAAGCCCAAGGAGTTCCACATGAGGCTAGTTTGCTCATCCAGCCATTGTTAAGTTTCTAACTAGACTAAAGCGCATTAATCAACTTAAAGATGATTTGTAATCTTTAAACTATGTTTTGAGCTAAATTTCCCGTCAAATTCATTCTCTCCGTTTCATCTGCACCTTTTTGATATTATTGTTGTCTTACATTATTCTTAGATTGATTTAGAAGATTAGCCTCGATGTATCACACATCACTAGGACCAAAGCCATGTCAATTTCCAATTGACTACAAATCGGAAGATATGAGCACCTTCAAGTGCATTCCTACAATTCCGCCCTTAGCCTCGCCGTTTTTGACCTTTTCCTTAGGGGAAACTTCTTCGTGTACACACCTCCCTGACCCTCGTAGTTCAGTTCTTGGTTTGGACGAAATGGCACCAAGAAATCTGTCTTTAACTTCATTCATCGTATTGAAGCTCGCCCACATAAATCCATTCGTTTCCCTCAAGCCCAAGGAGTTCCACATGAGGCTAGTTTGCTCATCCAGCCATTTACTAAGTTTCTAACCAGACTAAAGCGCATTAATCAACTTAAAGATGATTAGTAATCTTTAAACCATGTTTTGAGCTTAATTTCGCTTCAAATTCATTCTCTCCGTTTCATATGCACTTTTTGATGTTATTGTTGTTTTACATTATTCTTAGATTGATTTAGAAGATTAGCCTCGATGTATCACACATCACTAGGACCAAAGCCAAGTCAATTTCCAATTGACTACGAATCAGAAGATATGTGCACCTTCAAGTGCATTCGTACAATTCCGCCCTTAGCCTCGCCGTTTTTGACCTTTTCCTCAGGGGAAACTTCTACGTGTACACACCTGCCTGACCCTCGTAGTTCAGTTCTTGGTTTGGACGAAATGGCACCAAGAAATCTGTCTTTGACTTCATTCATCGTATTGAAGCTCGCCCACATGAATCCATTCGTTTCCCTGAAGCCCAAGGAGTTCCACATGAGGCTAGTTTGCTCATCCAGCCATTGTTAAGTTTCTAACTAGACTAAAGCGCATTAATCAACTTAAAGATGATTAGTAATCTTTAAACTATGTTTTGAGCTTAATTTCGCTTCAAATTCATTCTCTCTGTTTCGTTTGCACCTTTTTGATATTATTGTTGTTTTACATTATTCTTAGATTGATTTAGAAGATAAGCCTCGATGTATCACACATCGCTAGGACCAAAGCCAAGTCAATTTCCAATTGACTACGAATCGGAAGATATGTGCACCTTCAAGTGCATTCGTACAATTCTGCCCTTAGCCTCGCTGTTTTTGACCTTTTCCTCAAGGGAAACTTCTTCGTGTACACACCTGCATGACCCTCGTTGTTCAGTTCTTGGTTTGGACGAAATGGCACCAAGAAATCTGTCTTTAACTTCATTCATCGTATTGAAGCTCGCCCACATAAATCCATTCGTTTCCCTCAAGCCCAAGGAGTTCCACATGAGGCTAGTTTGCTCATCCAGCCATTGTTAAGTTTCTAACTAGAGTAAAGCGCATTAATCAACTTAAAGATGATTAGTAATCTTTAAAGCATGTTTTGAGCTTAATTTCGCTTCAAATTCATTCTCTCCGTTTCATCTGCACTTTTTGATGTTATTGTTGTTTTACATTATTCTTAGATTGATTTAGAAGATTAGCCTCGATGTATCACACATCACTAGGACCAAAGCCAAGTCAATTTCCAATTGACTACGAATCGGAAGATATGTGCACCTTCAAGTGCATTCCTACAATTCCGCCCTTAGCCTCGCCGTTTTTGACCTTTTCCTCAAGGGAAACTTCTTCGTGTACACACCTGCCTGACCCTCGTAGTTCAGTTCTTGGTTTGGACGAAATGGCTCCAAGAAATCTGTCTTTAACATCATTCATCGTATTGAAGCTCGCCCACATAAATCCATTCGTTTCCCTGAAGCCCAAGGAGTTCCAAATGAGGCTAGTTTGCTCATCCAGCCATTGTTAAGTTTCTAACTAGACTAAAGCGCATTAATCAACTTAAAGATGATTAGTAATCTTTAAACCATGTTTTGAGCTTAATTTCCCTTCAAATTCATTCTCTCCGTTTCATTTGCACCTTTTTGATGTTATTGTTGTTTTACATTATTCTTAGATTGATTTAGAAGATTAGCCTCAATGTATCACACATCACTACGACCAAAGCCATGTCAATTTCCAATTGACTACGAATCGGAAGATATGAGCACCTTCAAGTGCATTCCTACAATTCCGCCCTTAGCCTCGCCGTTTTTGACCTTTTCCTCAGGGGAAACTTCTTCGTGTACACACCTGCCTGACCCTCGTAGTTCAGTTCTTGGTTTGGACAAAATGGCACCAAGAAATCTGTCTTTAAATTCATTCATCGTATTGAAGCCCGCCCACATACATCCATTGGTTTCCCTCAAGCCCAAGGAGCTCCACATGAGGCTAGTTTGCTCATCCAGCCATTGTTAAGTTTCTAAGTAGACTAAAGCGCATTAATCAACTTAAAGATGATTAGTAATCTTTAAACCATGTTTTGAGCTTAATTTCGCTTCAAATTCATTCTCTCCCTTTCATCTGCACCTTTTTGATATTATTGTTGTCTTACATTATTCTTAGATTGATTTAGAAGATTAGCCTCAATGTATCACACATCACTAGGACCAAAGCCATGTCAATTTCCAATTGACTACGAATCGGAAGATATGTGCACCTTCAAGTGCATTCGTACAATTCCGCCCTTAGCCTCGCCGTTTTTGACCTTTTCCTCAAGGGAAACTTCTTCGTGTACACACCTGCCTGACCCTCGTAGTTCAGTTCTTGGTTTGGACGAAATGGCACCAAGAAATCTGTCTTTAACTTCATTCATTGTATTGAAGCTCGCCCACATAAATCCATTCGTTTCCCTCAAGCCCAAGGAGCTCCACATGACGCTAGTTTGCTCATCCAGCCATTGTTAAGTTTCTAACTAGACTAAAGCGCATTAATCAACTTAAAGATGATTAGTGATCTTTAAACCATGTTTTGAGCTTAATTTCCCTTCAAATTCATTCTCTCCGTTTCATTTGCACCTTTTTGATGTTATTGTTGTTTTACATTATTCTTAGATTGATTTAGAAGATTAGCCTCAATGTATCACACATCACTAGGACCAAAGCCATGTCAATTTCCAATTGACTACGAATCGGAAGATATGTGCACCTTCAAGTGCATTCGTACAATTCCGCCCTTAGCCTCGCCGTTTTTGACCTTTTCCTCAAGGGAAACTTCTTCGTGTACGCACCTGCCTGACCCTCGTAGTTCAGTTCTTGGTTTGGACGAAATGGCACCAAGAAATCTGCCTTTAACTTCATTCATCGTATTGAAGCTCGCCCACATAAATCCATTCGTTTCCCTCAAGCCCAAGGAGCTCCATATGAGGCTAGTTTGCTCATCCAGCCATTACTAACTTTCTAACCAGACTAAAGCGCATTAATCAACTTAAAGATGATTAGTAATCTTTAAACCATGTTTTGAGCTTAATTTCGCTTCAAATTCATTCTCTCCGTTTCATATGCACTTTTTGATGTTATTGTTGTTTTACATTATTCTTAGATTGATTTGGAAGATTAGCCTCGATGTATCACACATCACTAGGACCAAAGCCAAGTCAATTTCCAATTGACTACGAATCAGAAGATATGTGCACCTTCAAGTGCATTCGTACAATTCTGCCCTTAGCCTCGCCGTTTTTGACCTTTTCCTCAAGGGAAACTTCTTCGTGTACACACCTGCCTGACCCTCGTAGTTCAGTTCTTGGTTTGGACGAAATGGCACCAAGAAATCTGTCTTTAACTTCATTCATCGCATTGAAGCCCGCCCACATGAATCCATTGGTTTCCCTCAAGCCCAAGGAGTTCCACATGAGGCTAAGGTGCTCATCCAACCATTGTTAAGTTTCTAACTAGACTAAAGCGCATTAATCAACTTAAAGATGATTAGTAATCTTTAAACTATGTTTTGAGCTAAATTTCCCTTCAAATTCATTCTCTCCCTTTCATCTGCACCTTTTTGATATTATTGTTGTCTTACATTATTCTTAGATTGATTTAGAAGATTAGCCACGATGTATCACACATCACTAGGACCAAAGCCATGTCAATTTCCAATTCACTACGAATCGGAAGATATGAGCACCTTCAAGTGCATTCCTACAATTCCGCCCTTACCCTCGCCGTTTTTGTCCTTTTCCTCAGGGGAAACTTCTACGTGTACACACCTCCCTGACCCTCGTAGTTCAGTTCTTGGTTTGGACAAAATGGCACCAAGAAATCTGTCTTTAACTTCATTCATCGTATTGAAGCCCGCCCACATAAATCCATTGGTTTCCCTCAAGCCCAAGGAGTTCCACATGAGGCTAGTTTGCTCATCCAGCCATTGTTAAGTTTCTAACTAGACTAAAGCGTATTAATCAACTTAAAGATGATTAGTAATCTTTAAACTATGTTTTGAGCTTAATTTCCCTTCAAATTCATTCTCTCCGTTTCGTTTGCACCTTTTTGATATTATTGTTGTTTTACATTATTCTTAGATTGATTTAGAAGATAAGCCTCGATGTATCACACATCGCTAGGACCAACGCCAAGTCAATTTCCAATTGACTACGAATCGGAAGATATGTGCACCTTCAAGTGCATTCGTACAATTCCGCCTTTAGCCTCGCCGTTTTTGACCTTTTCCTGAAGGGAAACTTCTTCATGTACACACCACCCTGACCCTCGTAGTTCAGTACTTGGTTTGGATGAAATGGCACCAAGAAATCTGTCTTTGACTTCATTCATCGTATTGAAGCTCGCCCACATAAATCCATTCGTTTCCCTCAAGCCCAAGGAGTTCCACATGAGGCTAGTTTGCTCATCCAGCCATTACTAAGTTTCTAACCAGACTAAAGCGCATTAATCAACTTAAAGATGATTAGTAATCTTTAAACCATGTTTTGAGCTTAATTTCGCTTCAAATTCATTCTCTCCGTTTCATATGCACTTTTTGATGTTATTGTTGTTTTACATTATTCTTAGATTGATTTGGAAGATTAGCCTCGATGTATCACACATCACTAGGACCAAAGCCAAGTCAATTTCCAATTGACCACGAATCAGAAGATATGTGCACCTTCAAGTGCATTCGTACAATTCTGCCCTTAGCCTCGCCGTTTTTGACCTTTTCCTCAAGGGAAACTTCTTCGTGTACACACCTGCCTGACCCTCGTAGTTCAGTTCTTGGTTTGGACGAAATGGCACCAAGAAATCTGTCTTTAACTTCATTCATCGCATTGAAGCCCGCCCACATGAATCCATTGGTTTCCCTCAAGCCCAAGGAGTTCCACATGAGGCTAAGGTGCTCATCCAACCATTGTTAAGTTTCTAACTAGACTAAAGCGCATTAATCAACTTAAAGATGATTAGTAATCTTTAAACTATGTTTTGAGCTAAATTTCCCTTCAAATTCATTCTCTCCCTTTCATCTGCACCTTTTTGATATTATTGTTGTCTTACATTATTCTTAGATTGATTTAGAAGATTAGCCACGATGTATCACACATCACTAGGACCAAAGCCATGTCAATTTCCAATTCACTACGAATCGGAAGATATGAGCACCTTCAAGTGCATTCCTACAATTCCGCCCTTACCCTCGCCGTTTTTGTCCTTTTCCTCAGGGGAAACTTCTACGTGTACACACCTCCCTGACCCTCGTAGTTCAGTTCTTGGTTTGGACAAAATGGCACCAAGAAATCTGTCTTTAACTTCATTCATCGTATTGAAGCCCGCCCACATAAATCCATTGGTTTCCCTCAAGCCCAAGGAGTTCCACATGAGGCTAGTTTGCTCATCCAGCCATTGTTAAGTTTCTAACTAGACTAAAGCGTATTAATCAACTTAAAGATGATTAGTAATCTTTAAACTATGTTTTGAGCTTAATTTCCCTTCAAATTCATTCTCTCCGTTTCGTTTGCACCTTTTTGATATTATTGTTGTTTTACATTATTCTTAGATTGATTTAGAAGATAAGCCTCGATGTATCACACATCGCTAGGACCAACGCCAAGTCAATTTCCAATTGACTACGAATCGGAAGATATGTGCACCTTCAAGTGCATTCGTACAATTCCGCCTTTAGCCTCGCCGTTTTTGACCTTTTCCTGAAGGGAAACTTCTTCATGTACACACCACCCTGACCCTCGTAGTTCAGTACTTGGTTTGGATGAAATGGCACCAAGAAATCTGTCTTTGACTTCATTCATCGTATTGAAGCTCGCCCACATAAATCCATTCGTTTCCCTCAAGCCCAAGGAGTTCCACATGAGGCTAGTTTGCTCATCCAGCCATTACTAAGTTTCTAACCAGACTAAAGCGCATTAATCAACTTAAAGATGATTAGTAATCTTTAAACCATGTTTTGAGCTTAATTTCGCTTCAAATTCATTCTCTCCGTTTCATATGCACTTTTTGATGTTATTGTTGTTTTACATTATTCTTAGATTGATTTGGAAGATTAGCCTCGATGTATCACACATCACTAGGACCAAAGCCAAGTCAATTTCCAATTGACCACGAATCAGAAGATATGTGCACCTTCAAGTGCATTCGTACAATTCTGCCCTTAGCCTCGCCGTTTTTGACCTTTTCCTCAAGGGAAACTTCTTCGTGTACACACCTGCCTGACCCTCGTAGTTCAGTTCTTGGTTTGGACGAAATGGCACCAAGAAATCTGTCTTTAACTTCATTCATCGCATTGAAGCCCGCCCACATGAATCCATTGGTTTCCCTCAAGCCCAAGGAGTTCCACATGAGGCTAAGGTGCTCATCCAACCATTGTTAAGTTTCTAACTAGACTAAAGCGCAATAATCAACTTAAAGATGATTAGTAATCTTTAAACTATGTTTTGAGCTAAATTTCCCTTCAAATTCATTCTCTCCCTTTCATCTGCACCTTTTTGATATTATTGTTGTCCTACATTATTCTTAGATTGATTTAGAAGATTAGCCACGATGTATCACACATCACTAGGACCAAAGCCATGTCAATTTCCAATTCACTACGAATCGGAAGATATGAGCACCTTCAAGTGCATTCCTACAATTCCGCCCTTAGCCTCGCCGTTTTTGACCTTTTCCTCAGGGGAAACTTCTACGTGTACACACCTCCCTGACCCTCGTAGTTCAGTTCTTGGTTTGGACAAAATGGCACCAAGAAATCTGTCTTTAACTTCATTCATCGTATTGAAGCCCGCCCACATAAATCCATTGGTTTCCCTCAAGCCCAAGGAGTTCCACATGAGGCTAGTTTGCTCATCCAGCCATTGTTAAGTTTCTAACTAGACTAAAGCGCATTAATCAACTTAAAGATGATTAGTAATCTTTAAACTATGTTTTGAGCTTAATTTCCCTTCAAATTCATTCTCTCCGTTTCGTTTGCACCTTTTTGATATTATTGTTGTTTTACATTATTCTTAGATTGATTTAGAAGATAAGCCTCGATGTATCACACATCGCTAGGACCAACGCCAAGTCAATTTCCAATTGACTACGAATCGGAAGATATGTGCACCTTCAAGTGCATTCGTACAATTCCGCCTTTAGCCTCGCCGTTTTTGACCTTTTCCTGAAGGGAAACTTCTTCATGTACACACCACCCTGACCCGCGTAGTTCAGTACTTGGTTTGGACGAAATGGCACCAAGAAATCTGTCTTTGACTTCATTCATCGTATTGAAGCTCGCCCACATAAATCCATTCGTTTCCCTCAAGCCCAAGGAGTTCCACATGAGGCTAGTTTGCTCATCCAGCCATTGTTAAGTTTCTAACTAGACTAAAGCGCATTAATCAACTTAAAGATGATTAGTAATCTTTAAACTATGTTTTGAGCTTAATTTCCCTTCAAATTCATTCTCTCTGTTTCGTTTGCACCTTTTTGATATTATTGTTGTTTTACATTATTCTTAGATTGATTTAGAAGATAAGCCTCGATGTATCACACATCGCTAGGACCAAAGCCAAGTCAATTTCCAATTGACTACGAATCGGAAGATATGTGCACCTTCAAGTGCATTCCTACAATTCCGCCCTTAGCCTCGCCGTTTTTGACCTTTTCCTCAGGGGAAACTTCTTCGTGTACACACCTCGCTGACCCTCGTAGTTCAGTTCTTGGTTTGGACAAAATGGCACCAAGAAATCTGTCTTTAACTTCATTCATCGTATTGAAGCCCGCCCACATAAATCCATTGGTTTCCCTCAAGCCCAAGGAGTTCCACATGAGGCTAGTTTGCTCATCCAGCCATTGTTAAGTTTCTAACTAGACTAAAGCGTATTAATCAACTTAAAGATGATTAGTAATCTTTAAACTATGTTTTGAGCTTAATTTCCCTTCAAATTCATTCTCTCCGTTTCATTTGCACCTTTTTGATGTTATTGTTGTTTTACATTATTCTTAGATTGATTTAGAAGATTAGCCTCGATGTATCACACATCACTAGGACCAAAGCCAAGTCAATTTCCAATTGACTACGAATCGGAAGATATGTGCACCTTCAAGTGCATTCGTACAATTCCGCCTTTAGCCTCGCCGTTTTTGACCTTTTCCTCAAGGGAAACTTCTTCGTGTACACACCACCCTGACCCTCGTAGTTCAGTACTGGGTTTGGACGAAATGGCACCAAGAAATCTGTCTTTGACTTCATTCATCGTATTGAAGCTCGCCCACATAAATCCATTCGTTTCCCTCAAGCCCAAGGAGTTCCACATGAGGCTAGTTTGCTCATCCAGCCATTACTAAGTTTCTAACCAGACTAAAGCGCATTAATCAACTTAAAGATGATTAGTAATCTTTAAACCATGTTTTGAGCTTAATTTCGCTTCAAATTGATTCTCTCCGTTTCATATGCACTTTTTGATGTTATTGTTGTTTTACATTATTCTTAGATTGATTTAGAAGATTAGCCTCGATGTATCACACATCACTAGGACCAAAGCCAAGTCAATTTCCAATTGACTATGAATCAGAAGATATGTGCACCTTCAAGTGCATTCGTACAATTCTGCCCTTAGCCTCGCCGTTTTTGACCTTTTCCTCAAGGGAAACTTCTTCGTGTACACACCTGCCTGACCCTCGTTGTTCAGTTCTTGGTTTGGACGAAATGGCACCAAGAAATCTGTCTTTAACTTCATTCATCGTATTGAAGCTCGCCCACATAAATCCATTCGTTTCCCTCAAGCCCAAGGAGTTCCACATGAGGCTAGTTTGCTCATCCAGCCATTGTTAAGTTTCTAACTAGAGTAAAGCGCATTAATCAACTTAAAGATGATTAGTAATCTTTAAAGCATGTTTTGAGCTTAATTTCGCTTCAAATTCATTCTCTCCGTTTCATATGCACTTTTTGATGTTATTGTTGTTTTACATTATTCTTAGATTGATTTAGAAGATTAGCCTCGATGTATCACACATCACTAGGACCAAAGCCAAGTCAATTTCCAATTGACTACGAATCGGAAGATATGTGCACCTTCAAGTGCATTCGTACAATTCCGCCCTTAGCCTCGACATTTTTGACCTTTTCCTCAAGGGAAACTTCTTCGTGTACACACCTGCCTGACCCTCGTAGTTCAGTTCTTGATTTGGACGAAATGGCACCAAGAAATCTGTCTTTAACTTCATTCATCGTATTCAAGCTCGCTCACATAAATCCATTCGTTTCCCTCAAGCCCAAGGAGCTACACATGAGGCTAGTTTGCTCATCCAGCCATTGTTAAGTTTCTAACTAGACTAAAGCGCATTAATCAACTTAAAGATGATTTGTAATCTTTAAACTATGTTTTGAGCTAAATTTCCCGTCAAATTCATTCTCTCCCTTTCATCTGCACCTTTTTGATATTATTGTTGTCTTACATTATTCTTAGATTGATTTAGAAGATTAGCCTCGATGTATCACACATCACTAGGACCAAAGCCATGTCAATTTCCAATTGACTACGAATCGGAAGATATGAGCACCTTCAAGTGCATTCCTACAATTCCGCCCTTAGCCTTGCCGTTTTTGACCTTTTCCTTAGGGGAAACTTCTTCGTGTACACACCTCCCTGACCCTAGTAGTTCAGTTCTTGGTTTGGACGAAATGGCACCAAGAAATCTGTCTTTAACTTCA
The DNA here is from genome assembly GCF_018687715.1 of Carya illinoinensis. NCBI lineage: Eukaryota > Viridiplantae > Streptophyta > Magnoliopsida > Fagales > Juglandaceae > Carya > Carya illinoinensis. The sequence goes on from NC_056765.1 coordinate 21,012,310, forward strand.
TTCATCGTATTGAAGCTCGCCCACATGAATCCATTGGTTTCCCTCAAGCCCAAGGAGTTCCACATGAGGCTAAGGTGCTCATCCAACCATTGTTAAGTTTCTAACTAGACTAAAGCGCATTAATCAACTTAAAGATGATTAGTGATCTTTAAACCATGTTTTGAGCTTAATTTCCCTTCAAATTCATTCTCTCCCTTTCATCTGCACCTTTTTGATATTATTGTTGTCTTACATTATTCTTAGATTGATTTAGAAGATTAGCCTCGATGTATCACACATCACTAGGACCAAAGCCATGTCAATTTCCAATTGACTACGAATCGGAAGATATGAGCACCTTCAAGTGCATTCCTACAATTCCGCCCTTAGCCTCGCCGTTTTTGACCTTTTCCTTAGGGGAAACTTCTTCGTGTACACACCTCCCTGACCCTCGTAGTTCAGTTCTTGGTTTGGACGAAATGGCACCAAGAAATCTGTCTTTAACTTCATTCATCGTATTGAAGCTCGCCCACATAAATCCATTCGTTTCCCTCAAGCCCAAGGAGTTCCACATGAGGCTAGTTTGCTCATCCAGCCATTTACTAAGTTTCTAACTAGACTAAAGCGCATTAATCAACTTAAAGATGATTAGTAATCTTTAAAGCATGTTTTGAGCTTAATTTCGCTTCAAATTCATTCTCTCCGTTTCATCTGCACTTTTTGATGTTATTGTTGTTTTACATTATTCTTAGATTGATTTAGAAGATTAGCCTCGATGTATCACACATCACTAGGACCAAAGCCAAGTCAATTTCCAATTGACTACGAATCGGAAGATATGTGCACCTTCAAGTGCATTCCTACAATTCCGCCCTTAGCCTCGCCGTTTTTGACCTTTTCCTCAAGGGAAACTTCTTCGTGTACACACCTGCCTGACCCTCGTAGTTCAGTTCTTGGTTTGGACGAAATGGCTCCAAGAAATCTGTCTTTAACTTCATTCATCGTATTGAAGCTCGCCCACATAAATCCATTCGTTTCCCTGAAGCCCAAGGAGTTCCAAATGAGGCTAGTTTGCTCATCCAGCCATTGTTAAGTTTCTAACTAGACTAAAGCGCATTAATCAACTTAAAGATGATTAGTAATCTTTAAACCATGTTTTGAGCTTAATTTCCCTTCAAATTCATTCTCTCCGTTTCATTTGCACCTTTTTGATGTTATTGTTGTTTTACATTATTCTTAGATTGATTTAGAAGATTAGCCTCAATGTATCACACATCACTACGACCAAAGCCATGTCAATTTCCAATTGACTACGAATCGGAAGATATGAGCACCTTCAAGTGCATTCCTACAATTCCGCCCTTACCCTCGCCGTTTTTGACCTTTTCCTCAGGGGAAACTTCTTCGTGTACACACCTGCCTGACCCTCGTAGTTCAGTTCTTGGTTTGGACGAAATGGCACCAAGAAATCTGTCTTTAACTTCATTCATCGTATTGAAGGCCGCCCACATAAATCCATTGGTTTCCCTCAAGCCCAAGGAGCTCCACATGAGGCTAGTTTGCTCCTCCAGCCATTGTTAAGTTTCTAACTAGACTAAAGCGCATTAATCAACTTAAAGATGATTAGTGATCTTTAAACCATGTTTTGAGCTTAATTTCCCTTCAAATTCATTCTCTCCGTTTCATTTGCACCTTTTTGATGTTATTGTTGTTTTACATTATTCTTAGATTGATTTAGAAGATTAGCCTCAATGTATCACACATCACTAGGACCAAAGCCATGTCAATTTCCAATTGACTACGAATCGGAAGATATGTGCACCTTCAAGTGCATTCCTACAATTCCGCCCTTAGCCTCGCCGTTTTTGACCTTTTCCTTAGGGGAAACTTCTTCGTGTACACACCTCCCTGACCCTCGTAGTTCAGTTCTTGGTTTGGACGAAATGGCACCAAGAAATCTGTCTTTAACTTCATTCATCGTATTGAAGCTTGCCCACATAAATCCATTCGTTTCCCTCAAGCCCAAGGAGCTCCACATGAGGCTAGTTTGCTCATCCAGCCATTGTTAAGTTTCTAACTAGACTAAAGCGCATTAATCAACTTAAAGATGATTTGTAATCTTTAAACTATGTTTTGAGCTAAATTTCCCGTCAAATTCATTCTCTCCCTTTCATCTGCACCTTTTTGATATTATTGTTGTCTTACATTATTCTTAGATTGATTTAGAAGATTAGCCTTGATGTATCACACATCACTAGGACCAAAGCCATGTCAATTTCCAATTGACTACGAATCGGAAGATATGAGCACCTTCAAGTGCATTCCTACAATTCCGCCCTTAGCCTCGCCGTTTTTGACCTTTTCCTCAAGGGAAACTTCTTCGTGTACACACCTCCCTGACCCTCGTAGTTCAGTTCTTGGTTTGGACGAAATGGCACCAAGAAATCTGTCTTTAACTTCATTCATCGTATTGAAGCTCGCCCACATAAATCCATTCGTTTCCCTCAAGCCCAAGGAGTTCCACATGAGGCTAGTTTGCTCATCCAGCCATTTACTAAGTTTCTAACTAGACTAAAGCGCATTAATCAACTTAAAGATGATTAGTAATCTTTAAAGCATGTTTTGAGCTTAATTTCGCTTCAAATTCATTCTCTCTGTTTCATCTGCACTTTTTGATGTTATTGTTGTTTTACATTATTCTTAGATTGATTTAGAAGATTAGCCTCGATGTATCACACATCACTAGGACCAAAGCCAAGTCAATTTCCAATTGACTACGAATCGGAAGATATGTGCACCTTCAAGTGCATTCCTACAATTCCGCCCTTAGCCTCGCCGTTTTTGACCTTTTCCTCAAGGGAAACTTCTTCGTGTACACACCTGCCTGACCCTCGTAGTTCAGTTCTTGGTTTGGACGAAATGGCTCCAAGAAATCTGTCTTTCACTTCATTCATCGTATTGAAGCTCGCCCACATAAATCCATTCGTTTCCCTGAAGCCCAAGGAGTTCCAAATGAGGCTAGTTTGCTCATCCAGCCATTGTTAAGTTTCTAACTAGACTAAAGCGCATTAATCAACTTAAAGATGATTAGTAATCTTTAAACCATGTTTTGAGCTTAATTTCCCTTCAAATTCATTCTCTCCGTTTCATTTGCACCTTTTTGATGTTATTGTTGTTTTACATTATTCTTAGATTGATTTAGAAGATTAGCCTCAATGTATCACACATCACTACGACCAAAGCCATGTCAATTTCCAATTGACTACGAATCGGAAGATATGAGCACCTTCAAGTGCATTCCTACAATTCCGCCCTTACCCTCGCCGTTTTTGACCTTTTCCTCAGGGGAAACTTCTTCGTGTACACACCTGCCTGACCCTCGTAGTTCAGTTCTTGGTTTGGACAAAATGGCACCAAGAAATCTGTCTTTAACTTCATTCATCGTATTGAAGCCCGCCCACATAAATCCATTGGTTTCCCTCAAGCCCAAGGAGCTCCACATGAGGCTAGTTTGCTCATCCAGCCATTGTTAAGTTTCTAACTAGACTAAAGCGCATTAAGCAACTTAAAGATGATTAGTAATCTTTAAACCATGTTTTGAGCTTAATTTCGCTTCAAATTCATTCTCTCCCTTTCATCTGCACCTTTTTGATATTATTGTTGTCTTACATTATTCTTAGATTGATTTAGAAGATTAGCCTCAATGTATCACACATCACTAGGACCAAAGCCATGTCAATTTCCAATTGACTACGAATCGGAAGATATGTGCACCTTCAAGTGCATTCGTACAATTCCGCCCTTAGCCTCGCCGTTTTTGACCTTTTCCTCAAGGGAAACTTCTTCGTGTACGCACCAGCCTGACCCTCGTAGTTCAGTTCTTGGTTTGGACGAAATGGCACCAAGAAATCTGTCTTTAACTTCATTCATCGTATTCAAGCTCGCCCACATAAATCCATTCGTTTCCCTGAAGCCCAAGGAGTTCCAAATGAGGCTAGTTTGCTCATCCAGCCATTGTTAAGTTTCTAACTAGAGTAAAGCGCATTAATCAACTTAAAGATGATTAGTGATCTTTAAACCATGTTTTGAGCTTAATTTCCCTTCAAATTCATTCTCTCCGTTTCATTTGCACCTTTTTGATGTTATTGTTGTTTTACATTATTCTTAGATTGATTTAGAAGATTAGCCTCAATGTATCACACATCGCTAGGACCAAAGCCATGTCAATTTCCAATTGACTACGAATCAGAAGATATGTGCACCTTCAAGTGCATTCGTACAATTCCGCCCTTAGCCTCGCCGTTTCTGACCTTTTCCTCAAGGGAAACTTCTTCGTGTACACACCTGCCTGACCCTCGTAGTTCAGTTCTTGGTTTGGACGAAATGGCACCAAGAAATCTGTCTTTAACTTCATTCATCGTATTGAAGCTCGCCCACATAAATCCATTCGTTTCCCTCAAGCCCAAGGAGCTCCACATGAGGCTAGTTTGCTCATCCAGCCATTGTTAAGTTTCTAACTAGACTAAAGCGCATTAATCAACTTAAAGATGATTAGTGATCTTTAAACCATGTTTTGAGCTTAATTTCCCTTCAAATTCATTCTCTCCGTTTCATTTGCACCTTTTTGATGTTATTGTTGTTTTACATTATTCTTAGATTGATTTAGAAGATTAGCCTCAATGTATCACACATCACTAGGACCAAAGCCATGTCAATTTCCAATTGACTACGAATCGGAAGATATGTGCACCTTCAAGTGCATTCGTACAATTCCGCCCTTAGCCTCACCGTTTTTGACCTTTTCCTCAAGGGAAACTTCTTCGTGTACGCACCTGCCTGACCCTCGTAGTTCAGTTCTTGGTTTGGAGGAAATGGCACCAAGAAATCTGTCTTTAACTTCATTCATCGTATTGAAGCTCGCCCACATAAATCCATTCGTTTCCCTCAAGCCCAAGGAGCTCCATATGAGGCTAGTTTGCTCATCCAGCCATTACTAACTTTCTAACCAGACTAAAGCGCATTAATCAACTTAAAGATGATTAGTAATCTTTAAACCATGTTTTGAGCTTAATTTCGCTTCAAATTCATTCTCTCCGTTTCATATGCACTTTTTGATGTTATTGTTGTTTTACATTATTCTTAGATTGATTTGGAAGATTAGCGTCGATGCATCACACATCACTAGGACCAAAGCCAAGTCAATTTCCAATTGACTACGAATCAGAAGATATGTGCACCTTCAAGTGCATTCGTACAATTCGGCCCTTAGCCTCGCCGTTTTTGACCTTTTCCTCAAGGGAAACTTCTTCGTGTACACACCTGCCTGACCCTCGTAGTTCAGTTCTTGGTTTGGACGAAATGGCACCAAGAAATCTGTCTTTAACTTCATTCATCGCATTGAAGCCCGCCCACATGAATCCATTGGTTTCCCTCAAACCCAAGGAGTTCCACATGAGGCTAAGGTGCTCATCCAACCATTGTTAAGTTTCTAACTAGACTAAAGCGCATTAATCAACTTAAAGATGATTAGTAATCTTTAAACTATGTTTTGAGCTAAATTTCCCTTCAAATTCATTCTCTCCCTTTCATCTGCACCTTTTTGATATTATTGTTGTCTTACATTATTCTTAGATTGATTTAGAAGATTAGCCTCCATGTATCACACATCACTAGGAGCAAAGCCATGTCAATTTCCAATTGACTACGAATCGGAAGATATGTGCACCTTCAAGTGCATTCCTACAATTCCGCCCTTAGCCTCGCCGTTTTTGACCTTTTCCTTAGGGGAAACTTCTTCGTGTACACACCTCCCTGACCCTCGTAGTTCAGTTCTTGGTTTGGACGAAATGGCACCAAGAAATCTGTCTTTAACTTCATTTATCGTATTGAAGCTCGCCCACATAAATCCATTCGTTTCCCTCAAGCCCAAGGAGCTCCACATGAGGCTAGTTTGTTCATCCAGCCATTGTTAAGTTTCTAACTAGACTAAAGCGAATTAATCAACTTAAAGATGATTAGTGATCTTTAAACCATGTTTTGAGCTTAATTTCCCTTCAAATTCATTCTCTCCGTTTCATTTGCACCTTTTTGATGTTATTGTTGTTTTACATTATTCTTAGATTGATTTAGAAGATTAGCCTCAATGTATCACACATCACTAGGACCAAAGCCATGTCAATTTCCAATTGACTACGAATCGGAAGATATGTGCACCTTCAAGTGCATTCGTACAATTCCGCCCTTAGCCTCGCCGTTTTTGACCTTTTCCTCAAGGGAGACTTCTTCGTGTACGCACCTGCCTGACCCTCGTAGTTCAGTTCTTGGTTTGGACGAAATGGCACCAAGAAATCTGTCTTTAACTTCATTCATCGTATTGAAGCTCGCCCACATAAATCCATTCGTTTCCCTCAAGCCCAAGGAGCTCCATATGAGGCTAGTTTGCTCATCCAGCCATTACTAACTTTCTAACCAGACTAAAGCGCATTAATCAACTTAAAGATGATTAGTAATCTTTAAACCATGTTTTGAGCTTAATTTCGCTTCAAATTGATTCTCTCCGTTTCATATGCACTTTTTGATGTTATTGTTGTTTTACATTATTCTTAGATTGATTTAGAAGATTAGCCTCGATGTATCACACATCACTAGGACCAAAGCCAAGTCAATTTCCAATTGACTACGAATCAGAAGATATGTGCACCTTCAAGTGCATTCGTACAATTCTGCCCTTAGCCTCGCCGTTTTTGACCTTTTCCTCAAGGGAAACTTCTTCGTGTACACACCTGCCTGACCCTCGTTGTTCAGTTCTTAGTTTGGACGAAATGGCACCAAGAAATCTGTCTTTAACTTCATTCATCGTATTGAAGCTTGCCCACATAAATCCATTCGTTTCCCTCAAGCCCAAGGAGTTCCACATGAGGCTAGTTTGCTCATCCAGCCATTGTTAAGTTTCTAACTAGAGTAAAGCGCATTAATCAACTTAAAGATGATTAGTAATCTTTAAAGCATGTTTTGAGCTTAATTTCGCTTCAAATTCATTCTCTCCGTTTCAAATGCACTGTTTGATGTTATTGTTGTTTTACATTATTCTTAGATTGATTTAGAAGATTAGCCTCGATGTATCACACATCACTAGGACCAAAGCCAAGTCAATTTCCAATTGACTACGAATCGGAAGATATGTGCACCTTCAAGTGCATTCGTACAATTCCGCCCTTAGCCTCGACATTTTTGACCTTTTCCTCAAGGGAAACTTCTTCGTGTACACACCTGCCTGACCCTCGTAGTTCAGTTCTTGATTTGGACGAAATGGCACCAAGAAATCTGTCTTTAACTTCATTCATCGTATTCAAGCTCGCCCACATAAATCCATTCGTTTCCCTCAAGCCCAAGGAGCTACATATGAGGCTAGTTTGCTCATCCAGCCATTGTTAAGTTTCTAACTAGACTAAAGCGCATTAATCAACTTAAAGATGATTTGTAATCTTTAAACTATGTTTTGAGCTAAATTTCCCGTCAAATTCATTCTCTCCCTTTCATCTGCACCTTTTTGATATTATTGTTGTCTTACATTATTCTTAGATTGATTTAGAAGATTAGCCTCGATGTATCACACATCACTAGGATCAAAGCCATGTCAATTTCCAATTGACTACGAATCGGAAGATATGAGCACCTTCAAGTGCATTCCTACAATTCCGCCCTTAGCCTCGCCGTTTTTGACCTTTTCCTTAGGGGAAACTTCTTCGTGTACACACCTCCCTGACCCTCGTAGTTCAGTTCTTGGTTTGGACGAAATGGCACCAAGAAATCTGTCTTTAACTTCATTTATCGTATTGAAGCTCGCCCACATAAATCCATTCGTTTCCCTCAAGCCCAAGGAGCTCCACATGAGGCTAGTTTGTTCATCCAGCCATTGTTAAGTTTCTAACTAGACTAAAGCGAATTAATCAACTTAAAGATGATTAGTGATCTTTAAACCATGTTTTGAGCTTAATTTCCCTTCAAATTCATTCTCTCCGTTTCATTTGCACCTTTTTGATGTTATTGTTGTTTTACATTATTCTTAGATTGATTTAGAAGATTAGCCTCAATGTATCACACATCACTAGGACCAAAGCCATGTCAATTTCCAATTGACTACGAATCGGAAGATATGTGCACCTTCAAGTGCATTCGTACAATTCCGCCCTTAGCCTCGCCGTTTTTGACCTTTTCCTCAAGGGAGACTTCTTCGTGTACGCACCTGCCTGACCCTCGTAGTTCAGTTCTTGGTTTGGACGAAATGGCACCAAGAAATCTGTCTTTAACTTCATTCATCGTATTGAAGCTCGCCCACATAAATCCATTCGTTTCCCTCAAGCCCAAGGAGCTCCATATGAGGCTAGTTTGCTCATCCAGCCATTACTAACTTTCTAACCAGACTAAAGCGCATTAATCAACTTAAAGATGATTAGTAATCTTTAAACCATGTTTTGAGCTTAATTTCGCTTCAAATTGATTCTCTCCGTTTCATATGCACTTTTTGATGTTATTGTTGTTTTACATTATTCTTAGATTGATTTAGAAGATTAGCCTCGATGTATCACACATCACTAGGACCAAAGCCAAGTCAATTTCCAATTGACTACGAATCAGAAGATATGTGCACCTTCAAGTGCATTCGTACAATTCTGCCCTTAGCCTCGCCGTTTTTGACCTTTTCCTCAAGGGGAACTTCTTCGTGTACACACCTGCCTGACCCTCGTTGTTCAGTTCTTAGTTTGGACGAAATGGCACCAAGAAATCTGTCTTTAACTTCATTCATCGTATTGAAGCTTGCCCACATAAATCCATTCGTTTCCCTCAAGCCCAAGGAGTTCCACATGAGGCTAGTTTGCTCATCCAGCCATTGTTAAGTTTCTAACTAGAGTAAAGCGCATTAATCAACTTAAAGATGATTAGTAATCTTTAAAGCATGTTTTGAGCTTAATTTCGCTTCAAATTCATTCTCTCCGTTTCAAATGCACTTTTTGATGTTATTGTTGTTTTACATTATTCTTAGATTGATTTAGAAGATTAGCCTCGATGTATCACACATCACTAGGACCAAAGCCAAGTCAATTTCCAATTGACTACGAATCGGAAGATATGTGCACCTTCAAGTGCATTCGTACAATTCCGCCCTTAGCCTCGACATTTTTGACCTTTTCCTCAAGGGAAACTTCTTCGTGTACACACCTGCCTGACCCTCGTAGTTCAGTTCTTGATTTGGACGAAATGGCACCAAGAAATCTGTCTTTAACTTCATTCATCGTATTCAAGCTCGCCCACATAAATCCATTCGTTTCCCTCAAGCCCAAGGAGCTACACATGAGGCTAGTTTGCTCATCCAGCCATTGTTAAGTTTCTAACTAGACTAAAGCGCATTAATCAACTTAAAGATGATTTGTAATCTTTAAACTATGTTTTGAGCTAAATTTCCCGTCAAATTCATTCTCTCCCTTTCATCTGCACCTTTTTGATATTATTGTTGTCTTACATTATTCTTAGATTGATTTAGAAGATTAGCCTCGATGTATCACACATCACTAGGATCAAAGCCATGTCAATTTCCAATTGACTACGAATCGGAAGATATGAGCACCTTCAAGTGCATTCCTACAATTCCGCCCTTAGCCTCGCCGTTTTTGACCTTTTCCTTAGGGGAAACTTCTTCGTGTACACACCTCCCTGACCCTCGTACTTCAGTTCTTGGTTTGGACGAAATGGCACCAAGAAATCTGTCTTTAACTTCATTCATCGTATTGAAGCTCGCCCACATAAATCCATTCGTTTCCCTCAAGCCCAAGGAGCTCCACATGAGGCTAGTTTGTTCATCCAGCCATTGTTAAGTTTCTAACTAGACTAAAGCGAATTAATCAACTTAAAGATGATTAGTGATCTTTAAACCATGTTTTGAGCTTAATTTCGCTTCAAATTCATTCTCTCCGTTTCATTTGCACCTTTTTGATGTTATTGTTGTTTTACATTATTCTTAGATTGATTTAGAAGATTAGCCTCAATGTATCACACATCACTAGGACCAAAGCCATGTCAATTTCCAATTGACTACGAATCGGAAGATATGTGCACCTTCAAGTGCATTCGTACAATTCCGCCCTTAGCCTCGCCGTTTTTGACCTTTTCCTCAAGGGAGACTTCTTCGTGTACGCACCTGCCTGACCCTCGTAGTTCAGTTCTTGGTTTGGACGAAATGGCACCAAGAAATCTGTCTTTAACTTCATTCATCGTATTGAAGCTCGCCCACATAAATCCATTCGTTTCCCTCAAGCCCAAGGAGCTCCATATGAGGCTAGTTTGCTCATCCAGCCATTACTAACTTTCTAACCAGACTAAAGCGCATTAATCAACTTAAAGATGATTAGTAATCTTTAAACCATGTTTTGAGCTTAATTTCGCTTCAAATTGATTCTCTCCGTTTCATATGCACTTTTTGATGTTATTGTTGTTTTACATTATTCTTAGATTGATTTAGAAGATTAGCCTCGATGTATCACACATCACTAGGACCAAAGCCAAGTCAATTTCCAATTGACTACGAATCAGAAGATATGTGCACCTTCAAGTGCATTCGTACAATTCTGCCCTTAGCCTCGCCGTTTTTGACCTTTTCCTCAAGGGAAACTTCTTCGTGTACACACCTGCCTGACCCTCGTTGTTCAGTTCTTAGTTTGGACGAAATGGCACCAAGAAATCTGTCTTTAACTTCATTCATCGTATTGAAGCTTGCCCACATAAATCCATTCGTTTCCCTCAAGCCCAAGGAGTTCCACATGAGGCTAGTTTGCTCATCCAGCCATTGTTAAGTTTCTAACTAGAGTAAAGCGCATTAATCAACTTAAAGATGATTAGTAATCTTTAAAGCATGTTTTGAGCTTAATTTCGCTTCAAATTCATTCTCTCCGTTTCAAATGCACTTTTTGATGTTATTGTTGTTTTACATTATTCTTAGATTGATTTAGAAGATTAGCCTCGATGTATCACACATCACTAGGACCAAAGCCAAGTCAATTTCCAATTGACTACGAATCGGAAGATATGTGCACCTTCAAGTGCATTCGTACAATTCCGCCCTTAGCCTCGACATTTTTGACCTTTTCCTCAAGGGAAACTTCTTCGTGTACACACCTGCCTGACCCTCGTAGTTCAGTTCTTGATTTGGACGAAATGGCACCAAGAAATCTGTCTTTAACTTCATTCATCGTATTCAAGCTCGCCCACATAAATCCATTCGTTTCCCTCAAGCCCAAGGAGCTACACATGAGGCTAGTTTGCTCATCCAGCCATTGTTAAGTTTCTAACTAGACTAAAGCGCATTAATCAACTTAAAGATGATTTGTAATCTTTAAACTATGTTTTGAGCTAAATTTCCCGTCAAATTCATTCTCTCCCTTTCATCTGCACCTTTTTGATATTATTGTTGTCTTACATTATTCTTAGATTGATTTAGAAGATTAGCCTCGATGTATCACACATCACTAGGATCAAAGCCATGTCAATTTCCAATTGACTACGAATCGGAAGATATGAGCACCTTCAAGTGCATTCCTACAATTCCGCCCTTAGCCTCGCCGTTTTTGACCTTCTCCTTAGGGGAAACTTCTTCGTGTACACACCTCCCTGACCCTCGTACTTCAGTTCTTGGTTTGGACGAAATGGCACCAAGAAATCTGTCTTTAACTTCATTCATCGTATTGAAGCTCGCCCACATATATCCATTCGTTTCCCTCAAGCCCAAGGAGTTCCACATGAGGCTAGTTTGCTCATCCAGCCATTTACTAAGTTTCTAACCAGACTAAAGCGCATTAATCAACTTAAAGATGATTAGTAATCTTTAAACCATGTTTTGAGCTTAATTTCCCTTCAAATTCATTCTCTCCGTTTCATATGCACTTTTTGATGTTATTGTTGTTTTACATTATTCTTAGATTGATTTAGAAGATTAGCCTCAATGTATCACACATCACTAGGACCAAAGCCAAGTCAATTTCCAATTGACTACGAATCGGAAGATATGTGCACCTTCAAGTGCATTCGTACAATTCCGCCCTTAGCCTCGACCTTTTTGACCTTTTCCTCAAGGGAAACTTCTTCGTGTACACACCTGCCTGACCCTCGTAGTTCAGTTCTTGATTTGGACGAAATGGCACCAAGAAATCTGTCTTTAACTTCATTCATCGTATTCAAGCTCGCCCACATAAATCCATTCGTTTCCCTCAAGCCCAAGGAGCTACACATGAGGCTAGTTTGCTCATCCAGCCATTGTTAAGTTTCTAACTAGACTAAAGCGCATTAATCAACTTAAAGATGATTTGTAATCTTTAAACTATGTTTTGAGCTAAATTTCCCGTCAAATTCATTCTCTCCCTTTCATCTGCACCTTTTTGATATTATTGTTGTCTTACATTATTCTTAGATTGATTTAGAAGATTAGCCTCCATGTATCACACATCACTAGGACCAAAGCCATGTCAATTTCCAATTGACTACGAATCGGAAGATATGAGCACCTTCAAGTGCATTCCTACAATTCCGCCCTTAGCCTCGCCGTTTTTGACCTTTTCCTTAGGGGAAACTTCTTCGTGTACACACCTCCCTGACCCTCGTAGTTCAGTTCTTGGTTTGGACGAAATGGCACCAAGAAATCTGTCTTTAACTTCATTCATCGTATTGAAGCTCGCCCACATAAATCCATTCGTTTCCCTCAAGCCCAAGGAGTTCCACATGAGGCTAGTTTGCTCATCCAGCCATTTACTAAGTTTCTAACCAGACTAAAGCGCATTAATCAACTTAAAGATGATTAGTAATCTTTAAAGCATGTTTTGAGCTTAATTTCGCTTCAAATTCATTCTCTCCGTTTCATCTGCACTTTTTGATGTTATTGTTGTTTTACATTATTCTTAGATTGATCTAGAAGATTAGCCTCGATGTATCACACATCACTAGGACCAAAGCCAAGTCAATTTCCAATTGACTACGAATCGGAAGATATGTGCACCTTCAAGTGCATTCCTACAATTCCGCCCTTAGCCTCGCCGTTTTTGACCTTTTCCTCAAGGGAAACTTCTTCGTGTACACACCTGCCTGACCCTCGTAGTTCAGTTCTTGGTTTGGACGAAATGGCTCCAAGAAATCTGTCTTTAACTTCATTCATCGTATTGAAGCTCGCCCACATAAATCCATTCGTTTCCCTGAAGCCCAAGGAGTTCCAAATGAGGCTAGTTTGCTCATCCAGCCATTGTTAAGTTTCTAACTAGACTAAAGTGCATTAATCAACTTAAAGATGATTAGTAATCTTTAAACCATGTTTTGAGTTTAATTTCCCTTCAAATTCATTCTCTCCGTTTCATTTGCACCTTTTTGATGTTATTGTTGTTTTACATTATTCTTAGATTGATTTAGAAGATTAGCCTCAATGTATCACACATCACTACGACCAAAGCCATGTCAATTTCCAATTGACTACGAATCGGAAGATATGAGCACGTTCAAGTGCATTCCTACAATTCCGCCCTTACCCTCGCCGTTTTTGACCTTTTCCTCAGGGGAAACTTCTTCGTGTACACACCTGCCTGACCCTCGTAGTTCAGTTCTTGGTTTGGACAAAATGGCACCAAGAAATCTGTCTTTAACTTCATTCATCGTATTGAAGCCCGCCCACATAAATCCATTGGTTTCCCTCAAGCCCAAGGAGCTCCACATGAGGCTAGTTTGCTCATCCAGCCATTGTTAAGTTTCTAACTAGACTAAAGCGCATTAATCAACTTAAAGATGATTAGTAATCTTTAAACCATGTTTTGAGCTTAATTTCGCTTCAAATTCATTCTCTCCCTTTCATCTGCACCTTTTTGATATTATTGTTGTCTTACATTATTCTTAGATTGATTTAGAAGATTAGCCTCAATGTATCACACATCACTAGGACCAAAGCCATGTCAATTTCCAATTGACTACGAATCGGAAGATATGTGCACCTTCAAGTGCATTCGTACAATTCCGCCCTTAGCCTCGCCGTTTTTGACCTTTTCCTCAAGGGAAACTTCTTCGTGTACGCACCAGCCTGACCCTCGTAGTTCAGTTCTTGGTTTGGACGAAATGGCACCAAGAAATCTGTCTTTAACTTCATTCATCGTATTCAAGCTCGCCCACATAAATCCATTCGTTTCCCTCAAGCCCAAGGAGTTCCACATGAGGCTAGTTTGCTCATCCAGCCATTTACTAAGTTTCTAACCAGACTAAAGCGCATTAATCAACTTAAAGATGATTAGTAATCTTTAAAGCATGTTTTGAGCTTAATTTCGCTTCAAATTCATTCTCTCCGTTTCATCTGCACTTTTTGATGTTATTGTTGTTTTACATTATTCTTAGATTGATCTAGAAGATTAGCCTCGATGTATCACACATCACTAGGACCAAAGCCAAGTCAATTTCCAATTGACTACGAATCGGAAGATATGTGCACCTTCAAGTGCATTCCTACAATTCCGCCCTTAGCCTCGCCGTTTTTGACCTTTTCCTCAAGGGAAACTTCTTCGTGTACACACCTGCCTGACCCTCGTAGTTCAGTTCTTGGTTTGGACGAAATGGCTCCAAGAAATCTGTCTTTAACTTCATTCATCGTATTGAAGCTCGCCCACATAAATCCATTCGTTTCCCTGAAGCCCAAGGAGTTCCAAATGAGGCTAGTTTGCTCATCCAGCCATTGTTAAGTTTCTAACTAGACTAAAGTGCATTAATCAACTTAAAGATGATTAGTAATCTTTAAACCATGTTTTGAGTTTAATTTCCCTTCAAATTCATTCTCTCCGTTTCATTTGCACCTTTTTGATGTTATTGTTGTTTTACATTATTCTTAGATTGATTTAGAAGATTAGCCTCAATGTATCACACATCACTACGACCAAAGCCATGTCAATTTCCAATTGACTACGAATCGGAAGATATGAGCACGTTCAAGTGCATTCCTACAATTCCGCCCTTACCCTCGCCGTTTTTGACCTTTTCCTCAGGGGAAACTTCTTCGTGTACACACCTGCCTGACCCTCGTAGTTCAGTTCTTGGTTTGGACAAAATGGCACCAAGAAATCTGTCTTTAACTTCATTCATCGTATTGAAGCCCGCCCACATAAATCCATTGGTTTCCCTCAAGCCCAAGGAGCTCCACATGAGGCTAGTTTGCTCATCCAGCCATTGTTAAGTTTCTAACTAGACTAAAGCGCATTAATCAACTTAAAGATGATTAGTAATCTTTAAACCATGTTTTGAGCTTAATTTCGCTTCAAATTCATTCTCTCCCTTTCATCTGCACCTTTTTGATATTATTGTTGTCTTACATTATTCTTAGATTGATTTAGAAGATTAGCCTCAATGTATCACACATCACTAGGACCAAAGCCATGTCAATTTCCAATTGACTACGAATCGGAAGATATGTGCACCTTCAAGTGCATTCGTACAATTCCGCCCTTAGCCTCGCCGTTTTTGACCTTTTCCTCAAGGGAAACTTCTTCGTGTACGCACCAGCCTGACCCTCGTAGTTCAGTTCTTGGTTTGGACGAAATGGCACCAAGAAATCTGTCTTTAACTTCATTCATCGTATTCAAGCTCGCCCACATAAATCCATTCGTTTCCCTGAAGCCCAAGGAGTTCCAAATGAGGCTAGTTTGCTCATCCAGCCATTGTTAAGTTTCTAACTAGAGTAAAGCGCATTAATCAACTTAAAGATGATTAGTGATCTTTAAACCATGTTTTGAGCTTAATTTCCCTTCAAATTCATTCTCTCCGTTTCATTTGCACCTTTTTGATGTTATTGTTGTTTTACATTATTCTTAGATTGATTTAGAAGATTAGCCTCAATGTATCACACATCGCTAGGACCAAAGCCATGTCAATTTCCAATTGACTACGAATCAGAAGATATGTGCACCTTCAAGTGCATTCGTACAATTCCGCCCTTAGCCTCGCCGTTTCTGACCTTTTCCTCAAGGGAAACTTCTTCGTGTACACACCTGCCTGACCCTCGTAGTTCAGTTCTTGGTTTGGACGAAATGGCACCAAGAAATCTGTCTTTAACTTCATTCATCGTATTGAAGCTCGCCCACATAAATCCATTCGTTTCCCTCAAACCCAAGGAGCTCCACATGAGGCTAGTTTGCTCATCCAGCCATTGTTAAGTTTCTAACTAGACTAAAGCGCATTAATCAACTTAAAGATGATTAGTGATCTTTAAACCATGTTTTGAGCTAAATT
The DNA here is from genome assembly GCF_018687715.1 of Carya illinoinensis. NCBI lineage: Eukaryota > Viridiplantae > Streptophyta > Magnoliopsida > Fagales > Juglandaceae > Carya > Carya illinoinensis. The sequence continues at coordinate 21,028,579 of NC_056765.1, forward strand.
TCCCTTCAAATTCATTCTCTCCGTTTCATTTGCACCTTTTTGATGTTATTGTTGTTTTACATTATTCTTAGATTGATTTAGAAGATTAGCCTCAATGTATCACACATCACTAGGACCAAAGCCATGTCAATTTCCAATTGACTACGAATCGGAAGATATGTGCACCTTCAAGTGCATTCGTACAATTCCGCCCTTAGCCTCGCCGTTTTTGACCTTTTCCTCAAGGGAAACTTCTTCGTGTACGCACCTGCCTGACCCTCGTAGTTCAGTTCTTGGTTTGGAGGAAATGGCACCAAGAAATCTGTCTTTAACTTCATTCATCGTATTGAAGCTCGCCCACATAAATCCATTCGTTTCCCTCAAGCCCAAGGAGCTCCATATGAGGCTAGTTTGCTCATCCAGCCATTACTAACTTTCTAACCAGACTAAAGCGCATTAATCAACTTAAAGATGATTAGTAATCTTTAAACCATGTTTTGAGCTTAATTTCGCTTCAAATTCATTCTCTCCGTTTCATATGCACTTTTTGATGTTATTGTTGTTTTACATTATTCTTAGATTGATTTGGAAGATTAGCGTCGATGTATCACACATCACTAGGACCAAAGCCAAGTCAATTTCCAATTGACTACGAATCAGAAGATATGTGCACCTTCAAGTGCATTCGTACAATTCTGCCCTTAGCCTCGCCGTTTTTGACCTTTTCCTCAAGGGAAACTTCTTCGTGTACACACCTGCCTGACCCTCGTAGTTCAGTTCTTGGTTTGGACGAAATGGCACCAAGAAATCTGTCTTTAACTTCATTCATCGCATTGAAGCCCGCCCACATGAATCCATTGGTTTCCCTCAAGCCCAAGGAGTTCCACATGAGGCTAAGGTGCTCATCCAACCATTGTTAAGTTTCTAACTAGACTAAAGCGCATTAATCAACTTAAAGATGATTAGTAATCTTTAAACTATGTTTTGAGCTAAATTTCCCTTCAAATTCATTCTCTCCCTTTCATCTGCACCTTTTTGATATTATTGTTGTCTTACATTATTCTTAGATTGATTTAGAAGATTAGCCACGATGTATCACACATCACTAGGACCAAAGCCATGTCAATTTCCAATTCACTACGAATCGGAAGATATGAGCACCTTCAAGTGCATTCCTACAATTCCGCCCTTACCCTCGCCGTTTTTGTCCTTTTCCTCAGGGGAAACTTCTACGTGTACACACCTCCCTGACCCTCGTAGTTCAGTTCTTGGTTTGGACAAAATGGCACCAAGAAATCTGTCTTTAACTTCATTCATCGTATTGAAGCCCGCCCACATAAATCCATTGGTTTCCCTCAAGCCCAAGGAGTTCCACATGAGGCTAGTTTGCTCATCCAGCCATTGTTAAGTTTCTAACTAGACTAAAGCGCATTAATCAACTTAAAGATGATTAGTAATCTTTAAACTATGTTTTGAGCTAAATTTCCCTTCAAATTCATTCTCTCCGTTTCGTTTGCACCTTTTTGATATTATTGTTGTTTTACATTATTCTTAGATTGATTTAGAAGATAAGCCTCGATGTATCACACATCGCTAGGACCAACGCCAAGTCAATTTCCAATTGACTACGAATCGGAAGATATGTGCACCTTCAAGTGCATTCGTACAATTCCGCATTTAGCCTCGCCGTTTTTGACCTTTTCCTGAAGGGAAACTTCTTCATGTACACACCACCCTGACCCTCGTAGTTCAGTACTTGGTTTGGACGAAATGGCACCAAGAAATCTGTCTTTGACTTCATTCATCGTATTGAAGCTCGCCCACATAAATCCATTCGTTTCCCTCAAGCCCAAGGAGTTCCACATGAGGCTAGTTTGCTCATCCAGCCATTACTAAGTTTCTAACCAGACTAAAGCGCATTAATCAACTTAAAGATGATTAGTAATCTTTAAACCTTGTTTTGAGCTTAATTTCGCTTCAAATTCATTCTCTCCGTTTCATATGCACTTTTTGATGTTATTGTTGTTTTACATTATTCTTAGATTGATTTGGAAGATTAGCCTCGATGTATCACACATCACTAGGACCAAAGCCAAGTCAATTTCCAATTGACTACGAATCAGAAGATATGTGCACCTTCAAGTGCATTCGTACAATTCTGCCCTTAGCCTCGCCGTTTTTGACCTTTTCCTCAAGGGAAACTTCTTCGTGCACACACCTGCCTGACCCTCGTAGTTCAGTTCTTGGTTTGGACGAAATGGCACCAAGAAATCTGTCTTTAACTTCATTCATCGCATTGAAGCCCGCCCACATGAATCCATTGGTTTCCCTCAAGCCCAAGGAGTTCCACATGAGGCTAAGGTGCTCATCCAACCATTGTTAAGTTTCTAACTAGACTAAAGCGCATTAATCAACTTAAAGATGATTAGTAATCTTTAAACTATGTTTTGAGCTAAATTTCCCTTCAAATTCATTCTCTCCCTTTCATCTGCACCTTTTTGATATTATTGTTGTCTTACATTATTCTTAGATTGATTTAGAAGATTAGCCACGATGTATCACACATCACTAGGACCAAAGCCATGTCAATTTCCAATTCACTACGAATCGGAAGATATGAGCACCTTCAAGTGCATTCCTACAATTCCGCCCTTAGCCTCGCCGTTTTTGACCTTTTCCTCAGGGGAAACTTCTACGTGTACACACCTCCCTGACCCTCGTAGTTCAGTTCTTGGTTTGGACAAAATGGCACCAAGAAATCTGTCTTTAACTTCATTCATCGTATTGAAGCCCGCCCACATAAATCCATTGGTTTCCCTCAAGCCCAAGGAGTTCCACATGAGGCTAGTTTGCTCATCCAGCCATTGTTAAGTTTCTAACTAGACTAAAGCGCATTAATCAACTTAAAGATGATTAGTAATCTTTAAACTATGTTTTGAGCTTAATTTCCCTTCAAATTCATTCTCTCCGTTTCGTTTGCACCTTTTTGATATTATTGTTGTTTTACATTATTCTTAGATTGATTTAGAAGATAAGCCTCGATGTATCACACATCGCTAGGACCAACGCCAAGTCAATTTCCAATTGACTACGAATCGGAAGATATGTGCACCTTCAAGTGCATTCGTACAATTCCGCCTTTAGCCTCGCCGTTTTTGACCTTTTCCTGAAGGGAAACTTCTTCATGTACACACCACCCTGACCCTCGTAGTTCAGTACTTGGTTTGGACGAAATGGCACCAAGAAATCTGTCTTTGACTTCATTCATCGTATTGAAGCTCGCCCACATAAATCCATTCGTTTCCCTCAAGCCCAAGGAGTTCCACATGAGGCTAGTTTGCTCATCCAGCCATTACTAAGTTTCTAACCAGACTAAAGCGCATTAATCAACTTAAAGATGATTAGTAATCTTTAAACCATGTTTTGAGCTTAATTTCGCTTCAAATTCATTCTCTCCGTTTCATATGCACTTTTTGATGTTATTGTTGTTTTACATTATTCTTAGATTGATTTGGAAGATTAGCCTCGATGTATCACACATCACTAGGACCAAAGCCAAGTCAATTTCCAATTGACTACGAATCAGAAGATATGTGCACCTTCAAGTGCATTCGTACAATTCTGCCCTTAGCCTCGCCGTTTTTGACCTTTTCCTCAAGGGAAACTTCTTCGTGTACACACCTGCCTGACCCTCGTAGTTCAGTTCTTGGTTTGGACGAAATGGCACCAAGAAATCTGTCTTTAACTTCATTCATCGTATTGAAGCTCGCCCACATAAATCAATTCATTTCCCTGAAGCCCAAGGAGTTCCAAATGAGGCTAGTTTGCTCATCCAGCCATTGTTAAGTTTCTAACTAGAGTAAAGCGCATTAATCAACTTAAAGATGATTAGTGATCTTTAAACCATGTTTTGAGCTTAATTTCCCTTCAAATTCATTCTCTCCGTTTCATTTGCACCTTTTTGATGTTATTGTTGTTTTACATTATTCTTAGATTGATTTAGAAGATTAGCCTCAATGTATCACACATCACTAGGACCAAAGCCATGTCAATTTCCAATTGACTACGAATCGGAAGATATGTGCACCTTCAAGTGCATTCGTACAATTCCGCCCTTAGCCTCGCCGTTTTTGACCTTTTCCTCAAGGGAAACTTCTTCGTGTACACACCTGCCTGACCCTCGTAGTTCAGTTCTTGGTTTGGACGAAATGGCACCAAGTAATCTGTCTTTAACTTCATTCATCCTATTGAAGCTCGCCCACATAAATCCATTCGTTTCCCTCAAGCCCAAGGAGCTCCACATGAGGCTAGTTTGCTCATCCAGCCATTGTTAAGTTTCTAACTAGACTAAAGCGCATTAATCAACTTAAAGATGATTTGTAATCTTTAAACTATGTTTTGAGCTAAATTTCCCATCAAATTCATTCTCTCCCTTTCATCTGCACCTTTTTGATATTATTGTTGTCTTACATTATTCTTAGATTGATTTAGAAGATTAGCCTCCATGTATCACACATCACTAGGACCAAAGCCATGTCAATTTCCAATTGACTACGAATCGGAAGATATGTGCACCTTCAAGTGCATTCCTACAATTCCGCCCTTAGCCTCGCCGTTTTTGACCTTTTCCTTAGGGGAAACTTCTTCGTGTACACACCTCCCTGACCCTCGTAGTTCAGTTCTTGGTTTGGACGAAATGGCACCAAGAAATCTGTCTTTAACTTCATTCATCGTATTGAAGCTCGCCCACATAAATCCATTCGTTTTCCTCAAGCCCAAGGAGCTCCACATGAGGCTAGTTTGCTCATCCAGCCATTGTTAAGTTTCTAACTAGACTAAAGCGCATTAATCAACTTAAAGATGATTAGTGATCTTTAAACCATGTTTTGAGCTTAATTTCCCTTCAAATTCATTCTCTCCGTTTCATTTGCACCTTTTTGATGTTATTGTTGTTTTACATTATTCTTAGATTGATTTAGAAGATTAGCCTCAATGTATCACACATCACTAGGACCAAAGCCATGTCAATTTCCAATTGACTACGAATCGGAAGATATGTGCACCTTCAAGTGCATTCGTACAATTCCGCCCTTAGCCTCGCCGTTTTTGACCTTTTCCTCAAGGGAAACTTCTTCGTGTACGCACCTGCCTGACCCTCGTAGTTCAGTTCTTGGTTTGGACGAAATGGCACCAAGAAATCTGTCTTTAACTTCATTCATCGTATTGAAGCTCGCCCACATAAATCCATTCGTTTCCCTCAAGCCCAAGGAGCTCCATATGAGGCTAGTTTGCTCATCCAGCCATTACTAACTTTCTAACCAGACTAAAGCGCATTAATCAACTTAAAGATGATTAGTAATCTTTAAACCATGTTTTGAGCTTAATTTCGCTTCAAATTCATTCTCTCCGTTTCATATGCACTTTTTGATGTTATTGTTGTTTTACATTATTCTTAGATTGATTTGGAAGATTAGCCTCGATGTATCACACATCACTAGGACCAAAGCCAAGTCAATTTCCAATTGACTACGAATCAGAAGATATGTGCACCTTCAAGTGCATTCGTACAATTCTGCCCTTAGCCTCGCCGTTTTTGACCTTTTCCTCAAGGGAAACTTCTTCGTGTACACACTTGCCTGACCCTCGTAGTTCAGTTCTTGGTTTGGACGAAATGGCACCAAGAAATCTGTCTTTAACTTCATTCATCGCATTGAAGCCCGCCCACATGAATCCATTGGTTTCCCTCAAGCCCAAGGAGTTCCACATGAGGCTAAGGTGCTCATCCAACCATTGTTAAGTTTCTAACTAGACTAAAGCGCATTAATCAACTTAAAGATGATTAGTAATCTTTAAACTATGTTTTGAGCTAAATTTCCATTCAAATTCATTCTCTCCCTTTCATCTGCACCTTTTTGATATTATTGTTGTCTTACATTATTCTTAGATTGATTTAGAAGATTAGCCACGATGTATCACACATCACTAGGACCAAAGCCATGTCAATTTCCAATTCACTACGAATCGGAAGATATGAGCACCTTCAAGTGCATTCCTACAATTCCGCCCTTACCCTCGCCGTTTTTGTCCTTTTCCTCAGGGGAAACTTCTACGTGTACACACCTCCCTGACCCTCGTAGTTCAGTTCTTGGTTTGGACAAAATGGCACCAAGAAATCTGTCTTTAACTTCATTCATCGTATTGAAGCCCGCCACATAAATCCATTGGTTTCCCTCAAGCCCAAGGAGTTCCACATGAGGCTAGTTTGCTCATCCAGCCATTGTTAAGTTTCTAACTAGACTAAAGCGCATTAATCAACTTAAAGATGATTAGTAATCTTTAAACTATGTTTTGAGCTTAATTTCCCTTCAAATTCATTCTCTCCGTTTCGTTTGCACCTTTTTGATATTATTGTTGTTTTACATTATTCTTAGATTGATTTAGAAGATAAGCCTCGATGTATCACACATCGCTAGGACCAACGCCAAGTCAATTTCCAATTGACTACGAATCGGAAGATATGTGCACCTTCAAGTGCATTCGTACAATTCCGCCTTTAGCCTCGCCGTTTTTGACCTTTTCCTGAAGGGAAACTTCTACGTGTACACACCTCCCTGACCCTCGTAGTTCAGTTCTTGGTTTGGACAAAATGGCACCAAGAAATCTGTCTTTAACTTCATTCATCGTATTGAAGCCCGCCCACATAAATCCATTCGTTTCCCTCAAGCCCAAGGAGTTCCACATGAGGCTAGTTTGCTCATCCAGCCATTGTTAAGTTTCTAACTAGACTAAAGCGCATTAATCAACTTAAAGATGATTAGTAATCTTTAAACTATGTTTTGAGCTTAATTTCGCTTCAAATTCATTCTCTCCATTTCGTTTGCACCTTTTTGATATTATTGTTGTTTTACATTATTCTTAGATTGATTTGGAAGATTAGCCTCGATGTATCACACATCGCTAGGACCAACGCCAAGTCAATTTCCAATTGACTACGAATCGGAAGATATGTGCACCTTCAAGTGCATTCGTACAATTCCGCCTTTAGCCTCGCCGTTTTTGACCTTTTCCTGAAGGGAAACTTCTTCCTGTACACACCACCCTGACCCTCGTAGTTCAGTACTTGGTTTGGACGAAATGGCACCAAGAAATCTGTCTTTGACTTCATTCATCGTATTGAAGCTCGCCCACATAAATCCATTCGTTTCCCTCAAGCCCAAGGAGTTCCACATGAGGCTAGTTTGCTCATCCAGCCATTACTAAGTTTCTAACCAGACTAAAGCGCATTAATCAACTTAAAGATGATTAGTAATCTTTAAACCATGTTTTGAGCTTAATTTCGCTTCAAATTCATTCTCTCCGTTTCATATGCACTTTTTGATGTTATTGTTGTTTTACATTATTCTTAGATTGATTTGGAAGATTAGCCTCGATGTATCACACATCACTAGGACCAAAGCCAAGTCAATTTCCAATTGACTACGAATCAGAAGATATGTGCACCTTCAAGTGCATTCGTACAATTCTGCCCTTAGCCTCGCCGTTTTTGACCTTTTCCTCAAGGGAAACTTCTTCGTGTACACACCTGCCTGACCCTCGTAGTTCAGTTCTTGGTTTGGACGAAATGGCACCAAGAAATCTGTCTTTAATTTCATTCATCGCATTGAAGCCCGCCCACATGAATCCATTGGTTTCCCTCAAGCCCAAGGAGTTCCACATGAGGCTAAGGTGCTCATCCAACCATTGTTAAGTTTCTAACTAGACTAAAGCGCATTAATCAACTTAAAGATGATTAGTAATCTTTAAACTATGTTTTGAGCTAAATTTCCCTTCAAATTCATTCTCTCCCTTTCATCTGCACCTTCTTGATATTATTGTTGTCTTACATTATTCTTAGATTGATTTAGAAGATTAGCCACGATGTATCACACATCACTAGGACCAAAGCCATGTCAATTTCCAATTCACTACGAATCGGAAGATATGAGCACCTTCAAGTGCATTCCTACAATTCCGCCCTCACCCTCGCCGTTTTTGACCTTTTCCTCATAGGAAACTTCTACGTGTACACACCTCCCTGACCCTCGTAGTTCAGTTCTTGGTTTGGACAAAATGGCACCAAGAAATCTGTCTTTAACTTCATTCATCGTATTGAAGCCCGCCCACATAAATCCATTGGTTTCCCTCAAGCCCAAGGAGTTCCACATGAGGCTAGTTTGCTCATCCAGCCATTGTTAAGTTTCTAACTAGACTAAAGCGCATTAATCAACTTAAAGATGATTAGTAATCTTTAAACTATGTTTTGAGCTTAATTTCCCTTCAAATTCATTCTCTCCGTTTCGTTTGCACCTTTTTGATATTATTGTTGTTTTACATTATTCTTAGATTGATTTAGAAGATAAGCCTCGATGTATCACACATCGCTAGGACCAACGCCAAGTCAATTTCCAATTGACTACGAATCGGAAGATATGTGCACCTTCAAGTGCATTCGTACAATTCCGCCTCTAGCCTCGCCGTTTTTGACCTTTTCCTGAAGGGAAACTTCTTCATGTACACACCACCCAGACCCTCGTAGTTCAGTACTTGGTTTGGACGAAATGGCACCAAGAAATCTGTCTTTGACTTCATTCATCGTATTGAAGCTCGCCCACATAAATCCATTCGTTTCCCTCAAGCCCAAGGAGTTCCACATGAGGCTAGTTTGCTCATCCAGCCATTACTAAGTTTCTAACCAGACTAAAGCGCATTAATCAACTTAAAGATGATTAGTAATCTTTAAAGCATGTTTTGAGCTTAATTTCGCTTCAAATTCATTCTCTCCGTTTCATATGCACTTTTTGATGTTAGTGTTGTTTTACATTATTCTTAGATTGATTTGGAAGATTAGCCTCGATGTATCACACATCACTAGGACCAAAGCCAAGTCAATTTCCAATTGACTACGAATCAGAAGATATGTGCACCTTCAAGTGCATTCGTTCAATTCTGCCCTTAGCCTCGCCGTTTTTGACCTTTTCCTCAAGGGAAACTTCTTCGTGTACACACCTGCCTGACCCTCGTAGTTCAGTTCTTGGTTTGGACGAAATGGCACCATGAAATCTGTCTTTAACTTCATTCATCGCATTGAAGCCCGCCCACATGAATCCATTGGTTTCCCTCAAGCCCAAGGAGTTCCACATGAGGCTAAGGTGCTCATCCAGCCATTGTTAAGTTTCTAACTAGACTAAAGCGCATTAATCAACTTAAAGATGATTAGTAATCTTTAAACTATGTTTTGAGCTAAATTTCCCTTCAAATTCATTCTCTCCCTTTCATCTGCACCTTTTTGATATTATTGTTGTCTTACATTATTCTTAGATTGATTTAGAAGATTAGCCACGATGTATCACACATCACTAGGACCAAAGCCATGTCAATTTCCAATTCACTACGAATCGGAAGATATGAGCACCTTCAAGTGCATTCCTACAATTCCGCCCTTACCCTCGCCGTTTTTGTCCTTTTCCTCAGGGGAAACTTCTACGTGTACACACCTCCCTGACCCTCGTAGTTCAGTTCTTGGTTTGGACAAAATGGCACCAAGAAATCTGTCTTTAACTTCATTCATCGTATTGAAGCCCGCCCACATAAATCCATTGGTTTCCCTCAAGCCCAAGGAGTTCCACATGAGGCTAGTTTGCTCATCCAGCCATTGTTAAGTTTCTAACTAGACTAAAGCGCATTAATCAACTTAAAGATGATTAGTAATCTTTAAACTATGTTTTGAGCTTAATTTCCCTTCAAATTCATTCTCTCCGTTTCGTTTGCACCTTTTTGATATTATTGTTGTTTTACATTATTCTTAGATTGATTTAGAAGATAAGCCTCGATGTATCACAGATCGCTAGGACCAACGCCAAGTCAATTTCCAATTGACTACGAATCGGAAGATATGTGCACCTTCAAGTGCATTCGTACAATTCCGCATTTAGCCTCGCCGTTTTTGACCTTTTCCTGAAGGGAAACTTCTTCCTGTACACACCACCCTGACCCTCGTAGTTCAGTACTTGGTTTGGACGAAATGGCACCAAGAAATCTGTCTTTGACTTCATTCATCGTATTGAAGCTCGCCCACATAAATCCATTCGTTTCCCTCAAGCCCAAGGAGTTCCACATGAGGCTAGTTTGCTCATCCAGCCATTACTAAGTTTCTAACCAGACTAAAGCGCATTAATCAACTTAAAGATGATTAGTAATCTTTAAACCATGTTTTGAGCTTAATTTCGCTTCAAATTCATTCTCTCCGTTTCATATGCACTTTTTGATGTTATTGTTGTTTTACATTATTCTTAGATTGATTTGGAAGATTAGCCTCGATGTATCACACATCATTAGGACCAAAGCCAAGTCAATTTCCAATTGACTACGAATCAGAAGATATGTGCACCTTCAAGTGCATTCGTACAATTCTGCCCTTAGCCTCGCCGTTTTTGACCTTTTCCTCAAGGGAAACTTCTTCGTGTACACACCTGCCTGACCCTCGTAGTTCAGTTCTTGGTTTGGACGAAATGGCACCAAGAAATCTGTCTTTAACTTCATTCATCGCATTGAAGCCCGCCCACATGAATCCATTGGTTTCCCTCAAGCCCAAGGAGTTCCACATGAGGCTAAGGTGCTCATCCAACCATTGTTAAGTTTCTAACTAGACTAAAGCGCATTAATCAACTTAAAGATGATTAGTAATCTTTAAACTATGTTTTGAGCTAAATTTCCCTTCAAATTCATTCTCTCCCTTTCATCTGCACCTTTTTGATATTATTGTTGTCTTACATTATTCTTAGATTGATTTAGAAGATTAGCCACGATGTATCACACATCACTAGGACCAAAGCCATGTCAATTTCCAATTCACTACGAATCGGAAGATATGAGCACCTTCAAGTGCATTCCTACAATTCCGCCCTTACCCTCGCCGTTTTTGACCTTTTCCTCAGGGGAAACTTCTACGTGTACACACCTCCCTGACCCTCGTAGTTCAGTTCTTGGTTTGGACAAAATGGCACCAAGAAATCTGTCTTTAACTTCATTCATCGTATTGAAGCCCGCCCACATAAATCCATTGGTTTCCCTCAAGCCCAAGGAGTTCCACATGAGGCTAGTTTGCTCATCCAGCCATTGTTAAGTTTCTAACTAGACTAAAGCGCATTAATCAACTTAAAGATGATTAGTAATCTTTAAACTATGTTTTGAGCTTAATTTCCCTTCAAATTCATTCTCTCCGTTTCGTTTGCACCTTTTTGATATTATTGTTGTTTTACATTATTCTTAGATTGATTTAGAAGATAAGCCTCGATGTATCACACATCGCTAGGACCAACGCCAAGTCAATTTCCAATTGACTACGAATCGGAAGATATGTGCACCTTCAAGTGCATTCGTACAATTCCGCCTCTAGCCTCGCTGTTTTTGACCTTTTCCTGAAGGGAAACTTCTTCATGTACACACCACCCTGACCCTCGTAGTTCAGTACTTGGTTTGGACGAAATGGCACCAAGAAATCAGTCTTTGACTTCATTCATCGTATTGAAGCTCGCCCACATAAATCCATTCGTTTCCCTCAAGCCCAAGGAGTTCCACATGAGGCTAGTTTGCTCATCCAGCCATTACTAAGTTTCTAACCAGACTAAAGCGCATTAATCAACTTAAAGATGATTAGTAATCTTTAAACCATGTTTTGAGCTTAATTTCGCTTCAAATTCATTCTCTCCGTTTCATATGCACTTTTTGATGTTATTGTTGTTTTACATTATTCTTAGATTGATTTGGAAGATTAGCCTCGATGTATCACACATCACTAGGACCAAAGCCAAGTCAATTTCCAATTGACTACGAATCAGAAGATATGTGCACCTTCAAGTGCATTCGTACAATTCTGCCCTTAGCCTCGCCGTTTTTGACCTTTTCCTCAAGGGAAACTTCTTCGTGTACACACCTGCCTGACCCTCGTAGTTCAGTTCTTGGTTTGGACGAAATGGCACCAAGAAATCTGTCTTTAACTTCATTCATCGCATTGAAGCCCGCCCACATGAATCCATTGGTTTCCCTGAAGCCCAAGGAGTTCCACATGAGGCTAAGGTGCTCATCCAACCATTGTTAAGTTTCTAACTAGACTAAAGCGCATTAATCAACTTAAAGATGATTAGTAATCTTTAAACTATGTTTTGAGCTAAATTTCCCTTCAAATTCATTCTCTCCCTTTCATCTGCACCTTTTTGATATTATTGTTGTCTTACATTATTCTTAGATTGATTTAGAAGATTAGCCACGATGTATCACACATCACTAGGACCAAAGCCATGTCAATTTCCAATTCACTACGAATCGGAAGATATGAGCACCTTCAAGTGCATTCCTACAATTCCGCCCATACCCTCGCCGTTTTTGACCTTTTCCTCAAGGGAAACTTCTTCGTGTACACACCTGCCTGACCCTCATAGTTCAGTTCTTGGTTTGGACGAAATGGCACCAAGAAATCTGTCTTTGACTTCATTCATCGTATTGAAGCTCGCCCACATAAATCCATTGGTTTCCCTCAAGCCCAAGGAGTTCCACATGAGGCTAGTTTGCTCATCCAGCCATTACTAAGTTTCTAACCAGACTAAAGCACATTAATCAACTTAAAGATGATTAGTAATCTTTAAACCATGTTTTGAGCTTAATTTCGCTTCAAATTCATTCTCTCCGTTTCATATGCACTTTTCGATGTTATTGTTGTTTTACATTATTCTTAGATTGATTTAGAAGATTAGCCTCGATGTATCACACATCACTAGGACCAAAGCCAAGTCAATTTCCAATTGACTACGAATCAGAAGATATGTGCACCTTCAAGTGCATTCATACAATTCTGCCCTTAGCCTCGCCGTTTTTGACCTTTTCCTCAAGGGAAACTTCTTCGTGTACACACCTGCCTGACCCTCGTTGTTCAGTTCTTGGTTTGGACGAAATGGCACCAAGAAATCTGTCTTTAACTTCATTCATCGTATTGAAGCTCGCCCACATAAATCCATTCGTTTCCCTCAAGCCCAAGGAGTTCCACATGAGGCTAGTTTGCTCATCCAGCCATTGTTAAGTTTCTAACTAGACTAAAGCGCATTAATCAACTTAAAGATGATTAGTAATCTTTAAAGCATGTTTTGAGCTTAATTTCGCTTCAAATTCATTCTCTCCGTTTCATCTGCACTTTTTGATGTTATTGTTGTTTTACATTATTCTTCGATTCATTTAGAAGATTAGCCTCGCTGTATCACACATCACTAGGACCAAAGCCAAGTCAATTTCCAATTGACTACGAATCGGAAGATATGTGCACCTTCAAGTGCATTCCTACAATTCCGCCCTTAGCCTCGCCGTTTTTGACCTTTTCCTCAAGGGAAACTTCTTCGTGTACACACCTGCCTGACCCTCGTAGTTCAGTTCTTGGTTTGGACGAAATGGCACCAAGAAATCTGTCTTTAACTTCATTCATCGTATTGAAGCTCGCCCACATAAATCCATTCGTTTCCCTGAAGCCCAAGGAGTTCCAAATGAGGCTAGTTTGCTCATCCAGCCATTGTTAAGTTTCTAACTAGACTAAAGCGCATTAATCAACTTAAAGATGATTAGTAACCTTTAAACCATGTTTTGAGCTTAATTTCCCTTCAAATTCATTCTCTCCGTTTCATTTGCACCTTTTTGATGTTATTGTTGTTTTACATTATTCTTAGATTGATTTAGAAGATTAGCCTCAATGTATCACACATCACTACGACCAAAGCCATGTCAATTTCCAATTGACTACGAATCGGAAGATATGAGCACCTTCAAGTGCATTCCTACAATTCCGCCCTTAGCCTCGCCGTTTTTGACCTTTTCCTCAGGGGAAACTTCTTCGTGTACACACCTGCCTGACCCTCGTAGTTCAGTTCTTGGTTTGGACAAAATGGCACCAAGAAATCTGTCTTTAACATCATTCATCGTATTGAAGCCCGCCCACATAAATCCATTGGTTTCCCTCAAGCCCAAGGAGCTCCACATGAGGCTAGTTTGCTCATCCAGCCATTGTTAAGTTTCTAACTAGACTAAAGCGCATTAATCAACTTAAAGATGATTAGTAATCTTTAAACCATGTTTTGAGCTTAATTTCGCTTCAAATTCATTCTCTCCCTTTCATCTGCACCTTTTTGATATTATTGTTGTCTTACATTCTTCTTAGATTGATTTAGAAGATTAGCCTCAATGTATCACACATCACTAGGACCAAAGCCATGTCAATTTCCAATTGACTACGAATCGGAAGATATGTGCACCTTCAAGTGCATCTGTACAATTCCGCCCTTAGCCTCGCCGTTTTTGACCTTTTCCTCAAGGGAAACTTCTTCGTGTACACACCTGCCTGACCCTCGTAGTTCAGTTCTTGGTTTGGACGAAATGGCACCAAGAAATCTGTCTTTAACTTCATTCATCGTATTGAAGCTCGCCCACATAAATCCATTCGTTTCCCTCAAGCCCAAGGAGCTCCATATGAGGCTAGTTTGCTCATCCAGCCATTGTTAAGTTTCTAACTAGACTAAAGCGCATTAATCAACTTAAAGATGGTTAGTAATCTTTAAAGCATGTTTTGAGCTTAATTTCGATTCAAATTCATTCTCTCCGTTTCATCTGCACTTTTTGATGTTATTGTTGTTTTACATTATTCTTAGATTGATTTAGAGGATTAGCCTCGATGTATCACACATCACTAGGACCAAAGCCAAGTCAATTTCCAATTGACTACGAATCAGAAGATATGTGCACCTTCAAGTGCATTCGTACAATTCTGCCCTTAGCCTCGCCGTTTTTGACCTTTTCCTGAAGGGAAACTTCTTCGTGTACACACCTGCCTGACTCTCGTTGTTCAGTTCTTGGTTTGGACGAAATGGCACCAAGAAATCTGTCTTTAACTTCATTCATCGTATTGAAGCTCGCCCACATAAATCCATTCGTTTCCCTCAAGCCCAAGGAGTTCCACATGAGGCTAGTTTGCTCATCCAGCCATTACTAAGTTTCTAACTAGAGTAAAGCGCATTAATCAACTTAAAGATGATTAGTAATCTTTAAAGCATGTTTTGAGCTTAATTTCGCTTCAAATTCATTCTCTCCGTTTCATCTGCACTTTTTGATGTTATTGTTGTTTTACATTATTCTTAGATTGATTTGGAAGATTAGCCTCGATGTATCACACATCACTAGGACCAAAGCCAAGTCAATTTCCAATTGACTACGAATCAGAAGATATGTGCACCTTCAAGTGCATTCGTACAATTCTGCCCTTAGCCTCGCCGTTTTTGACCTTTTCCTCAAGGGAAACTTCTTCGTGTACACACCTGCCTGACCCTCGTAGTTCAGTTCTTGGTTTGGACGAAATGGCACCAAGAAATCTGTCTTTAACTTCATTCATCGCATTGAAGCCCGCCCACATGAATCCATTGGTTTCCCTCAAGCCCAAGGAGTTCCACATGAGGCTAAGGTGCTCATCCAACCATTGTTAAGTTTCTAACTAGACTAAAGCGCATTAATCAACTTAAAGATGATTAGTAATCTTTAAACTATGTTTTGAGCTAAATTTCCCTTCAAATTCATTCTCTCCCTTTCATCTGCACTTTTTTGATATTATTGTTGTCTTACATTATTCTTAGATTGATTTAGAAGATTAGCCACAATGTATCACACATCACTAGGACCAAAGCCATGTCAATTTCCAATTCACTACGAATCGGAAGATATGAGCACCTTCAAGTGCATTCCTACAATTCCGCCCTTACCCTCGCCGTTTTTGACCTTTTCCTCAGGTGAAACTTCTACGTGTACACACCTCCCTGACCCTCGTAGTTCAGTTCTTGGTTTGGACAAAATGGCACCAAGAAATCTGTCTTTGACTTCATTCATCGTATTGAAGCTCGCCCACATAAATCCATTCGTTTCTCTCAAGCCCAAGGAGTTCCACATGAGGCTAGTTTGCTCATCCAGCCATTACTAAGTTTCTAACTAGAGTAAAGCGCATTAATCAACTTAAAGATGATTAGTAATCTTTAAAGCATGTTTTGAGCTTAATTTCGCTTCAAATTCATTCTCTCCGTTTCATCTGCACTTTTTGATGTTATTGTTGTTTTACATTATTCTTAGATTGATTTGGAAGATTAGCCTCGATGTATCACACATCACTAGGACCAAAGCCAAGTCAATTTCCAATTGACTACGAATCAGAAGATATGTGCACCTTCAAGTGCATTCGTACAATTCTGCCCTTAGCCTCGCCGTTTTTGACCTTTTCCTCAAGGGAAACTTCTTCGTGTACACACCTGCCTGACCCTCGTAGTTCAGTTCTTGGTTTGGACGAAATGGCACCAAGAAATCTGTCTTTAACTTCATTCATCGCATTGAAGCCCGCCCACATGAATCCATTGGTTTCCCTCAAGCCCAAGGAGTTCCACATGAGGCTAAGGTGCTCATCCAACCATTGTTAAGTTTCTAACTAGACTAAAGCGCATTAATCAACTTAAAGATGATTAGTAATCTTTAAACTATGTTTTGAGCTAAATTTCCCTTCAAATTCATTCTCTCCCTTTCATCTGCACCTTTTTGATATTATTGTTGTCTTACATTATTCTTAGATTGATTTAGAAGATTAACCACGATGTATCACACATCACTAGCACCAAAGCCATGTCAATTTCCGATTCACTACGAATCGGAAGATATGAGCACCTTCAAGTGCATTCCTACAATTCCGCCCTTACCCTCGCCGTTTTTGACCTTTTCCTCAGGGGAAACTTCTACGTGTACACACCTCCCTGACCCTCGTAGTTCAGTTCTTGGTTTGGACAAAATGGCACCAAGAAATCTGTCTTTAACTTCATTCATCGTATTGAAGCCCGCCCACATAAATCCATTGGTTTCCCTCAAGCGCAAGGAGTTCCACATGAGGCTAGTTTGCTCATCCAGCCATTGTTAAGTTTCTAACTAGACTAAAGCGCATTAATCAACTTAAAGATGATTAGTAATCTTTAAACTATGTTTTGAGCTTAATTTCCCTTCAAATTCATTCTCTCCGTTTCGTTTGCACCTTTTTGATATTATTGTTGTTTTACATTATTCTTAGATTGATTTAGAAGATAAGCCTCGATGTATCACACATCGCTAGGACCAACGCCAAGTCAATTTCCAATTGACTACGAATCGGAAGATATGTGCACCTTCAAGTGCATTCGTACAATTCCGCCTCTAGCCTCGCCGTTTTTGACCTTTTCCTGAAGGGAAACTTCTTCATGTACACACCACCCTGACCCTCGTAGTTCAGTACTTGGTTTGGACGAAATGGCACCAAGAAATCTGTCTTTGACTTCATTCATCGTATTGAAGCTCGCCCACATAAATCCATTCGTTTCCCTCAAGCCCAAGGAGTTCCACATGAGGCTAGTTTGCTCATCCAGCCATTACTAAGTTTCTAACCAGACTAAAGCGCATTAGTCAACTTAAAGATGATTAGTAATCTTTAAAGCATGTTTTGAGCTTAATTTCGCTTCAAATTCATTCTCTCCGTTTCATATGCACTTTTTGATGTTATTGTTGTTTTACATTATTCTTAGATTGATTTGGAAGATTAGCGTCGATGTATCACACATCACTAGGACCAAAGCCAAGTCAATTTCCAATTGACTACGAATCAGAAGATATGTGCACCTTCAAGTGCATTCGTACAATTCTGCCCTTAGCCTCGCCGTTTTTGACCTTTTCCTCAAGGGAAACTTCTTCGTGTACACACCTGCCTGACCCTCGTAGTTCAGTTCTTGGTTTGGACGAAATGGCACCAAGAAATCTGTCTTTAACTTCATTCATCGCATTGAAGCCCGCCCACATGAATCCATTGGTTTCCCTCAAGCCCAAGGAGTTCCACATGAGGCTAAGGTGCTCATCCAACCATTGTTAAGTTTCTAACTAGACTAAAGCGCATTAATCAACTTAAAGATGATTAGTAATCTTTAAACTATGTTTTGAGCTAAATTTCCCTTCAAATTCATTCTCTCCCTTTCATCTGCACCTTTTTGATATTATTGTTGTCTTACATTATTCTTAGATTGATTTAGAAGATTAGCCACGATGTATCACACATCACTAGCACCAAAGCCATGTCAATTTCCGATTCACTACGAATCGGAAGATATGAGCACCTTCAAGTGCATTCCTACAATTCCGCCCTTACCCTCGCCGTTTTTGACCTTTTCCTCAGGGGAAACTTCTACGTGTACACACCTCCCTGACCCTCGTAGTTCAGTTCTTGGTTTGGACAAAATGGCACCAAGAAATCTGTCTTTAACTTCATTCATCGTATTGAAGCCCGCCCACATAAATCCATTGGTTTCCCTCAAGCGCAAGGAGTTCCACATGAGGCTAGTTTGCTCATCCAGCCATCGTTAAGTTTCTAACTAGACTAAAGCGCATTAATCAACTTAAAGATGATTAGTAATCTTTAAACTATGTTTTGAGCTTAATTTCCCTTCAAATTCATTCTCTCCGTTTCGTTTGCACCTTTTTGATATTATTGTTGTTTTACATTATTCTTAGATTGATTTAGAAGATAAGCCTCGATGTATCACACATCGCTAGGACCAACGCCAAGTCAATTTCCAATTGACTACGAATCGGAAGATATGTGCACCTTCAAGTGCATTCGTACAATTCCGCCTCTAGCCTCGCCGTTTTTGACCTTTTCCTGAAGGGAAACTTCTTCATGTACACACCACCCTGACCCTCGTAGTTCAGTACTTGGTTTGGACGAAATGGCACCAAGAAATCTGTCTTTGACTTCATTCATCGTATTGAAGCTCGCCCACATAAATCCATTCGTTTCCCTCAAGCCCAAGGAGTTCCACATGAGGCTAGTTTGCTCATCCAGCCATTACTAAGTTTCTAACCAGACTAAAGCGCATTAGTCAACTTAAAGATGATTAGTAATCTTTAAAGCATGTTTTGAGCTTAATTTCGCTTCAAATTCATTCTCTCCGTTTCATATGCACTTTTTGATGTTATTGTTGTTTTACATTATTCTTAGATTGATTTGGAAGATTAGCGTCGATGTATCACACATCACTAGGACCAAAGCCAAGTCAATTTCCAATTGACTACGAATCAGAAGATATGTGCACCTTCAAGTGCATTCGTACAATTCTGCCCTTAGCCTCGCCGTTTTTGACCTTTTCCTCAAGGGAAACTTCTTCGTGTACACACCTGCCTGACCCTCGTAGTTCAGTTCTTGGTTTGGACGAAATGGCACCAAGAAATCTGTCTTTAACTTCATTCATCGCATTGAAGCCCGCCCACATGAATCCATTGGTTTCCCTCAAGCCCAAGGAGTTCCACATGAGGCTAAGGTGCTCATCCAACCATTGTTAAGTTTCTAACTAGACTAAAGCGCATTAATCAACTTAAGATGATTAGTAATCTTTAAACTATGTTTTGAGCTAAATTTCCCTTCAAATTCATTCTCTCCCTTTCATCTGCACTTTTTTGATATTATTGTTGTCTTACATTATTCTTAGATTGATTTAGAAGATTAGCCACGATGTATCACACATCACTAGGACCAAAGCCATGTCAATTTCCAATTGACTACGAATCGGAAGATATGAGCACCTTCAAGTGCATTCCTACAATTCCGCCCTTACCCTCGCCGTTTTTGACCTTTTCCTCAGGTGAAACTTCTACGTGTACACACCTCCCTGACCCTCGTAGTTCAGTTCCTGGTTTGGACAAAATGGCACCAAGAAATCTGTCTTTGACTTCATTCATCGTATTGAAGCTCGCCCACATAAATCCATTCGTTTCTCTCAAGCCCAAGGAGTTCCACATGAGGCTAGTTTGCTCATCCAGCCATTATTAAGTTTCTAACTAGACTAAAGCGCATTAACCAACTAAAAGATGATTAGTAATCTTTAAACGATGTTTTGAGCTTAATTTCCCTTCAAATTCATTCTCTCCGTTTCGTTTGCACCTTTTTGATATTATTGTTGTTTTACATTATTCTTAGATTGATTTAGAAGATAAGCCTCGATGTATCACACATCGCTAGGACCAAAGCCAAGTCAATTTCCAATTGACTACGAATCGGAAGATATGTGCACCTTCAAGTGCATTCGTACAATTCCGCCTTTAGCCTCGCCGTTTTTGACCTTTTCCTCAAGGGAAAGTTCTTCGTGTACACACCACCCTGACCCTCGTAGTTCAGTACTTGGTTTGGACGAAATGGCACCAAGAAATCTGACTTTGACTTCATTCATCGTATTGAAGCTCGCCCACATTAATCCATTCGTTTCCCTCAAGCCCAAGGAGTTCCACATGAGGCTAGTTTGCTCATCCAGCCATTGTTAAGTTTCTAACTAGAGTAAAGCGCATTAATCAACTTAAAGATGATTAGTAATCTTTAAAGCATGTTCTGAGCTTAATTTCGCTTCAAATTCATTCTCTCCGTTTCATCTGCACTTTTTGATGTTATTGTTGTTTTACATTATTCTTAGATTGATTTAGAAGATTAGCCTCAATGTATCACACATCACTACGACCAAAGCCATATCAATTTCCAATTGACTACGAATCGGAAGATATGAGCACCTTCAAGTGCATTCCTACAATTCCGCCCTTAGCCTCGCCATTTTTTACCTTTTCCTCAGGGGAAACTTCTTCGTGTACACACCTGCCTGACCCTCGTAGTTCAGTTCTTGGTTTGGACAAAATGGCACCAAGAAATCTGTCTTTAACTTCATTCATCGTATTGAAGCCCGCCCACATAAATCCATTGGTTTCCCTCAAGCCCAAGGAGCTCCACATGAGGCTAGTTTGCTCATCCAGCCATTGTTAAGTTTCTAACTAGACTAAAGCGCATTAATCAACTTAAAGATGATTAGTAATCTTTAAACCATGTTTTGAGCTTAATTTCGCTTCAAATTCATTCTCTCCCTTTCATCTGCACCTTTTTGATATTATTGTTGTCTTACATTATTCTTAGATTGATTTGGAAGATTAGCCTCAATGTATCACACATCACTAGGACCAAGGCCATGTCAATTTCCAATTGACTACGAATCGGAAGATATGTGCACCTTCAAGTGCATCTGTACAATTCCGCCCTTAGCCTCGCCGTTTTTGACCTTTTCCTCAAGGGAAACTTCTTCGTGTACACACCTGCCTGACCCTCGTAGTTCAGTTCTTGGTTTGGACGAAATGGCACCAAGAAATCTGTCTTTAACTTCATTCATCGTATTGAAGCTCGCCCACATAAATCCATTCGTTTCCCTCAAGCCCAAGGAGCTCCATATGAGGCTAGTTTGCTCATCCAGCCATTGTTAAGTTTCTAACTAGACTAAAGCGCATTAATCAACTTAAAGATGGTTAGTAATCTTTAAAGCATGTTCTGAGCTTAATTTCGCTTCAAATTCATTCTCTCCGTTTCATCTGCACTTTTTGATGTTATTGTTGTTTTACATTATTCTTAGATTGATTTAGAAGATTAGCCTCGATGTATCACACATCACTAGGACCAAAGCCAAGTCAATTTCCAATTGACTTCGAATCGGAAGATATGTGCACCTTCAAGTGCATTCCTACAATTCTGCCCTTAGCCTCGCCGTTTTTGACCTTTTCCTCAAGGGAAACTTCTTCGTGTACACACCTGCCTGACCCTCATAGTTCAGTTCTTGGTTTGGACGAAATGGCACCAAGAAATCTGTCTTTAACTTCATTCATCGTATTGAAGCTCGCCCACATAAATCCATTCGTTTCCCTCAAGCCCAAGGAGTTCCACATGAGGCTAGTTTGCTCATCCAGCCATTACTAAGTTTCTAACTAGAGTAAAGCGCATTAATCAACTTAAAGATGATTAGTAATCTTTAAAGCATGTTTTGAGCTTAATTTCGCTTCAAATTCATTCTCTCCGTTTCATCTGCACTTTTTGATGTTATTGTTGTTTTACATTATTCTTAGATTGATTTAGAAGATTAGCCTCGATGTATCACACATCACTAGGACCAAAGCCAAGTCAATTTCAAATTGACTACGAATCAGAAGATATGTGCACCTTCAAGTGCATTCGTACAATTCTGCCCTTAGCCTCGCCGTTTTTGACCTTTTCCTCAAGGGAAACTTCTTCGTGTACACACCTGCCTGACCCTCGTAGTTCAGTTCTTGGTTTGGACGAAATGGCACCAAGAAATCTGTCTTTAACTTCATTCATCGCATTGAAGCCCGCCCACATGAATCCATTGGTTTCCCTCAAGCCCAAGGAGTTCCACATGAGGCTAAGGTGCTCATCCAACCATTGTTAAGTTTCTAACTAGACTAAAGCGCATTAATCAACTTAAAGATGATTAGTAATCTTTAAACTATGTTTTGAGCTTAATTTCGCTTCAAATTCATTCTCTCCCTTTCATCTGCACTTTTTGATGTTATTGTTGTTTTACATTATTCTTAGATTGATTTAGAAGATTAGCCACGATGTATCACACATCACTAGGACCAAAGCCATGTCAATTTCCAATTCACTACGAATCGGAAGATATGAGCACCTTCAAGTGCATTCCTACAATTCCGCCCTTACCCTCGCCGTTTTTGACCTTTTCCTCAGGTGAAACTTCTACGTGTACACACCTCCCTGACCCTCGTAGTTCAGTTCTTGGTTTGGACAAAATGGCACCAAGAAATCTGTCTTTGACTTCATTCATCGTATTGAAGCTCGCCCACATAAATCCATTCATTTCTCTCAAGCCCAAGGAGTTCCACATGAGGCTAGTTTGCTCATCCAGCCATTATTAAGTTTCTAACTAGACTAAAGCGCATTAATCAACATAAAGATGATTAGTAATCTTTAAACTATGTTTTGAGCTTAATTTCCCTTCAAATTCATTCTCTCCGTTTCGTTTGCACCTTTTTGATATTATTGTTGTTTTACATTATTCTTAGATAGATTTAGAAGATAAGCCTCGATGTATCACACATCGCTAGGACCAAAGCCAAGTCAATTTCCAATTGACTACGAATCGGAAGATATGTGCACCTTCAAGTGCATTCGTACAATTCCGCCTTTAGCCTCGCCGTTTTTGACCTTTTCCTCAAGGGAAAGTTCTTCGTGTACACACCACCCTGACCCTCGTAGTTCAGTACTTGGTTTGGACGAAATGGCACCAAGAAATCTGTCTTTGACTTCATTCATCGTATTGAAGCTCGCCCACATAAATCCATTCGTTTCCCTCAAGCCCAAGGAGGTCCATATGAGGCTAGTTTGCTCATCCAGCCATTGTTAAGTTTCTAACTAGACTAAAGCGCATTAATCAACATAAAGATGATTAGTAATCTTTAAACCATGTTTTGAGCTTAATTTCCCTTCAAATTCATTCTCTCCGTTTCATTTGCACCTTTTTGATGTTATTGTTGTTTTACATTATTCTTAGATTGATTTAGAAGATTAGCCTCAATGTATCACACATCACTACGACCAAAGCCATATCAATTTCCAATTGACTACGAATCGGAAGATATGTGCACCTTCAAGTGCATCTGTACAATTCCGCCCTTAGCCTCGCCGTTTTTGACCTTTTCCTCAAGGGAAACTTCTTCGTGTACACACCTGCCTGACCCTCGTAGTTCAGTTCTTGGTTTGGACGAAATGGCACCAAGAAATCTGTCTTTAACTTCATTCATCGTATTGAAGCTCGCCCACATAAATCCATTCGTTTCCCTCAAGCCCAAGGAGCTCCATATGAGGCTAGTTTGCTCATCCAGCCATTGTTAAGTTTCTAACTAGACTAAAGCGCATTAATCAACTTAAAGATGATTAGTAATCTTTAAAGCATGTTTTGAGCTTAATTTCGCTTCAAATTCATTCTCTCCCTTTCATCTACACTTTTTGATGTTATTGTTGTTTTACATTATTCTTAGATTGATTTAGAAGATTAGCCACGATGTATCACACATCACTAGGACCAAAGCCATGTCAATTTCCAATTGACTACGAATCGGAAGATATGAGCACCTTCAAGTGCATTCCTACAATTCCGCCCTTACCCTCGCCGTTTTTGACCTTTTCCTCAGGTGAAACTTCTACGTGTACACACCTCCCTGACCCTCGTAGTTCAGTTCCTGGTTTGGACAAAATGGCACCAAGAAATCTGTCTTTGACTTCATTCATCGTATTGAAGCTCGCCCACATAAATCCATTCGTTTCTCTCAAGCCCAAGGAGTTCCACATGAGGCTAGTTTGCTCATCCAGCCATTATTAAGTTTCTAACTAGACTAAAGCGCATTAACCAACTAAAAGATGATTAGTAATCTTTAAACGATGTTTTGAGCTTAATTTCCCTTCAAATTCATTCTCTCCGTTTCGTTTGCACCTTTTTGATATTATTGTTGTTTTACATTATTCTTAGATTGATTTAGAAGATAAGCCTCGATGTATCACACATCGCTAGGACCAAAGCCAAGTCAATTTCCAATTGACTACGAATCGGAAGATATGTGCACCTTCAAGTGCATTCGTACAATTCCGCCTTTAGCCTCGCCGTTTTTGACCTTTTCCTCAAGGGAAAGTTCTTCGTGTACACACCACCCTGACCCTCGTAGTTCAGTACTTGGTTTGGACGAAATGGCACCAAGAAATCTGACTTTGACTTCATTCATCGTATTGAAGCTCGCCCACATTAATCCATTCGTTTCCCTCAAGCCCAAGGAGTTCCACATGAGGCTAGTTTGCTCATCCAGCCATTGTTAAGTTTCTAACTAGAGTAAAGCGCATTAATCAACTTAAAGATGATTAGTAATCTTTAAAGCATGTTCTGAGCTTAATTTCGCTTCAAATTCATTCTCTCCGTTTCATCTGCACTTTTTGATGTTATTGTTGTTTTACATTATTCTTAGATTGATTTAGAAGATTAGCCTCAATGTATCACACATCACTACGACCAAAGCCATATCAATTTCCAATTGACTACGAATCGGAAGATATGAGCACCTTCAAGTGCATTCCTACAATTCCGCCCTTAGCCTCGCCATTTTTTACCTTTTCCTCAGGGGAAACTTCTTCGTGTACACACCTGCCTGACCCTCGTAGTTCAGTTCTTGGTTTGGACAAAATGGCACCAAGAAATCTGTCTTTAACTTCATTCATCGTATTGAAGCCCGCCCACATAAATCCATTGGTTTCCCTCAAGCCCAAGGAGCTCCACATGAGGCTAGTTTGCTCATCCAGCCATTGTTAAGTTTCTAACTAGACTAAAGCGCATTAATCAACTTAAAGATGATTAGTAATCTTTAAACCATGTTTTGAGCTTAATTTCGCTTCAAATTCATTCTCTCCCTTTCATCTGCACCTTTTTGATATTATTGTTGTCTTACATTATTCTTAGATTGATTTGGAAGATTAGCCTCAATGTATCACACATCACTAGGACCAAGGCCATGTCAATTTCCAATTGACTACGAATCGGAAGATATGTGCACCTTCAAGTGCATCTGTACAATTCCGCCCTTAGCCTCGCCGTTTTTGACCTTTTCCTCAAGGGAAACTTCTTCGTGTACACACCTGCCTGACCCTCGTAGTTCAGTTCTTGGTTTGGACGAAATGGCACCAAGAAATCTGTCTTTAACTTCATTCATCGTATTGAAGCTCGCCCACATAAATCCATTCGTTTCCCTCAAGCCCAAGGAGCTCCATATGAGGCTAGTTTGCTCATCCAGCCATTGTTAAGTTTCTAACTAGACTAAAGCGCATTAATCAACTTAAAGATGGTTAGTAATCTTTAAAGCATGTTCTGAGCTTAATTTCGCTTCAAATTCATTCTCTCCGTTTCATCTGCACTTTTTGATGTTATTGTTGTTTTACATTATTCTTAGATTGATTTAGAAGATTAGCCTCGATGTATCACACATCACTAGGACCAAAGCCAAGTCAATTTCCAATTGACTTCGAATCGGAAGATATGTGCACCTTCAAGTGCATTCCTACAATTCTGCCCTTAGCCTCGCCGTTTTTGACCTTTTCCTCAAGGGAAACTTCTTCGTGTACACACCTGCCTGACCCTCATAGTTCAGTTCTTGGTTTGGACGAAATGGCACCAAGAAATCTGTCTTTAACTTCATTCATCGTATTGAAGCTCGCCCACATAAATCCATTCGTTTCCCTCAAGCCCAAGGAGTTCCACATGAGGCTAGTTTGCTCATCCAGCCATTACTAAGTTTCTAACTAGAGTAAAGCGCATTAATCAACTTAAAGATGATTAGTAATCTTTAAAGCATGTTTTGAGCTTAATTTCGCTTCAAATTCATTCTCTCCGTTTCATCTGCACTTTTTGATGTTATTGTTGTTTTACATTATTCTTAGATTGATTTAGAAGATTAGCCTCGATGTATCACACATCACTAGGACCAAAGCCAAGTCAATTTCAAATTGACTACGAATCAGAAGATATGTGCACCTTCAAGTGCATTCGTACAATTCTGCCCTTAGCCTCGCCGTTTTTGACCTTTTCCTCAAGGGAAACTTCTTCGTGTACACACCTGCCTGACCCTCGTAGTTCAGTTCTTGGTTTGGACGAAATGGCACCAAGAAATCTGTCTTTAACTTCATTCATCGCATTGAAGCCCGCCCACATGAATCCATTGGTTTCCCTCAAGCCCAAGGAGTTCCACATGAGGCTAAGGTGCTCATCCAACCATTGTTAAGTTTCTAACTAGACTAAAGCGCATTAATCAACTTAAAGATGATTAGTAATCTTTAAACTATGTTTTGAGCTTAATTTCGCTTCAAATTCATTCTCTCCCTTTCATCTGCACTTTTTGATGTTATTGTTGTTTTACATTATTCTTAGATTGATTTAGAAGATTAGCCACGATGTATCACACATCACTAGGACCAAAGCCATGTCAATTTCCAATTCACTACGAATCGGAAGATATGAGCACCTTCAAGTGCATTCCTACAATTCCGCCCTTACCCTCGCCGTTTTTGACCTTTTCCTCAGGTGAAACTTCTACGTGTACACACCTCCCTGACCCTCGTAGTTCAGTTCTTGGTTTGGACAAAATGGCACCAAGAAATCTGTCTTTGACTTCATTCATCGTATTGAAGCTCGCCCACATAAATCCATTCATTTCTCTCAAGCCCAAGGAGTTCCACATGAGGCTAGTTTGCTCATCCAGCCATTATTAAGTTTCTAACTAGACTAAAGCGCATTAATCAACATAAAGATGATTAGTAATCTTTAAACTATGTTTTGAGCTTAATTTCCCTTCAAATTCATTCTCTCCGTTTCGTTTGCACCTTTTTGATATTATTGTTGTTTTACATTATTCTTAGATAGATTTAGAAGATAAGCCTCGATGTATCACACATCGCTAGGACCAAAGCCAAGTCAATTTCCAATTGACTACGAATCGGAAGATATGTGCACCTTCAAGTGCATTCGTACAATTCCGCCTTTAGCCTCGCCGTTTTTGACCTTTTCCTCAAGGGAAAGTTCTTCGTGTACACACCACCCTGACCCTCGTAGTTCAGTACTTGGTTTGGACGAAATGGCACCAAGAAATCTGTCTTTGACTTCATTCATCGTATTGAAGCTCGCCCACATAAATCCATTCGTTTCCCTCAAGCCCAAGGAGGTCCATATGAGGCTAGTTTGCTCATCCAGCCATTGTTAAGTTTCTAACTAGACTAAAGCGCATTAATCAACATAAAGATGATTAGTAATCTTTAAACCATGTTTTGAGCTTAATTTCCCTTCAAATTCATTCTCTCCGTTTCATTTGCACCTTTTTGATGTTATTGTTGTTTTACATTATTCTTAGATTGATTTAGAAGATTAGCCTCAATGTATCACACATCACTACGACCAAAGCCATATCAATTTCCAATTGACTACGAATCGGAAGATATGTGCACCTTCAAGTGCATCTGTACAATTCCGCCCTTAGCCTCGCCGTTTTTGACCTTTTCCTCAAGGGAAACTTCTTCGTGTACACACCTGCCTGACCCTCGTAGTTCAGTTCTTGGTTTGGACGAAATGGCACCAAGAAATCTGTCTTTAACTTCATTCATCGTATTGAAGCTCGCCCACATAAATCCATTCGTTTCCCTCAAGCCCAAGGAGCTCCATATGAGGCTAGTTTGCTCATCCAGCCATTGTTAAGTTTCTAACTAGACTAAAGCGCATTAATCAACTTAAAGATGATTAGTAATCTTTAAAGCATGTTTTGAGCTTAATTTCGCTTCAAATTCATTCTCTCCCTTTCATCTACACTTTTTGATGTTATTGTTGTTTTACATTATTCTTAGATTGATTTAGAAGATTAGCCTCGATGTATCACACATCACTAGGACCAAAGCCATGTCAATTTCCAATTCACTACGAATCGCAAGATATGAGCACCTTCAAGTGCATTCCTACAATTCCGCCCCTACCCTCGCCGTTTTTGACCTTTTCCTCAGGTGAAACTTCTACGTGTACACACCTCCCTGACCCTCGTAGTTCAGTTCTTGGTTTGGACAAAATGGCACCAAGAAATCTGTCTTTGACTTCATTCATCGTATTGAAGCTCGCCCACATAAATCCATTCGTTTCTCTCAAGCCCAAGGAGTTCCACATGAGGCTAGTTTGCTCATCCAGCCATTACTAAGTTTCTAACCAGACTAAAGCGCATTAATCAACTTAAAGATGATTAGTAATCTTTAAACCATGTTTTGAGCTTAATTTCGCTTCAAATTCATTCTCTCCGTTTCATATGCACTTTTTGATGTTATTGTTGTTTTACATTATTCTTAGATTGATTTAGAAGATTAGCCTCGATGTATCACACATCACTAGGACCAAAGCCAAGTCAATTTCCAATTGACTACGAATCAGAAGATATGTGCACCTTCAAGTGCATTCGTACAATTCTGCCCTTAGCCTTGCCGTTTTTGACCTTTTCCTCAAGGGAAACTTCTTCGTGTACACACCTGCCTGATCCTCGTTGTTCAGTTCTTGGTTTGGACGAAATGGCACCAAGAAATCTGTCTTTAACTTCATTCATCGTATTGAAGCTCGCCCACATAAATCCATTCGTTTCCCTCAAGCCCAAGGAGCTCCATATGAGGCTAGTTTGCTCATCCAGCCATTGTTAAGTTTCTAACTAGACTAAAGCGCATTAATCAACTTAAAGATGATTAGTAATCTTTAAAGCATGTTCTGAGCTTAATTTCGCTTCAAATTCATTCTCTCCGTTTCCTCTGCACTTTTTGATGTTATTGTTGTTTTACATTATTCTTAGATTGATTTAGAAGATTAGCCTCGATGTATCACACATCACTAGGACCAAAGCCAAGTCAATTTCCAATTGACTACGAATCGGAAGATATGTGCACCTTCAAGTGCATTCCTACAATTCCGCCCTTAGCCTCGCCGTTTTTGACCTTTTCCTCAAGGGAAACTTCTTCGTGTACACACCTGCCTGACCCTCTTAGTTCAGTTCTTGGTTTGGACGAAATGGCACCAAGAAATCTGTCTTTAACTTCATTCATCGTATTGAAGCTCGCCCACATAAATCCATTCGTTTCCCTCAAGCCCAAGGAGCTCCATATGAGGCTAGTTTGCTCATCCAGCCATTGTTAAGTTTCTAACTAGACTAAAGCGCATTAATCAACATAAAGATGATTAGTAATCTTTAAACCATGTTTTGAGCTTAATTTCCCTTCAAATTCATTCTCTCCGTTTCATTTGCACCTTTTTGATGTTATTGTTGTTTTACATTATTCTTAGATTGATTTAGAAGATTAGCCTCAATGTATCACACATCACTACGACCAAAGCCATATCAATTTCCAATTGACTACGAATCGGAAGATATGTGCACCTTCAAGTGCATTCGTACAATTCCGCCTTTAGCCTCGCCGTTTTTGACCTTTTCCTCAAGGGAAAGTTCTTCGTGTACACACCACCCTGACCCTCGTAGTTCAGTACTTGGTTTGGACGAAATGGCACCAAGAAATCTGTCTTTGACTTCATTCATCGTATTGAAGCTCGCCCACATAAATCCATTCGTTTCCCTCAAGCCCAAGGAGTTCCACATGAGGCTAGTTTGCTCATCCAGCCATTGTTAAGTTTCTAACTAGACTAAAGCGCATTAATCAACTTAAAGATGATTAGTAATCTTTAAAGCATGTTCTGAGCTTAATTTCGCTTCAAATTCATTCTCTCCGTTTCCTCTGCACTTTTTGATGTTATTGTTGTTTTACATTATTCTTAGATTGATTTAGAAGATTAGCCTCGATGTATCACACATCACTAGGACCAAAGCCAAGTCAATTTCCAATTGACTACGAATCGGAAGATATGTGCACCTTCAAGTGCATTCCTACAATTCCGCCCTTAGCCTCGCCGTTTTTGACCTTTTCCTCAAGGGAAACTTCTTCGTGTACACACCTGCCTGACCCTCTTAGTTCAGTTCTTGGTTTGGACGAAATGGCACCAAGAAATCTGTCTTTAACTTCATTCATCGTATTGAAGCTCGCCCACATAAATCCATTCGTTTCCCTCAAGCCCAAGGAGCTCCATATGAGGCTAGTTTGCTCATCCAGCCATTGTTAAGTTTCTAACTAGACTAAAGCGCATTAATCAACATAAAGATGATTAGTAATCTTTAAACCATGTTTTGAGCTTAATTTCCCTTCAAATTCATTCTCTCCGTTTCATTTGCACCTTTTTGATGTTATTGTTGTTTTACATTATTCTTAGATTGATTTAGAAGATTAGCCTCAATGTATCACACATCACTACGACCAAAGCCATATCAATTTCCAATTGACTACGAATCGGAAGATATGTGCACCTTCAAGTGCATCTGTACAATTCCGCCCTTAGCCTCGCCGTTTTTGACCTTTTCCTCAAGGGAAACTTCTTCGTGTACACACCTGCCTGACCCTCGTAGTTCAGTTCTTGGTTTGGACGAAATGGCACCAAGAAATCTGTCTTTAACTTCATTCATCGTATTGAAGCTCGCCCACATAAATCCATTCGTTTCCCTCAAGCCCAAGGAGCTCCATATGAGGCTAGTTTGCTCATCCAGCCATTGTTAAGTTTCTAACTAGACTAAAGCGCATTAATCAACTTAAAGATGATTAGTAATCTTTAAAGCATGTTTTGAGCTTAATTTCGCTTCAAATTCATTCTCTCCGTTTCATCTACACTTTTTGATGTTATTGTTGTTTTACATTATTCTTAGATTGATTTAGAAGATTAGCCTCGATGTATCACACATCACTAGGACCAAAGCCATGTCAATTTCCAATTCACTACGAATCGCAAGATATGAGCACCTTCAAGTGCATTCCTACAATTCCGCCCCTACCCTCGCCGTTTTTGACCTTTTCCTCAGGTGAAACTTCTACGTGTACACACCTCCCTGACCCTCGTAGTTCAGTTCTTGGTTTGGACAAAATGGCACCAAGAAATCTGTCTTTGACTTCATTCATCGTATTGAAGCTCGCCCACATAAATCCATTCGTTTCTCTCAAGCCCAAGGAGTTCCACATGAGGCTAGTTTGCTCATCCAGCCATTACTAAGTTTCTAACCAGACTAAAGCGCATTAATCAACTTAAAGATGATTAGTAATCTTTAAACCATGTTTTGAGCTTAATTTCGCTTCAAATTCATTCTCTCCGTTTCATATGCACTTTTTGATGTTATTGTTGTTTTACATTATTCTTAGATTGATTTAGAAGATTAGCCTCGATGTATCACACATCACTAGGACCAAAGCCAAGTCAATTTCCAATTGACTACGAATCAGAAGATATGTGCACCTTCAAGTGCATTCGTACAATTCTGCCCTTAGCCTTGCCGTTTTTGACCTTTTCCTCAAGGGAAACTTCTTCGTGTACACACCTGCCTGACCCTCGTTGTTCAGTTCTTGGTTTGGACGAAATGGCACCAAGAAATCTGTCTTTAACTTCATTCATCGTATTGAAGCTCGCCCACATAAATCCATTCGTTTCCCTCAAGCCCAAGGAGTTCCACATGAGGCTAGTTTGCTCATCCAGCCATTACTAAGTTTCTAACCAGACTAAAGCGCATTAATCAACTTAAAGATAATTAGTAATCTTTAAACCATGTTTTGAGCTTAATTTCCCTTCAAATTCATTCTCTCCGTTTCGTTTGCACCTTTTTGATATTATTGTTGTTTTACATTATTCTTAGATTGATTTAGAAGATAAGCCTCGATGTATCACACATCGCTAGGACCAACGCCAAGTCAATTTCCAATTGACTACGAATCGGAAGATATGTGCACCTTCAAGTGCATTCGTACAATTCCGCCTTTAGCCTCGCCGTTTTTGACCTTTTCCTGAAGGGAAACTTCTTCATGTACACACCACCCTGACCCTCGTAGTTCAGTACTTGGTTTGGACGAAATGGCACCAAGAAATCTGTCTTTGACTTCATTCATCGTATTGAAGCTCGCCCACATAAATCCATTCGTTTCCCTCAAGCCCAAGGAGTTCCACATGAGGCTAGTTTGCTCATCCAGCCATTACTAAGTTTCTAACCAGACTAAAGCGCATTAATCAACTTAAAGATGATTAGTAATCTTTAAACCATGTTTTGAGCTTAATTTCGCTTCAAATTCATTCTCTCCGTTTCATATGCACTTTTTGATGTTATTGTTGTTTTACATTATTCTTAGATTGATTTGGAAGATTAGCCTCGATGTATCACACATCACTAGGACCAAAGCCAAGTCAATTTCCAATTGACTACGAATCAGAAGATATGTGCACCTTCAAGTGCATTCGTACAATTCTGCCCTTAGCCTCGCCGTTTTTGACCTTTTCCTCAAGGGAAACTTCTTCGTGTACACACCTGCCTGACCCTCGTAGTTCAGTTCTTGGTTTGGACGAAATGGCACCAAGAAATCTGTCTTTAACTTCATTCATCGCATTGAAGCCCGCCCACATGAATCCATTGGTTTCCCTCAAGCCCAAGGAGTTCCACATGAGGCTAAGGTGCTCATCCAACCATTGTTAAGTTTCTAACTAGACTAAAGCGCATTAATCAACTTAAAGATGATTAGTAATCTTTAAACTATGTTTTGAGCTAAATTTCCCTTGAAATTCATTCTCTCCCTTTCATCTGCACCTTTTTGATATTATTGTTGTCTTACATTATTCTTAGATTGATTTAGAAGATTAGCCACGATGTATCACACATCACTAGGACCAAAGCCATGTCAATTTCCAATTCACTACGAATATGAAGATATGAGCACCTTCAAGTGCATTCCTACAATTCCGCCCTTACCCTCGCCGTTTTTGACCTTTTCCTCAGGGGAAACTTCTACGTGTACACACCTCCCTGACCCTCGTAGTTCAGTTCTTGGTTTGGACAAAATGACACCAAGAAATCTGTCTTTAACTTCATTCATCGTATTGAAGCCCGCCCACATAAATCCATTGGTTTCCCTCAAGCCCAAGGAGTTCCACATGAGGCTAGTTTGCTCATCCAGCCATTGTTAAGTTTCTAACTAGACTAAAGCGCATTAATCAACTTAAAGATGATTAGTAATCTTTAAACTATGTTTTGAGCTTAATTTCCCTTCAAATTCATTCTCTCCGTTTCGTTTGCACCTTTTTGATATTATTGTTGTTTTACATTATTCTTAGATTGATTTCGAAGATTAGCCTCGATGTATCACACATCACTAGGACCAAAGCCAAGTCAATTTCCAATTGACTACGAATCAGAAGATATGTGCACCTTCAAGTGCATTCGTACAATTCTGCCCTTAGCCTTGCCGTTTTTGACCTTTTCCTCAAGGGAAACTTCTTCGTGTACACACCTGCCTGACCCTCGTTGTTCAGTTCTTGGTTTGGACGAAATGGCACCAAGAAATCTGTCTTTAACTTCATTCATCGTATTGAAGCTCGCCCACATAAATCCATTCGTTTCCCTCAAGCCCAAGGAGTTCCACATGAGGCTAGTTTGCTCATCCAGCCATTACTAAGTTTCTAACTAGACTAAAGCGCATTAATCAACTTAAAGATGATTAGTAATCTTTAAACTATGTTTTGAGCTTAATTTCCCTTCAAATTCATTCTCTCCGTTTCGTTTGCACCTTTTTGATATTATTGTTGTTTTACATTATTCTTAGATTGATTTAGAAGATAAGCCTCGATGTATCACACATCGCTAGGACCAACGCCAAGTCAATTTCCAATTGACTACGAATCAGAAGATATGTGCACCTTCAAGTGCATTCGTACAATTCTACCCTTAGCCTCGCCGTTTTTGACCTTTTCCTCAAGGGAAACTTCTTCGTGTACACACCTGCCTGACCCTCGTTGTTCAGTTCTTGGTTTGGACGAAATGGCACCAAGAAATCTGTCTTTAACTTCATTCATCGTATTGAAGCTCGCCCACATAAATCCATTCGTTTCCCTCAACCCCAAGGAGTTCCACATGAGGCTAGTTTGCTCATCCAGCCATTGTTAAGTTTCTAACTAGAGTAAAGCGCATTAATCAACTTAAAGATGATTAGTAATCTTTAAAGCATGTTTTGAGCTTAATTTCGCTTCAAATTCATTCTCTCCGTTTCATCTGCACTTTTTGATGTTATTGTTGTTTTACATTATTCTTAGATTGATTTAGAAGATTAGCCTCGCTGTATCACACATCCCTAGGACCAAAGCCAAGTCAATTTCCAATTGACTACGAATCGGAAGATATGTGCACCTTCAAGTGCATTCCTACAATTCCGCCCTTAGCCTCGCCGTTTTTGACCTTTTCCTCAAAGGAAACTTCTTCGTGTACACACCTGCCTGACCCTCGTAGTTCAGTTCTTGGTTTGGACGAAATGGCACCAAGAAATCTGTCTTTAACTTCATTCATCGTATTGAAGCTCGCCCACATAAATCCATTCGTTTCCCTGAAGCCCAAGGAGTTCCAAATGAGGCTAGTTTGCTCATCCAGCCATTGTTAAGTTTCTAACTAGACTAAAGCGCATTAATCAACTTAAAGATGATTAGTAACCTTTAAACCATGTTTTGAGCTTAATTTCCCTTCAAATTCATTCTCTCCGTTTCATTTGCACCTTTTTGATGTTATTGTTGTTTTACATTATTCTTAGATTGATTTAGAAGATTAGCCTCAATGTATCACACATCACTAGGACCAAAGCCATGTCAATTTCCAATTGACTACGAATCGGAAGATATGTGCACCTTCAAGTGCATCTGTACAATTCCGCCCTTAGCCTCGCCGTTTTTGACCTTTTCCTCAAGGGAAACTTCTTCGTGTACACACCTGCCTGACCCTCGTAGTTCAGTTCTTGGTTTGGACAAAATGGCACCTAGAAATCTGTCTTTAACTTCATTCATCGTATTGAAGCCCGCCCACATAAATCCATTCGTTTCCCTCAAGCCCAAGGAGCTCCACATGAGGCTAGTTTGCTCATCCAGCCATTGTTAAGTTTCTAACTAGACTAAAGCGCATTAATCAACTTAAAGATGATTAGTAATCTTTAAACCATGTTTTGAGCTTAATTTCGCTTCAAATTCATTCTCTCCCTTTCATCTGCACCTTTTTGATATTATTGTTGTCTTACATTATTCTTAGATTGATTTAGAAGATTAGCCTCAATTTATCACACATCACTAGGACCAAAGCCATGTCAATTTCCAATTGACTACGAATCGGAAGATATGTGCACCTTCAAGTGCATCTGTACAATTCCGCCCTTAGCCTCGCCGTTTTTGACCTTTTCCTCAAGGGAAACTTCTTCGTGTACACACCTGCCTGACCCTCGTAGTTCAGTTCTTGGTTTGGACGAAATGGCACCAAGAAATCTGTCTTTAACTTCATTCATCGTATTGAAGCTCGCCCACATAAATCCATTCGTTTCCCTCAAGCCCAAGGAGCTCCATATGAGGCTAGTTTGCTCATCCAGCCATTGTTAAGTTTCTAACTAGACTAAAGCGCATTAATCAACTTAAAGATGGTTAGTAATCTTTAAAGCATGTTTTGAGCTTAATTTCGATTCAAATTCATTCTCTCCGTTTCATCTGCACTTTTTGATGTTATTGTTGTTTTACATTATTCTTAGATTGATTTAGAGGATTAGCCTCGATGTATCACACATCACTAGGACCAAAGCCAAGTCAATTTCCAATTGACTACGAATCAGAAGATATGTGCACCTTCAAGTGCATTCGTACAATTCTGCCCTTAGCCTCGCCCTTTTTGACCTTTTCCTCAAGGGAAACTTCTTCGTGTACACACCTGCCTGACCCTCGTTGCTCAGTTCTTGGTTTGGACGAAATGGCACCAAGAAATCTGTCTTTAACTTCATTCATCGTATTGAAGCTCGCCCAGATAAATCCATTCGTTTCCCTCAAGCCCAAGGAGTTCCACATGAGGCTAGTTTGCTCATCCAGCCATTACTAAGTTTCTAACTAGAGTAAAGCGCATTAATCAACTTAAAGATGATTAGTAATCTTTAAACCATGTTTTGAGCTTAATTTCGCTTCAAATTCATTCTCTCCCTTTCATCTGCACCTTTTTGATATTATTGTTGTCTTACATTATTCTTAGATTGATTTAGAAGATTAGCCTCAATTTATCACACATCACTAGGACCAAAGCCATGTCAATTTCCAATTGACTACGAATCGGAAGATATGTGCACCTTCAAGTGCATCTGTACAATTCCGCCCTTAGCCTCGCCGTTTTTGCCCTTTTCCTCAAGGGAAACTTCTTCGTGTACACACCTGCCTGACCCTCGTAGTTCAGTTCTTGGTTTGGACGAAATGGCACCAAGAAATCTGTCTTTAACTTCATTCATCGTATTGAAGCTCGCCCACATAAATCCATTCGTTTCCCTCAAGCCCAAGGAGCTCCATATGAGGCTAGTTTGCTCATCCAGCCATTGTTAAGTTTCTAACTAGACTAAAGCGCATTAATCAACTTAAAGATGGTTAGTAATCTTTAAAGCATGTTTTGAGCTTAATTTCGATTCAAATTCATTCTCTCCGTTTCATCTGCACTTTTTGATGTTATTGTTGTTTTACATTATTCTTAGATTGATTTAGAGGATTAGCCTCGATGTATCACACATCACTAGGACCAAAGCCAAGTCAATTTCCAATTGACTACGAATCAGAAGATATGTGCACCTTCAAGTGCATTCGTACAATTCTGCCCTTAGCCTCGCCCTTTTTGACCTTTTCCTCAAGGGAAACTTCTTCGTGTACACACCTGCCTGACCCTCGTTGCTCAGTTCTTGGTTTGGACGAAATGGCACCAAGAAATCTGTCTTTAACTTCATTCATCGTATTGAAGCTCGCCCAGATAAATACATTCGTTTCCCTCAAGCCCAAGGAGTTCCACATGAGGCTAGTTTGCTCATCCAGCCATTACTAAGTTTCTAACTAGAGTAAAGCGCATTAATCAACTTAAAGATGATTAGTAATCTTTAAAGCATGTTTTGAGCTTAATTTCGCTTCAAATTCATTCTCTCCGTTTCATCTGCACTTTTTGATGTTATTGTTGTTTTACATTATTCTTAGATTGATTTAGAAGATTAGCCTCGATGTATCACACATCACTAGGACCAAAGCCAAGTCAATTTCCAATTGACTACGAATCAGAAGATATGTGCACCTTCAAGTGCATTCGTACAATTCTGCCCTTAGCCTCGCCGTTTTTGACCTTTTCCTCAAGGGAAACTTCTTCGTGTACACACCTGCCTGACCCTCGTAGTTCAGTTCTTGGTTTGGACGAAATGGCACCAAGAAATCTGTCTTTAACTTCATTCATCGCATTGAAGCCCGCCCACATGAATCCATTGGTTTCCCTCAAGCCCAAGGAGTTCCACATGAGGCTAAGGTGCTCATCCAACCATTGTTAAGTTTCTAACTAGACTAAAGCGCATTAATCAACTTAAAGATGATTAGTAATCTTTAAACTATGTTTTGAGCTAAATTTCCCTTCAAATTCATTCTCTCCCTTTCATCTGCACTTTTTTGATATTATTGTTGTCTTACATTATTCTTAGATTGATTTAGAAGATTAGCCACGATGTATCACACATCACTAGGACCAAAGCCATGTCAATTTCCAATTCACGACGAATCGGAAGATATGAGCACCTTCAAGTGCATTCCTACAATTCCGCCCTTACCCTCACCGTTTTTGACCTTTTCCTCAGGTGAAACTTCTACGTGTACATACCTCCCTGACCCTCGTAGTTCAGTTCTTGGTTTGGACAAAATGGCACCAAGAAATCTGTCTTTGACTTCATTCATCGTCTTGAAGCTCGCCCACATAAATCCATTCGTTTCTCTCAAGCCCAAGGAGTTCCACATGAGGCTAGTTTGCTCATCCAGCCATTATTAAGTCTCTAACTAGACTAAAGCGCATTAATCAACTTAAAGATGATTAGTAATCTTTAAACTATGTTTTGAGCTTAATTTCCCTTCAAATTCATTCTCTCCGTTTCGTTTGCACCTTTTTGATATTATTGTTGTTTTACATTATTCTTAGATTGATTTAGAAGATAAGCCTCGATGTATCACACATCGCTAGGACCAAAGCCAAGTCAATTTCCAATTGACTACGAATCGGAAGATATGTGCACCTTCAAGTGCATTCGTACAATTCCGCCTTTAGCCTCGCCGTTTTTGACCTTTTCCTCAAGGGAAAGTTCTTCGTGTACACACCACCCTGACCCTCGTAGTTCAGTACTTGGTTTGGACGAAATGGCACCAAGAAATCTGTCTTTGACTTCATTCATCGTATTGAAGCTCGCCCACATAAATCCATTCGTTTCCCTCAAGCCCAAGGAGTTCCACATGAGGCTAGTTTGCTCATCCAGCCATTGTTAAGTTTCTAACTAGAGTAAAGCGCATTAATCAACTTAAAGATGATTAGTAATCTTTAAAGCATGTTCTGAGCTTAATTTCGCTTCAAATTCATTCTCTCCGTTTCATCTGCACTTTTTGATGTTATTGTTGTTTTACATTATTCTTAGATTGATTTAGAAGATTAGCCTCGATGTATCACACATCACTAGGACCAAAGCCAAGTCAATTTCCAATTGACTACGAATCGGAAGATATGTGCACCTTCAAGTGCATTCCTACAATTCCGCCCTTAGCCACGCCGTTTTTGACCTTTTCCTCAAGGGAAACTTCTTCGTGTACACACCTGCCTGACCCTCATAGTTCAGTTCTTGGTTTGGACGAAATGGCACCAAGAAATCTGTCTTTAACTTCATTCATCGTATTGAAGCTCGCCCACATAAATCCATTCGTTTCCCTGAAGCCCAAGGAGTTCCAAATGAGGCTAGTTTGCTCATCCAGCCATTGTTAAGTTTCTAACTACACTAAAGCGCATTAATCAACTTAAAGATGATTAGTAATCTTTAAACCATGTTTTGAGCTTAATTTCGCTTCAAATTCATTGTCTCCCTTTCATCTGCACCTTTTTGATATTATTGTTGTCTTACATTATTCTTAGATTGATTTAGAAGATTAGCCTCAATTTATCACACATCACTAGGACCAAAGCCATGTCAATTTCCAATTGACTACGAATCGGAAGATATGTGCACCTTCAAGTGCATCTGTACAATTCCGCCCTTAGCCTCGCCCTTTTTGACCTTTTCCTCAAGGGAAATTTCTTCGTGTACACACCTGCCTGACCCTCGTAGTTCAGTTCTTGGCTTGGACGAAATGGCACCAAGAAATCTGTCTTTAACTTCATTCATCGTATTGAAGCTCGCCCACATAAATCCATTCGTTTCCCTCAAGCCCAAGGAGCTCCATATGAGGCTAGTTTGCTCATCCAGCCATTGTTAAGTTTCTAACTAGACTAAAGCGCATTAATCAACTTAAAGATGATTAGTAATCTTTAAAGCATGTTTTGAGCTTAATTTCGCTTCAAATTCATTCTCTCCGTTTCATCTGCACTTTTTGATGTTATTGTTGTTTTACATTATTCTTAGATTGATTTAGAAGATTAGCCTCGATGTATCACACATCACTAGGACCAAAGCCAAGTCAATTTCCAATTGACTACGAATCAGAAGATATGTTAACCTTCAAGTGCATTCGTACAATTCTGCCCTTAGCCTCGCCGTTTTTCACCTTTTCCTCAAGGGAAACTTCTTCGTGTACACACCTGCCTGACCCTCGTTGTTCAGTTCTTGGTTTGGACGAAATGGCACCAAGAAATCTGTCTTTAACTTCATTCATCGTATTGAAGCTCGCCCACATAAATCCATTCGTTTCCCTCAAGCCCAAGGAGTTCCACATGAGGCTAGTTTGCTCATCCAGCCATTACTAAGTTTCTAACTAGAGTAAAGCGCATTAATCAACTTAAAGATGATTAGTAATCTTTAAAGCATGTTTTGAGCTTAATTTCGCTTCAAATTCATTCTCTCCGTTTCATCTGCACTTTTTGATGTTATTGTTGTTTTACATTATTCTTAGATTGATTTAGAAGATTAGCCTCGATGTATCACACATCACTAGGACCAAAGCCAAGTCAATTTCCAATTGACTACGAATCAGAAGATATGTGCACCTTCAAGTGCATTCGTACAATTCTGCCCTTAGCCTCGCCGTTTTTGACCTTTTCCTCAAGGGAAACTTCTTCGTGTACACACCTGCCTGACCCTCGTAGTTCAGTTCTTGGTTTGGACGAAATGGCACCAAGAAATCTGTCTTTAACTTCATTCATCGCATTGAAGCCCGCCCACATGAATCCATTGGTTTCCCTGAAGCCCAAGGAGTTCCACATGAGGCTAAGGTGCTCATCCAACCATTGTTAAGTTTCTAACTAGACTAAAGCGCATTAATCAACTTAAAGATGATTAGTAATCTTTAAACTATGTTTTGAGCTAAATTTCCCTTCAAATTCATTCTCTCCCTTTCATCTGCACTTTTTTGATATTATTGTTGTCTTACATTATTCTTAGATTGATTTAGAAGATTAGCCACGATGTATCACACATCACTAGGACCAAAGCCATGTCAATTTCCAATTCACGACGAATCGGAAGATATGAGCACCTTCAAGTGCATTCCTACAATTCCGCCCTTACCCTCACCGTTTTTGACCTTTTCCTCAGGTGAAACTTCTACGTGTACATACCTCCCTGACCCTCGTAGTTCAGTTCTTGGTTTGGACAAAATGGCACCAAGAAATCTGTCTTTGACTTCATTCATCGTCTTGAAGCTCGCCCACATAAATCCATTCGTTTCTCTCAAGCCCAAGGAGTTCCACATGAGGCTAGTTTGCTCATCCAGCCATTATTAAGTCTCTAACTAGACTAAAGCGCATTAATCAACTTAAAGATGATTAGTAATCTTTAAACTATGTTTTGAGCTTAATTTCCCTTCAAATTCATTCTCTCCGTTTCGTTTGCACCTTTTTGATATTATTGTTGTTTTACATTATTCTTAGATTGATTTAGAAGATAAGCCTCGATGTATCACACATCGCTAGGACCAAAGCCAAGTCAATTTCCAATTGACTACGAATCGGAAGATATGTGCACCTTCAAGTGCATTCGTACAATTCCGCCTTTAGCCTCGCCGTTTTTGACCTTTTCCTCAAGGGAAAGTTCTTCGTGTACACACCACCCTGACCCTCGTAGTTCAGTACTTGGTTTGGACGAAATGGCACCAAGAAATCTGTCTTTGACTTCATTCATCGTATTGAAGCTCGCCCACATAAATCCATTCGTTTCCCTCAAGCCCAAGGAGTTCCACATGAGGCTAGTTTGCTCATCCAGCCATTGTTAAGTTTCTAACTAGAGTAAAGCGCATTAATCAACTTAAAGATGATTAGTAATCTTTAAAGCATGTTCTGAGCTTAATTTCGCTTCAAATTCATTCTCTCCGTTTCATCTGCACTTTTTGATGTTATTGTTGTTTTACATTATTCTTAGATTGATTTAGAAGATTAGCCTCGATGTATCACACATCACTAGGACCAAAGCCAAGTCAATTTCCAATTGACTACGAATCGGAAGATATGTGCACCTTCAAGTGCATTCCTACAATTCCGCCCTTAGCCTCGCCGTTTTTGACCTTTTCCTCAAGGGAAACTTCTTCGTGTACACACCTGCCTGACCCTCATAGTTCAGTTCTTGGTTTGGACGAAATGGCACCAAGAAATCTGTCTTTAACTTCATTCATCGTATTGAAGCTCGCCCACATAAATCCATTCGTTTCCCTGAAGCCCAAGGAGTTCCAAATGAGGCTAGTTTGCTCATCCAGCCATTGTTAAGTTTCTAACTACACTAAAGCGCATTAATCAACTTAAAGATGATTAGTAATCTTTAAACCATGTTTTGAGCTTAATTTCGCTTCAAATTCATTGTCTCCCTTTCATCTGCACCTTTTTGATATTATTGTTGTCTTACATTATTCTTAGATTGATTTAGAAGATTAGCCTCAATTTATCACACATCACTAGGACCAAAGCCATGTCAATTTCCAATTGACTACGAATCGGAAGATATGTGCACCTTCAAGTGCATCTGT
Organism: Carya illinoinensis; assembly: GCF_018687715.1. Taxonomy (NCBI): domain Eukaryota; kingdom Viridiplantae; phylum Streptophyta; class Magnoliopsida; order Fagales; family Juglandaceae; genus Carya; species Carya illinoinensis. The sequence goes on from NC_056765.1 coordinate 21,071,175, forward strand.
ACAATTCCGCCCTTAGCCTCGCCCTTTTTGACCTTTTCCTCAAGGGAAATTTCTTCGTGTACACACCTGCCTGACCCTCGTAGTTCAGTTCTTGGTTTGGACGAAATGGCACCAAGAAATCTGTCTTTAACTTCATTCATCGTATTGAAGCTCGCCCACATAAATCCATTCGTTTCCCTCAAGCCCAAGGAGCTCCATATGAGGCTAGTTTGCTCATCCAGCCATTGTTAAGTTTCTAACTAGACTAAAGCGCATTAATCAACTTAAAGATGATTAGTAATCTTTAAAGCATGTTTTGAGCTTAATTTCGCTTCAAATTCATTCTCTCCGTTTCATCTGCACTTTTTGATGTTATTGTTGTTTTACATTATTCTTAGATTGATTTAGAAGATTAGCCTCGATGTATCACACATCACTAGGACCAAAGCCAAGTCAATTTCCAATTGACTACGAATCAGAAGATATGTTAACCTTCAAGTGCATTCGTACAATTCTGCCCTTAGCCTCGCCGTTTTTGACCTTTTCCTCAAGGGAAACTTCTTCGTGTACACACCTGCCTGACCCTCGTTGTTCAGTTCTTGGTTTGGACGAAATGGCACCAAGAAATCTGTCTTTAACTTCATTCATCGTATTGAAGCTCGCCCACATAAATCCATTCGTTTCCCTCAAGCCCAAGGAGTTCCACATGAGGCTAGTTTGCTCATCCAGCCATTACTAAGTTTCTAACTAGAGTAAAGCGCATTAATCAACTTAAAGATGATTAGTAATCTTTAAAGCATGTTTTGAGCTTAATTTCGCTTCAAATTCATTCTCTCCGTTTCATCTACACTTTTTGATGTTATTGTTGTTTTACATTATTCTTAGATTGATTTAGAAGATTAGCCTCGATATATCACACATCACTAGGACCAAAGCCAAGTCAATTTCCAATTGACTACGAATCAGAAGATATGTGCACCTTCAAGTGCATTCGTACAATTCTGCCCTTAGCCTCGCCGTTTTTGACCTTTTCCTCAAGGGAAACTTCTTCGTGTACACACCTGCCTGACCCTCGTAGTTCAGTTCTTGGTTTGGACGAAATGGCACCAAGAAATCTGTCTTTAACTTCATTCATCGCATTGAAGCCCGCCCACATGAATCCATTGGTTTCCCTCAAGCCCAAGGAGTTCCACATGAGGCTAAGGTGCTCATCCAGCCATTGTTAAGTTTCTAACTAGACTAAAGCGCATTAATCAACTTAAAGATGATTAGTAATCTTTAAACCATGTTTTGAGCTTAATTTCGCTTCAAATTCATTGTCTCCCTTTCATCTGCACCTTTTTGATATTATTGTTGTCTTACATTATTCTTAGATTGATTTAGAAGATTAGCCTCAATTTATCACACATCACTAGGACCAAAGCCATGTCAATTTCCAATTGACTACGAATCGGAAGATATGTGCACCTTCAAGTGCATCTGTACAATTCTGCCCTTAGCCTCGCCGTTTTTGACCTTTTCCTCAAGGGAAATTTCTTCGTGTACACACCTGCCTGACCCTCGTAGTTCAGTTCTTGGTTTGGACGAAATGGCACCAAGAAATCTGTCTTTAACTTCATTCATCGTATTGAAGCTCGCCCACATAAATCCATTCGTTTCCCTCAAGCCCAAGGAGCTCCATATGAGGCTAGTTTGCTCATCCAGCCATTGTTAAGTTTCTAACTAGACTAAAGCGCATTAATCAACTTAAAGATGATTAGTAATCTTTAAAGCATGTTTTGAGCTTAATTTCGCTTCAAATTCATTCTCTCCGTTTCATCTGCACTTTTTGATGTTATTGTTGTTTTACATTATTCTTAGATTGATTTAGAAGATTAGCCTCGATGTATCACACATCACTAGGACCAAAGCCAAGTCAATTTCCAATTGACTACGAATCAGAAGATATGTTAACCTTCAAGTGCATTCGTACAATTCTGCCCTTAGCCTCGCCGTTTTTGACCTTTTCCTCAAGGGAAACTTCTTCGTGTACACACCTGCCTGACCCTCGTTGTTCAGTTCTTGGTTTGGACGAAATGGCACCAAGAAATCTGTCTTTGACTTCATTCATCGTATTGAAGCTCGCCCACATAAATCCATTCGTTTCCCTCAAGCCCAAGGAGTTCCACATGAGGCTAGTTTGCTCATCCAGCCATTACTAAGTTTCTAACCAGACTAAAGCACATTAATCAGCTTAAAGATGATTAGTAATCTTTAAACCATGTTTTGAGCTTAATTTCGCTTCAAATTCATTCTCTCCGTTTCGTATGCACTTTTTGATGTTATTGTTGTTTTACATTATTCTTAGATTGATTTAGAAGATTAGCCTCGATGTATCACACATCACTAGGACCAAAGCCAAGTCAATTTCCAATTGACTACGAATCCGAAGATATGTGCACCTTCAAGTGCATTCGTACAATTCTGCCCTTAGCCTTGCCGTTTTTGACCTTTTCCTCAAGGGAAACTTCTTCGTGTACACACCTGCCTGACCCTCGTTGTTCAGTTCTTGGTTTGGACGAAATGGCACCAAGAAATCTGTCTTTAACTTCATTCATCGTATTGAAGCTCGCCCACATAAATCCATTCGTTTCCCTCAAGCCCAAGGAGTTCCACATGAGGCTAGTTTGCTCATCCAGCCATTACTAAGTTTCTAACTAGACTAAAGCGCATTAATCAACTTAAAGATGATTAGTAATCTTTAAACTATGTTTTGAGCTTAATTTCCCTTCAAATTCATTCTCTCCGTTTCGTTTGCACCTTTTTGATATTATTGTTGTTTTACATTATTCTTAGATTGATTTAGAAGATAAGCCTCGATGTATCACACATCGCTAGGACCAACGCCAAGTCAATTTCCAATTGACTACGAATCAGAAGATATGTGCACCTTCAAGTGCATTCGTACAATTCTGCCCTTAGCCTCGCCGTTTTTGACCTTTTCCTCAAGGGAAACTTCTTCGTGTACACACCTGCCTGACCCTCGTTGTTCAGTTCTTGGTTTGGACGAAATGGCACCAAGAAATCTGTCTTTAACTTCATTCATCGTATTGAAGCTCGCCCACATAAATCCATTCGTTTCCCTCAAGCCCAAGGAGTTCCACATGAGGCTAGTTTGCTCATCCAGCCATTGTTAAGTTTCTAACTAGAGTAAAGCGCATTAATCAACTTAAAGATGATTAGTAATCTTTAAAGCATGTTTTGAGCTTAATTTCGCTTCAAATTCATTCTCTCCGTTTCATCTGCACTTTTTGATGTTATTGTTGTTTTACATTATTCTTAGATTGATTTAGAAGATTAGCCTCGCTGTATCACACATCACTAGGACCAAAGCCAAGTCAATTTCCAATTGACTACGAATCGGAAGATATGTGCACCTTCAAGTGCATTCCTACAATTCCGCCCTTAGCCTCGCCGTTTTTGACCTTTTCCTCAAGGGAAACTTCTTCGTGTACACACCTGCCTGACCCTCGTAGTTCAGTTCTTGGTTTGGACGAAATGGCACCAAGAAATCTGTCTTTAACTTCATTCATCGTATTGAAGCTCGCCCACATAAATCCATTCGTTTCCCTGAAGCCCAAGGAGTTCCAAATGAGGCTAGTTTGCTCATCCAGCCATTGTTAAGTTTCTAACTAGACTAAAGCGCATTAATCAACTTAAAGATGATTAGTAACCTTTAAACCATGTTTTGAGCTTAATTTCCCTTCAAATTCATTCTCTCCGTTTCATTTGCACCTTTTTGATGTTATTGTTGTTTTACATTATTCTTAGATTGATTTAGAAGATTAGCCTCAATGTATCACACATCACTAGGACCAAAGCCATGTCAATTTCCAATTGACTACGAATCGGAAGATATGTGCACCTTCAAGTGCATCTGTACAATTCCGCCCTTAGCCTCGCCGTTTTTTAGCTTTTCCTCAAGGGAAACTTCTTCGTGTACACACCTGCCTGACCCTCGTAGTTCAGTTCTTGGTTTGGACAAAATGGCACCAAGAAATCTGTCTTTAACTTCATTCATCGTATTGAAGCCCGCCCACATAAATCCATTCGTTTCCCTCAAGCCCAAGGAGCTCCACATGAGGCTAGTTTGCTCATCCAGCCATTGTTAAGTTTCTAACTAGACTAAAGCGCATTAATCAACTTAAAGATGATTAGTAATCTTTAAACCATGTTTTGAGCTTAATTTCGCTTCAAATTCATTCTCTCCCTTTCATCTGCACCTTTTTGATATTATTGTTGTCTTACATTATTCTTAGATTGATTTAGAAGATTAGCCTCAATTTATCACACATCACTAGGACCAAAGCCATGTCAATTTCCAATTGACTACGAATCGGAAGATATGTGCACCTTCAAGTGCATCTGTACAATTCCGCCCTTAGCCTCGCCGTTTTTGACCTTTTCCTCAAGGGAAACTTCTTCGTGTACACACCTGCCTGACCCTCGTAGTTCAGTTCTTGGTTTGGACGAAATGGCACCAAGAAATCTGTCTTTAACTTTATTCATCGTATTGAAGCTCGCCCACATAAATCCATTCGTTTCCCTCAAGCCCAAGGAGCTCCATATGAGGCTTGTTTGCTCATCCAGCCATTGTTAAGTTTCTAACTAGACTAAAGCGCATTAATCAACTTAAAGATGGTTAGTAATCTTTAAAGCATGTTTTGAGCTTAATTTCGATTCAAATTCATTCTCTCCGTTTCATCTGCACTTTTTGATGTTATTGTTGTTTTACATTATTCTTAGATTGATTTAGAGGATTAGCCTCGATGTATCACACATCACTAGGACCAAAGCCAAGTCAATTTCCAATTGACTACGAATCAGAAGATATGTGCACCTTCAAGTGCATTCGTACAATTCTGCCCTTAGCCTCGCCCTTTTTGACCTTTTCCTCAAGGGAAACTTCTTCGTGTACACACCTGCCTGACCCTCGTTGTTCAGTTCTTGGTTTGGACGAAATGGCACCAAGAAATCTGTCTTTAACTTCATTCATCGTATTGAAGCTCGCCCACATAAATCCATTCGTTTCCCTCAAGCCCAAGGAGTTCCACATGAGGCTAGTTTGCTCATCCAGCCATTACTAAGTTTCTAACTAGAGTAAAGCGCATTAATCAACTTAAAGATGATTAGTAATCTTTAAAGCATGTTTTGAGCTTAATTTCGCTTCAAATTCATTCTCTCCGTTTCATCTGCACTTTTTGATGTTATTGTTGTTTTACATTATTCTTAGATTGATTTAGAAGATTAGCCTCGATGTATCACACATCACTAGGACCAAAGCCAAGTCAATTTCCAATTGACTACGAATCAGAAGATATGTGCACCTTCAAGTGCATTCGTACAATTCTGCCCTTAGCCTCGCCGTTTTTGACCTTTTCCTCAAGGGAAACTTCTTCGTGTACACACCTGCCTGACCCTCGTAGTTCAGTTCTTGGTTTGGACGAAATGGCACCAAGAAATCTGTCTTTAACTTCATTCATCGCATTGAAGCCCGCCCACATGAATCCATTGGTTTCCCTCAAGCCCAAGGAGTTCCACATGAGGCTAAGGTGCTCATCCAACCATTGTTAAGTTTCTAACTAGACTAAAGCGCATTAATCAACTTAAAGATGATTAGTAATCTTTAAACTATGTTTTGAGCTAAATTTCCCTTCAAATTCATTCTCTCCCTTTCATCTGCACTTTTTTGATATTATTGTTGTCTTACATTATTCTTAGATTGATTTAGAAGATTAGCCACGATGTATCACACATCACTAGGACCAAAGCCATGTCAATTTCCAATTCACTACGAATCGGAAGATATGAGCACCTTCAAGTGCATTCCTACAATTCCGCCCTTACCCTCGCCGTTTTTGACCTTTTCCTCAGGTGAAACTTCTACGTGTACATACCTCCCTGACCCTCGTAGTTCAGTTCTTGGTTTGGACAAAATGGCACCAAGAAATCTGTCTTTGACTTCATTCATCGTCTTGAAGCTCGCCCACATAAATCCATTCGTTTCTCTCAAGCCCAAGGAGTTCCACATGAGGCTAGTTTGCTCATCCAGCCATTATTAAGTTTCTAACTAGACTAAAGCGCATTAATCAACTTAAAGATGATTAGTAATCTTTAAACTATGTTTTGAGCTTAATTTCCCTTCAAATTCATTCTCTCCGTTTCGTTTGCACCTTTTTGATATTATTGTTGTTTTACATTATTCTTAGATTCATTTAGAAGATAAGCCTCGATGTATCACACATCGCTAGGACCAAAGCCAAGTCAATTTCCAATTGACTACGAATCGGAAGATATGTGCACCTTCAAGTGCATTCGTACAATTCCGCCTTTAGCCTCGCCGTTTTTGACCTTTTCCTCAAGGGAAAGTTCTTCGTGTACACACCACCCTGACCCTCGTAGTTCAGTACTTGGTTTGGACGAAATGGCACCAAGAAATCTGTCTTTGACTTCATTCATCGTATTGAACCTCGCCCACATAAATCCATTCGTTTCCCTCAAGCCCAAGGAGTTCCACATGAGGCTAGTTTGCTCATCCAGCCATTGTTAAGTTTCTAACTAGAGTAAAGCGCATTAATCAACTTAAAGATGATTAGTAATCTTTAAAGCATGTTCTGAGCTTAATTTCGCTTCAAATTCATTCTCTCCGTTTCATCTGCACTTTTTGATGTTATTGTTGTTTTACATTATTCTTAGATTGATTTAGAAGATTAGCCTCGATGTATCACACATCACTAGGACCAAAGCCAAGTCAATTTCCAATTGACTACGAATCGGAAGATATGTGCACCTTCAAGTGCATTCCTACAATTCCGCCCTTAGCCTCGCCGTTTTTGACCTTTTCCTCAAGGGAAACTTCTTCGTGTACACACCTGCCTGACCCTCGTAGTTCAGTTCTTGGTTTGGACGAAATGACACCAAGAAATCTGTCTTTAACTTCATTCATCGTATTGAAGCTCGCCCACATAAATCCATTCGTTTCCCTGAAGCCCAAGGAGTTCCAAATGAGGCTAGTTTGCTCATCCAGCCATTGTTAAGTTTCTAACTACACTAAAGCGCATTAATCAACTTAAAGATGATTAGTAATCTTTAAACCATGTTTTGAGCTTAATTTCCCTTCAAATTCATTCTCTCCGTTTCATTTGCACCTTTTTGATGTTATTGTTGTTTTACATTATTCTTAGATTGATTTAGAAGATTAGCCTCAATGTATCACACATCACTACGACCAAAGCCATATCAATTTCCAATTGACTACGAATCGGAAGATATGAGCACCTTCAAGTGCATTCCTACAATTCCGCCCTTAGCCTCGCCATTTTTGACCTTTTCCTCAGGGGAAACTTCTTCGTGTACACACCTGCCTGACCCTCGTAGTTCAGTTCTTAGTTTGGACAAAATGGCACCAAGAAATCTGTCTTTAACTTCATTCATCGTATTGAAGCCCGCCCACATAAATCCATTGGTTTCCCTCAAGCCCAAGGAGCTCCACATGAGGCTAGTTTTCTCATCCAGCCATTGTTAAGTTTCTAACTAGACTAAAGCGCATTAATCAACTTAAAGATGATTAGTAATCTTTAAACCATGTTTTGAGCTTAATTTCGCTTCAAATTCATTGTCTCCCTTCCATCTGCACCTTTTTGATATTATTGTTGTCTTACATTATTCTTAGATTGATTTAGAAGATTAGCCTCAATTTATTACACATCACTAGGACCAAAGCCATGTCAATTTCCAATTGACTACGAATCGGAAGATATGTGCACCTTCAAGTGCATCTGTACAATTCCGCCCTTAGCCTCGCCGTTTTTGACCTTTTCCTCAAGGGAAACTTCTTCGTGTACACACCTGCCTGACCCTCGTAGTTCAGTTCTTGGTTTGGACGAAATGGCACCAAGAAATCTGTCTTTAACTTCATTCATCGTATTGAAGCTCGCCCACATAAATCCATTCGTTTCCCTCAAGCCCAAGGAGTTCCACATGAGGGTAGTTTGCTCATCCAGCCATTACTAAGTTTCTAACTAGAGTAAAGCGCATTAATCAACTTAAAGATGATTAGTAATCTTTAAAGCATGTTTTGAGCTTAATTTCGCTTCAAATTCATTCTCTCCGTTTCATCTACACTTTTTGATGTTATTGTTGTTTTACATTATTCTTAGATTGATTTAGAAGATTAGCCTCGATATATCGCACATCACTAGGACCAAAGCCAAGTCAATTTCCAATTGACTACGAATCAGAAGATATGTGCACCTTCAAGTGCATTCGTACAATTCTGCCCTTAGCCTCGCCGTTTTTGACCTTTTCCTCAAGGGAAACTTCTTCGTGTACACACCTGCCTGACCCTCGTAGTTCAGTTCTTGGTTTGGACGAAATGGCACCAAGAAATCTGTCTTTAACTTCATTCATCGCATTGAAGCCCGCCCACATGAATCCATTGGTTTCCCTCAAGCCCAAGGAGTTCCACATGAGGCTAAGGTGCTCATCCAACCATTGTTAAGTTTCTAACTAGACTAAAGCGCATTAATCAACTTAAAGATGATTAGTAATCTTTAAACCATGTTTTGACCTTAATTTCCCTTCAAATTCATTCTCTCCCTTTCATCTGCACCTTTTTGATATTATTGTTGTCTTACATTATTCTTAGATTGATTTAGAAGATTAGCCACGATGTATCACACATCACTAGGACCAAAGCCATGTCAATTTCCAATTCACTACGAATCGCAAGATATGAGCACCTTCAAGTGCATTCCTACAATTCCGCCCTTACCCTCGCCGTTTTTGACCTTTTCCTCAGGTGAAACTTCTACGTGTACACACCTCCCTGACCCTCGTAGTTCAGTTCTTGGTTTGGACAAAATGGCACCAAGAAATCTGTCTTTGACTTCATTCATCGTATTGAAGCTCGCCCACATAAATCCATTCGTTTCTCTCAAGCCCAAGGAGTTCCACATGAGGCTAGTTTGCTCATCCAGCCATTACTAAGTTTCTAACCAGACTAAAGCGCATTAATCAACTTAAAGATGATTAGTAATCTTTAAACCATGTTTTGAGCTTAATTTCGCTTCAAATTCATTCTCTCCGTTTCATATGCACTTTTTGATGTTATTGTTGTTTTACATTATTCTTAGATTGATTTAGAAGATTAGCCTCGATGTATCACACATTACTAGGACCAAAGCCAAGTCAATTTCCAATTGACTACGAATCAGAAGATATGTGCACCTTCAAGTGCATTCGTACAATTCTGCCCTTAGCCTCGCCGTTTTTGACCTTTTCCTCAAGGGAAACTTCTTCGTGTACACACCTGCCTGACCCTCGTTGTTCAGTTCTTGGTTTGGACGAAATGGCACCAAGAAATCTGTCTTTAACTTCATTCATCGTATTGAAGCTCGCCCACATAAATCCATTCGTTTCCCTCAAGCCCAAGGAGTTCCACATGAGGCTAGTTTGCTCATCCAGCCATTGTTAAGTTTCTATCTAGAGTAAAGCACATTAATCAACTTAAAGATGATTAGTAATCTTTAAAGCATGTTCTGAGCTTAATTTCGCTTCAAATTCATTCTCTCCGTTTCATCTGCACTTTTTGATGTTATTGTTGTTTTACATTATTCTTAGATTGATTTAGAAGATTAGCCTCGATGTATCACACATCACTAGGACCAAAGCCAAGTCAATTTCCAATTGACTACGAATCGGAAGATATGTGCACCTTCAAGTGCATTCCAACAATTCCGCCCTTAGCCTCGCCGTTTTTGACGTTTTCCTCAAGGGAAACTTCTTCGTGTACACACCTGCCTGACCCTCGTAGTTCAGTTCTTGGTTTGGACGAAATGGCACCAAGAAATCTGTCTTTAACTTCATTCATCGTATTGAAGCTCGCCCACATAAATCCATTCGTTTCCCTGAAGCCCAAGGAGTTCCAAATGAGGCTAGTTTGCTCATCCAGCCATTGTTAAGTTTCTAACTAGACTAAAGAGCATTAATCAACTTAAAGATGATTAGTAATCTTTAAACCATGTTTTGAGCTTAATTTCCCTTCAAATTCATTCTCTCCGTTTCATTTGCACCTTTTTGATGTTATTGTTGTTTTACATTATTCTTAGATTGATTTAGAAGATTAGCCTCAATGTATCACACATCACTACGACCAAAGCCATGTCAATTTCCAATTGACTACGAATCGGAAGATATGAGCACCTTCAAGTGCATTCCTACAATTCCGCCCTTAGCCTCGCCGTTTTTGACCTTTTCCTCAGGGGAAACTTCTTCGTGTACACACCTGCCTGACCCTCGTAGTTCAGTTCTTGGTTTGGACAAAATGGCACCAAGAAATCTGTCTTTAACTTCATTCATCGTATTGAAGCCCGCCCACATAAATCCATTCGTTTCCCTCAAGCCCAAGGAGCTCCACATGAGGCTAGTTTGCTCATCCAGCCATTGTTAAGTTTCCAGCTAGACTAAAGCGCATTAATCAACTTAAAGATGATTAGTAATCTTTAAACCATGTTTTGAGCTTAATTTCGCTTCAAATTCATTCTCTCCCTTTCATCTGCACCTTTTTGATATTATTGTTGTCTTACATTATTCTTAGATTGATTTAGAAGATTAGCCTCAATTTATCACACATCACTAGGACCAAAGCCATGTCAATTTCCAATTGACTACGAATCGGAAGATATGTGCACCTTCAAGTGCATCTGTACAATTCCGCCCTTAGCCTCGCCGTTTTTGACCTTTTCCTCAAGGGAAACTTCTTGGTGTACACACCTGCCTGACCCTCGTAGTTCAGATCTTGGTTTGGACGAAATGGCACCAAGAAATCTGTCTTTAACTTCATTCATCGTATTGAAGCTCGCCCACATAAATCCATTCGTTTCCCTCAAGCCCAAGGAGCTCCATATGAGGCTAGTTTGCTCATCCAGCCATTGTTAAGTTTCTAACTAGACTAAAGCGCATTAATCAACTTAAAGATGATTAGTAATCCTTAAAGCATGTTTTGAGCTTAATTTCGCTTCAAATTCATTCTCTCCGTTTCATCTGCACTTTTTGATGTTATTGTTGTTTTACATTATTCTTAGATTGATTTAGAAGATTAGCCTCGATGTATCACACATCACTAGGACCAAAGCCAAGTCAATTTCCAATTGACTACGAATCAGAAGATATGTGCACCTTCAAGTGCATTCGTACAATTCTGCCCTTAGCCTCGCCGTTTTTGACCTTTTCCTCAAGGGAAACTTCTTCGTGTACACACCTGCCTGACCCTCGTTGTTCAGTTCTTGGTTTGGACGAAATGGCACCAAGAAATCTGTCTTTAACTTCATTCATCGTATTGAAGCTCGCCCACATAAATCCATTCGTTTCCCTCAAGCCCAAGGAGTTCCACATGAGGCTAGTTTGCTCATCCAGCCATTACTAAGTTTCTAACTAGAGTAAAGCGCATTAATCAACTTAAAGATGATTAGTAATCTTTAAAGCATGTTTTGAGCTTAATTTCGCTTCAAATTCATTCTCTCCGTTTCATCTGCACTTTTTGATGTTATTGTTGTTTTACATTATTCTTAGATTGATTTAGAGGATTAGCCTCGATGTATCACACATCACTAGGACCAAAGCCAAGTCAATTTCCAATTGACTACGAATCAGAAGATATGTGCACCTTCAAGTGCATTCGTACAATTCTGCCCTTAGCCTCGCCGTTTTTGACCTTTTCCTCAAGGGAAACTTCTTCGTGTACACACCTGCCTGACCCTCGTAGTTCAGTTCTTGGTTTGGACGAAATGGCACCAAGAAATCTGTCTTTAACTTCATTCATCGTATTGAAGCTCGCCCACATAAATCCATTCGTTTCCCTCAAGCCCAAGGAGCTCCACATGAGGCTAGTTTGCTCATCCACCCATTGTTAAGTTTCTAACTAGACTCAAGCGCATTAATCAACTTAAAGATGATTTGTAATCTTTAAACTATGTTTTGAGCTAAATTTCCCGTCAAATTCATTCTCTCCCTTTCATCTGCACCTTTTTGATATTATTGTTGTCTTACATTATTCTTAGATTGATTTAGAAGATTAGCCTCGATGTATCACACATCACTAGGATTGGCCATGTCAATTTCCAATTGACTACGAATCGGAAGATATGAGCACCTTCAAGTGCATTCCTACAATTCCGCCCTTAGCCTCGCCGTTTTTGACCTTTTCCTTAGGGGAAACTTCTTCGTGTACACTCCTCCCTGACCGTCGTAGTTCAGTTCTTGGTTTGGACGAAATGGCACCAAGAAATCTGTCTTTGACTTCATTCATCGTATTGAAGCTCGCCCACATAAATCCATTCATTTCTCTCAAGCCCAGGGAGTTCCACATGAGGCTAGTTTGCTCATCCAGCCATTGTTAAGTTTCTAACTAGACTAAAGCGCATTAATCAACTTAAAGATGATTAGTAATCTTTAAACTATGTTTTGAGCTTAATTTCCCTTCAAATTCATTCTCTCCTTTTCGTTTGCACCTTTTTGATATTATTGTTGTTTTACATTATTCTTAGATTGATATAGAAGATAAGCCTCGATGTATCACACATCGCTAGGACCAAAGCCAAGTCAATTTCCAATTGACTACGAATCGGAAGATATGTGCACCTTCAAGTGCATTCGTACAATTCCGCCCTTACCCTCGCCGTTTTTGACCTTTTCCTCAAGGGAAACTTCTTCGTGTACACACCACCCTGACCCTCGTAGTTCAGTTCTTGGTTTGGACGAAATGGCACCAAGAAATCTGTCTTTAACTTCATTCATCGTATTGAAGCTCGCCCACATAAATCCATTCGTTTCCCTCAAGCCCAAGGAGTTCCACATGAGGCTAGTTTGCTCATCCAGCCATTGTTAAGTTTCTAACTAGACTAAAGCGCATTAATCAACTTAAAGATGATTAGTAATCTTTAAACCATGTTTTGAGCTTAATTTCCCTTCAAATTCATTCTCTCCGTTTCATTTGCACCTTTTTGATGTTATTGTTGTTTTACATTATTCTTAGATTGATTTAGAAGATTAGCCTCCATGTATCACACATCACTAGGACCAAAGCCAAGTCAATTTCCAATTGACTACGAATCAGAAGATATGTGCACCTTCAAGTGCATTCGTACAATTCTGCCCTTAGCCTCGCCGTTTTTGACGTTTTCCTCAAGGGAAACTTCTTCGTGTACACACCTGCCTGACCCTCGTAGTTCAGTTCTTGGTTTGGACGAAATGGCACCAAGAAATCTGTCTTTAACTTCATTCATCGTATTGAAGCTCGCCCACATAAATCCATTCGTTTCCCTCAAGCCCAAGGAGCTCCACATGAGGCTAGTTTGCTCATCCACCCATTGTTAAGTTTCTAACTAGACTCAAGCGCATTAAACAACTTAAAGATGATTTGTAATCTTTAAACTATGTTTTGAGCTAAATTTCCCGTCAAATTCATTCTCTCCCTTTCATCTGCACCTTTTTGATATTATTGTTGTCTTACATTATTCTTAGATTGATTTAGAAGATTAGCCTCGATGTATCACACATCACTAGGATTGGCCATGTCAATTTCCAATTGACTACGAATCGGAAGATATGAGCACCTTCAAGTGCATTCCTACAATTCCGCCCTTAGCCTCGCCGTTTTTGACCTTTTCCTTAGGGGAAACTTCTTCGTGTACACTCCTCCCTGACCGTCGTAGTTCAGTTCTTGGTTTGGACGAAATGGCACCAAGAAATCTGTCTTTGACTTCATTCATCGTATTGAAGCTCGCCCACATAAATCCATTCGTTTCTCTCAAGCCCAAGGAGTTCCACATGAGGCTAGTTTGCTCATCCAGCCATTGTTAAGTTTCTAACTAGACTAAAGCGCATTAATCAACTTAAAGATGATTAGTAATCTTTAAACTATGTTTTGAGCTTAATTTCCCTTCAAATTCATTCTCTCCGTTTCGTTTGCACCTTTTTGATATTATTGTTGTTTTACATTATTCTTAGATTGATTTAGAAGATAAGCCTCGATGTATCACACATCGCTAGGACCAAAGCCAAGTCAATTTCCAATTGACTACGAATCGGAAGATATGTGCACCTTCAAGTGCATTCGTACAATTCCGCCCTTACCCTCGCCGTTTTTGACCTTTTCCTCAAGGGAAACTTCTTCGTGTACACACCACCCTGACCCTCGTAGTTCAGTTCTTGGTTTGGATGAAATGGCACCAAGAAATCTGTCTTTAACTTCATTCATCGTATTGAAGCTCGCCCACATAAATCCATTCGTTTCCCTCAAGCCCAAGGAGTTCCACATGAGGCTAGTTTGCTCATCCAGCCATTGTTAAGTTTCTAACTAGACTAAAGCGCATTAATCAACTTAAAGATGATTAGTAATCTTTAAACCATGTTTTGAGCTTAATTTCGCTTCAAATTCATTCTCTCCGTTTCATCTGCACCTTTTTGATGTTATTGTTGTTTTACATTATTCTTAGATTGATTTAGAAGATTAGCCTCGATGTATCACACATCACTAGGACCAAAGCGTCAATTTCCAATTGACTACGAATCGGAAGATATGTGCACCTTCAAGTGCATTCCTACAATTCCGCCCTTAGCCTCGCCGTTTTTGACCTTTTCCTCAAGGGAAACTTCTTCGTGTACACACCTGCCTGACCCTCGTAGTTCAGTTCTTGGTTTGGACGAAATGGCACCAAGAAATCTGTCTTTAACTTCATTCATCGTATTGAAGCTCGCCCACATAAATCCATTCGTTTCCCTGAAGCCCAAGGAGTTCCAAATGAGGCTAGTTTGCTCATCCAGCCATTGTTAAGTTTCTAACTAGACTAAAGCGCATTAATCAACTTAAAGATGATTAGTAATCTTTAAACCATGTTTTGAGCTTAATTTCCCTTCAAATTCATTCTCTCCGTTTCATTTGCACCTTTTTGATGTTATTGTTGTTTTACATTATTCTTAGATTGATTTAGAAGATTAGCCTCCATGTATCACACATCAATACGACCAAAGCCATGTCAATTTCCAATTGACTACGAATCGGAAGATATGAGCACCTTCAAGTGCATTCCTACAATTCCGCCCTTAGCCTCGCCGTTTTTGACCTTTTCCTCAAGGGAAACTTCTTCGTGTACACACCTGCCTGACCCTCGTAGTTCAGTTCTTGGTTTGGACGAAATGGCACCAAGAAATCTGTCTTTAACTTCATTCATCGTATTGAAGCTCGCCCACATAAATCCATTCGTTTCCCTCAAGCCCAAGGAGCTCCATATGAGGCTAGTTTGCTCATCCAGCCATTGTTAAGTTTCTAACTAGACTAAAGCGCATTAATCAACTTAAAGATGATTAGTAATCTTTAAAGCATGTTTTGAGCTTAATTTCGCTTCAAATTCATTCTCTCCGTTTCATCTGCACTTTTTGATGTTATTGTTGTTTTACATTATTCTTAGATTGATTTAGAAGATTAGCCTCGATGTATCACACATCACTAGGACCAAAGCCAAGTCAATTTCCAATTGACTACGAATCAGAAGATATGTGCACCTTCAAGTGCATTCGTACAATTCTGCCCTTAGCCTCGCCGTTTTTGACCTTTTCCTCAAGGGAAACTTCTTCGTGTACACACCTGCCTGACCCTCGTTGTTCAGTTCTTGGTTTGGACGAAATGGCACCAAGAAATCTGTCTTTAACTTCATTCATCGTATTGAAGCTCGCCCACATAAATCCATTCGTTTCCCTCAAGCCCAAGGAGTTCCACATGAGGCTAGTTTGCTCCTCCAGCCATTACTAAGTTTCTAATTAGAGTAAAGCGCATTAATCAACTTAAAGATGATTAGTAATCTTTAAAGCATGTTTTGAGCTTAATTTCGCTTCAAATTCATTCTCTCCGTTTCATCTGCACTTTTTGATGTTATTGTTGTTTTACATTCTTCTTAGATTGATTTAGAAGATTAGCCTCGATGTATCACACATCACTAGGACCAAAGCCAAGTCAATTTCCAATTGACTACGAATCGGAAGATATGTGCACCTTCAAGTGCATTCCTACAATTCCGCCCTTAGCCTCGCCGTTTTTGACCTTTTCCTCAAGGGAAACTTCTTCGTGTACACACCTGCCTGACCCTCGTAGTTCAGTTCTTGGTTTGGACGAAATGGCACCAAGAAATCTGTCTTTAACTTCATTCATCGTATTGAAGCTCGCCCACATAAATCCATTCGTTTCCCTCAAGCCCAAGGAGCTCCACATGAGGCTAGTTTGCTCATCCACCCATTGTTAAGTTTCTAACTAGACTAAAGCGCATTAATCAACTTAAAGATGATTTGTAATCTTTAAACTATGTTTTGAGCTAAATTTCCCGTCAAATTCATTCCCTCCCTTTCATCTGCACCTTTTTGATATTATTGTTGTCTTACATTATTCTTAGATTGATTTAGAAGATTAGCCTCGATGTATCACACATCACTAGGATTGGCCATGTCAATTTCCAATTGACTACGAATCGGAAGATATGAGCACCTTCAAGTGCATTCCTACAATTCCGCCCTTAGCCTCGCCGTTTTTGACCTTTTCCTTAGCGGAAACTTCTTCGTGTACACTCCTCCCTGACCCTCGTAGTTCAGTTCTTGGTTTGGACGAAATGGCACCAAGAAATCTGTCTTTGACTTCATTCATCGTATTGAAGCTCGCCCACATAAATCCATTCGTTTCTCTCAAGCCCAAGGAGTTCCACATGAGGCTAGTTTGCTCATCCAGCCATTGTTAAGTTTCTAACTAGACTAAAGCGCATTAATCAACTTAAAGATGATTAGTAATCTTTAAACTATGTTTTGAGCTTAATTTCCCTTCAAATTCATTCTCTCCGTTTCGTTTGCACCTTTTTGATATTATTGTTGTTTTACATTATTCTTAGATTGATTTAGAAGATAAGCCTCGATGTATCACACATCGCTAGGACCAAAGCCAAGTCAATTTCCAATTGACTACGAATCGGAAGATATGTGCACCTTCAAGTGCATTCGTACAATTCCGCCCTTAGCCTCGCCGTTTTTGACCTTTTCCTCAAGGGAAACTTCTTCGTGTACACACCACCCTGACCCTCGTAGTTCAGTTCTTGGTTTGGACGAAATGGCACCAAGAAATCTGTCTTTAACTTCATTCATCGTATTGAAGCTCGCCCACATAAATCCATTCGTTTCCCTCAAGCCCAAGGAGTTCCACATGAGGCTAGTTTGCTCATCCAGCCATTGTTAAGTTTCTAACTAGACTAAAGCGCATTAATCAACTTAAAGATGATTAGTAATCTTTAAACCATGTTTTGAGCTTAATTTCGCTTCAAATTCATTCTCTCCGTTTCATCTGCACCTTTTTGATGTTATTGTTGTTTTACATTATTCTTAGATTGATTTTGAAGATTAGCCTCGATGTATCACACATCACTAGGACCAAAGCCATGTCAATTTCCAATTGACTACGAATCGGAAGATATGTGCACCTTCAAGTGCATTCCTACAATTCCGCCCTTAGCCTCGCCGTTTTTGACCTTTTCCTCAAGGGAAACTTCTTCGTGTACACACCTGCCTGACCCTCGTAGTTCAGTTCTTGGTTTGGACGAAATGGCACCAAGAAATCTGTCTTTAACTTCATTCATCGTATTGAAGCTCGCCCACATAAATCCATTCGTTTCCCTGAAGCCCAAGGAGTTCCAAATGAGGCTAGTTTGCTCATCCAGCCATTGTTAAGTTTCTAACTAGACTAAAGCGCATTAATCAACTTAAAGATGATTAGTAATCTTTAAACCATGTTTTGAGCTTAATTTCCCTTGAAATTCATTCTCTCCGTTTCATTTGCACCTTTTTGATGTTATTGTTGTTTTACATTATTCTTAGATTGATTTAGAAGACTAGCCTCACTGTATCACACATCACTACGACCAAAGCCATGTCAATTTCCAATTGACTACGAATCGGAAGATATGAGCTCCTTCAAGTGCATTCCTACAATTCCGCCCTTAGCCTCGCCGTTTTTGACCTTTTCCTCAGGGGAAACTTCTTCGTGTACACACCTGCCTGACCCTCGTAGTTCAGTTCTTGGTTTGGACAAAATGGCATCAAGAAATCTGTCTTTAACTTCATTCATCGTATTGAAGCCCGCCCACATAAATCCATTGGTTTCCCTCAAGCCCAAGGACCTCCACATGAGGCTAGTTTGCTCATCCAGCCATTGTTAAGTTTCTAACTAGACTAAAGCGCATTAATCAACTTAAAGATGATTAGTAATCTTTAAACCATGTTTTGAGCTTAATTTCGCTTCAAATTCATTCTCTCCCTTTCATCTGCACCTTTTTGATATTATTGTTGTCTTACATTATTCTTAGATTGATTTAGAAGATTAGCCTCAATGTATCACACATCACTAGGACCAAAGCCATGTCAATTTCCAATTGACTACGAATCATATGTGCACCTTCAAGTGCATCTGTACAATTCCGCCCTTAGCCTCGCCGTTTTTGACCTTTTCCTCAAGGGAAACTTCTTCGTGTACACACCTGCCTGACCCTCGTAGTTCAGTTCTTGGTTTGGACGAAATGGCACCAAGAAATCTGTCTTTAACTTCATTCAACGTATTGAAGCTCGCCCACATAAATCCATTCGTTTCCCTCAAGCCCAAGGAGCTCCATATGAGGCTAGTTTGCTCATCCAGCCATTGTTAAGTTTCTAACTAGACTAAAGCGCATTAATCAACTCAAAGATGATTAGTAATCTTTAAAGCATGCTTTGAGCTTAATTTCGCTTCAAATTCATTCTCTCCGTTTCATCTGCACTTTTTGATGTAATCGTTGTTTTACATTATTCTTAGATTGATTTAGAAGATTAGCCTCGATGTATCACACATCACAAGGACCAAAGCCAAGTCAATTTCCAATTGACTACGAATTAGAAGATATGTGCACCTTCAAGTGCATTCGTAGAATTCTGCCCTTAGCCTCGCCGTTTTTGACCTTTTCCTCAAGGGAAACTTCTTCGTGTACACACCTGCCTGACCCTCGTTGTTCAGTTCTTGGTTTGGACGAAATGGCACCAAGAAATCTGTCTTTAACTTCATTCATCGTATTGAAGCCCGCCCACATAAATCCATTGGTTTCCCTCAAGCCCAAGGACCTCCACATGAGGCTAGTTTGCTCATCCAGCCATTGTTAAGTTTCTAACTAGACTAAAGCGCATTAATCAACTTAAAGATGATTAGTAATCTTTAAACCATGTTTTGAGCTTAATTTCGCTTCAAATTCATTCTCTCCCTTTCATCTGCACCTTTTTGATATTATTGTTGTCTTACATTATTCTTAGATTGATTTAGAAGATTAGCCTCAATGTATCACACATCACTAGGACCAAAGCCATGTCAATTTCCAATTGACTACGAATCATATGTGCACCTTCAAGTGCATCTGTACAATTCCGCCCTTAGCCTCGCCGTTTTTGACCTTTTCCTCAAGGGAAACTTCTTCGTGTACACACCTGCCTGACCCTCGTAGTTCAGTTCTTGGTTTGGACGAAATGGCACCAAGAAATCTGTCTTTAACTTCATTCAACGTATTGAAGCTCGCCCACATAAATCCATTCGTTTCCCTCAAGCCCAAGGAGCTCCATATGAGGCTAGTTTGCTCATCCAGCCATTGTTAAGTTTCTAACTAGACTAAAGCGCATTAATCAACTCAAAGATGATTAGTAATCTTTAAAGCATGTTTTGAGCTTAATTTCGCTTCAAATTCATTCTCTCCGTTTCATCTGCACTTTTTGATGTAATCGTTGTTTTACATTATTCTTAGATTGATTTAGAAGATTAGCCTCGATGTATCACACATCACAAGCACCAAAGCCAAGTCAATTTCCAATTGACTACGAATTAGAAGATATGTGCACCTTCAAGTGCATTCGTAGAATTCTGCCCTTAGCCTCGCCGTTTTTGACCTTTTCCTCAAGGGAAACTTCTTCGTGTACACACCTGCCTGACCCTCGTTGTTCAGTTCTTGGTTTGGACGAAATGGCACCAAGAAATCTGTCTTTAACTTCATTCATCGTATTGAAGCTCGCCCACATAAATCCATTCGTTTCCCTCAAGCCCAAGGAGTTCCACATGAGGCTAGTTTGCTCATCCAGCCATTACTAAGTTTCTAACTAGAGTAAAGCGCATTAATCAACTTAAAGATGATTAGTAATCTTTAAAGCATGTTTTGAGCTTACTTTCGCTTCAAATTCATTCTCTCCCTTTCATCTGCACCTTTTTGATATTATTGTTGTCTTACATTATTCTTAGATTGATTTAGAAGATTAGCCTCAATGTATCACACATCACTAGGACCAAAGCCATGTCAATTTCCAATTGACTACGAATCGGAAGATATGTGCACCTTCAAGTGCATTCGTACAATTCCGCCCTTAGCCTCGCCGTTTTTGACCTTTTCCTCAAGGGAAACTTCTTCGTGTACACACCTGCCTGACCCTCGTAGTTCAGTTCTTGGTTTGGACGAAATGGCTCCAAGAAATCTGTCTTTAACTTCATTCATCGTATTGAAGCTCGCCCACATAAATCCATTCGTTTCCCTCAAGCCCAAGGAGCTCCACATGAGGCTAGTTTGCTCATCCAGCCATTGTTAAGTTTCTAACTAGACTAAAGCGCATTAATCAACTTAAAGATGATTTGTAATCTTTAAACTATGTTTTGAGCTAAATTTCCCGTCAAATTCATTCTCTCCCTTTCATCTGCACCTTTTTGATATTATTGTTGTCTTACATTATTCTTAGATTGATTTAGAAGATTAGCCTCGATGTATCACACATCACTAGGATTGGCCATGTCAATTTCCAATTGACTACGAATCGGAAGATATGAGCACCTTCAAGTGCATTCCTACAATTCCGCCCTTAGCCTCGCCGTTTTTGACCTTTTCCTTAGCGGAAACTTCTTCGTGTACACTCCTCCCTGACCCTCGTAGTTCAGTTCTTGGTTTGGACGAAATGGCACCAAGAAATCTGTCTTTGACTTCATTCATCGTATTGAAGCTCGCCCACATAAATCCATTCGTTTCTCTCAAGCCCAAGGAGTTCCACATGAGGCTAGTTTGCTCATCCAGCCATTGTTAAGTTTCTAACTAGACTAAAGCGCATTAATCAACTTAAAGATGATTAGTAATCTTTAAACTATGTTTTGAGCTTAATTTCCCTTCAAATTCATTCTCTCCGTTTCGTTTGCACCTTTTTGATATTATTGTTGTTTTACATTATTCTTAGATTGATTTAGAAGATAAGCCTCGATGTATCACACATCGCTAGGACCAAAGCCAAGTCAATTTCCAATTGACTACGAATCGGAAGATATGTGCACCTTCAAGTGCATTCGTACAATTCCGCCCTTAGCCTCGCCGTTTTTGACCTTTTCCTCAAGGGAAACTTCTTCGTGTACACACCACCCTGACCCTCGTAGTTCAGTTCTTGGTTTGGACGAAATGGCACCAAGAAATCTGTCTTTAACTTCATTCATCGTATTGAAGCTCGCCCACATAAATCCATTCGTTTCCCTCAAGCCCAAGGAGTTCCACATGAGGCTAGTTTGCTCATCCAGCCATTGTTAAGTTTCTAACTAGACTAAAGCGCATTAATCAACTTAAAGATGATTAGTAATCTTTAAACCATGTTTTGAGCTTAATTTCGCTTCAAATTCATTCTCTCCGTTTCATCTGCACCTTTTTGATGTTATTGTTGTTTTACATTATTCTTAGATTGATTTTGAAGATTAGCCTCGATGTATCACACATCACTAGGACCAAAGCCATGTCAATTTCCAATTGACTACGAATCGGAAGATATGTGCACCTTCAAGTGCATTCCTACAATTCCGCCCTTAGCCTCGCCGTTTTTGACCTTTTCCTCAAGGGAAACTTCTTCGTGTACACACCTGCCTGACCCTCATAGTTCAGTTCTTGGTTTGGACGAAATGGCACCAAGAAATCTGTCTTTAACTTCATTCATCGTATTGAAGCTCGCCCACATAAATCCATTCGTTTCCCTGAAGCCCAAGGAGTTCCAAATGAGGCTAGTTTGCTCATCCAGCCATTGTTAAGTTTCTAACTAGACTAAAGCGCATTAATCAACTTAAAGATGATTAGTAATCTTTAAACCATGTTTTGAGCTTAATTTCCCTTGAAATTCATTCTCTCCGTTTCATTTGCACCTTTTTGATGTTATTGTTGTTTTACATTATTCTTAGATTGATTTAGAAGACTAGCCTCACTGTATCACACATCACTACGACCAAAGCCATGTCAATTTCCAATTGACTACGAATCGGAAGATATGAGCTCCTTCAAGTGCATTCCTACAATTCCGCCCTTAGCCTCGCCGTTTTTGACCTTTTCCTCAGGGGAAACTTCTTCGTGTACACACCTGCCTGACCCTCGTAGTTCAGTTCTTGGTTTGGACAAAATGGCATCAAGAAATCTGTCTTTAACTTCATTCATCGTATTGAAGCCCGCCCACATAAATCCATTGGTTTCCCTCAAGCCCAAGGACCTCCACATGAGGCTAGTTTGCTCATCCAGCCATTGTTAAGTTTCTAACTAGACTAAAGCGCATTAATCAACTTAAAGATGATTAGTAATCTTTAAACCATGTTTTGAGCTTAATTTCGCTTCAAATTCATTCTCTCCCTTTCATCTGCACCTTTTTGATATTATTGTTGTCTTACATTATTCTTAGATTGATTTAGAAGATTAGCCTCAATGTATCACACATCACTAGGACCAAAGCCATGTCAATTTCCAATTGACTACGAATCATATGTGCACCTTCAAGTGCATCTGTACAATTCCGCCCTTAGCCTCGCCGTTTTTGACCTTTTCCTCAAGGGAAACTTCTTCGTGTACACACCTGCCTGACCCTCGTAGTTCAGTTCTTGGTTTGGACGAAATGGCACCAAGAAATCTGTCTTTAACTTCATTCAACGTATTGAAGCTCGCCCACATAAATCCATTCGTTTCCCTCAAGCCCAAGGAGCTCCATATGAGGCTAGTTTGCTCATCCAGCCATTGTTAAGTTTCTAACTAGACTAAAGCGCATTAATCAACTCAAAGATGATTAGTAATCTTTAAAGCATGTTTTGAGCTTAATTTCGCTTCAAATTCATTCTCTCCGTTTCATCTGCACTTTTTGATGTAATCGTTGTTTTACATTATTCTTAGATTGATTTAGAAGATTAGCCTCGATGTATCACACATCACAAGGACCAAAGCCAAGTCAATTTCCAATTGACTACGAATTAGAAGATATGTGCACCTTCAAGTGCATTCGTAGAATTCTGCCCTTAGCCTCGCCGTTTTTGACCTTTTCCTCAAGGGAAACTTCTTCGTGTACACACCTGCCTGACCCTCGTTGTTCAGTTCTTGGTTTGGACGAAATGGCACCAAGAAATCTGTCTTTAACTTCATTCATCGTATTGAAGCTCGCCCACATAAATCCATTCGTTTCCCTCAAGCCCAAGGAGTTCCACATGAGGCTAGTTTGCTCATCCAGCCATTACTAAGTTTCTAACTAGAGTAAAGCGCATTAATCAACTTAAAGATGATTAGTAATCTTTAAAGCATGTTTTGAGCTTAATTTCGCTTCAAATTCATTCTCTCCGTTTCATCTGCACTTTTTGATGTTATTGTTGTTTTACATTATTCTTAGATTGATTTAGAAGATTAGCCTCGATGTATCACACATCACTAGGACCAAAGCAAAGTCAATTTCCAATTGACTACGAATCGGAAGATATGTGCACCTTCAAGTGCATTCCTACAATTCCGCCGTTAGCCTCGCCGTTTTTGACCTTTTCCTCAAGGGAAACTTCTTCGTGTACACACCTGCCTGACCCTCGTAGTTCAGTTCTTGGTTTGGACGAAATGGCACCAAGAAATCTGTCTTTAACTTCATTCATCGTATTGAAGCTTGCCCACATAAATCCATTCGTTTCCCTCAAGCCCAAGGAGCTCCACATGAGGCTAGTTTGCTCATCCACCCATTGTTAAGTTTCTAACTAGACTAAAGCGCATTAATCAACTTAAAGATGATTTGTAATCTTTAAACTATGTTTTGAGCTAAATTTCCCGTCAAATTCATTCTCTCCCTTTCATCTGCACCTTTTTGATATTATTGTTGTCTTACATTATTCTTAGATTGATTTAGAAGATTAGCCTCGATGTATCACACATCACTAGGATTGGCCATGTCAATTTCCAATTGACTACGAATCGGAAGATATGAGCACCTTCAAGTGCATTCCTACAATTCTGCCCTTAGCCTCGCCGTTTTTGACCTTTTCATTAGGGGAAACTTCTTCGTGTACACTCCTCCCTGACCCTCGTAGTTCAGTTCTTGGTTTGGACGAAATGGCACCAAGATATCTGTCTTTAACTTCATTCATCGTATTGAAGCTCGCCCACATAAATCCATTCGTTTCCCTCAAGCCCAAGGAGTTCCACATGAGGCTAGTTTGCTCATCCAGCCATTACTAAGTTTCTAGCCAGACTAAAGCGCATTAATCAACTTAAAGATGATTAGTAATCTTTAAACCATGTTTTGAGCTTACTTTCGCTTCAAATTCATTCTCTCCCTTTCATCTGCACCTTTTTGATATTATTGTTGTCTTACATTATTCTTAGATTGATTTAGAAGATTAGCCTCAATGTATCACACATCACTAGGACCAAAGCCATGTCAATTTCCAATTGACTACGAATCGGAAGATATGTGCACCTTCAAGTGCATTCGTACAATTCCGCCCTTACCCTCGCCGTTTTTGACCTTTTCCTCAAGGGAAACTTCTTCGTGTACACACCTGCCTGACCCTCGTAGTTCAGTTCTTGGTTTGGACGAAATGGCTCCAAGAAATCTGGCTTTAACTTCATTCATCGTATTGAAGCTCGCCCACATAAATCCATTCGTTTCCCTCAAGCCCAAGGAGCTCCACATGAGGCTAGTTTGCTCATCCAGCCATTGTTAAGTTTCTAACTAGACTAAAGCGCATTAATCAACTTAAAGATGATTTGTAATCTTTAAACTATGTTTTGAGCTAAATTTCCCGTCAAATTCATTCTCTCCCTTTCATCTGCACCTTTTTGATATTATTGTTGTCTTACATTATTCTTAGATTGATTTAGAAGATTAGCCTCGATGTATCACACATCACTAGGATTGGCCATGTCAATTTCCAATTGACTACGAATCGGAAGATATGTGCACCTTCAAGTGCATTCCTACAATTCCGCCGTTAGCCTCGCCGTTTTTGACCTTTTCCTCAAGGGAAACTTCTTCGTGTACACACCTGCCTGACCCTCGTAGTTCAGTTCTTGGTTTGGACGAAATGGCACCAAGAAATCTGTCTTTAACTTCATTCATCGTATTGAAGCTTGCCCACATAAATCCATTCGTTTCCCTCAAGCCCAAGGAGTTCCACATGAGGCTAGTTTGCTCATCCAGCCATTGTTAAGTTTCTAACTAGACTAAAGCGCATTAATCAACTTAAAGATGATTAGTAATCTTTAAACCATGTTTTGAGCTTAATTTCGCTTCAAATTCATTCTCTCCGTTTCATCTGCACCTTTTTGATGTTATTGTTGTTTTACATTATTCTTAGATTGATTTTGAAGATTAGCCTCGATGTATCACACATCACTAGGACCAAAGCCATGTCAATTTCCAATTGACTACGAATCGGAAGATATGTGCACCTTCAAGTGCATTCCTACAATTCCGCCCTTAGCCTCGCCGTTTTTGACCTTTTCCTCAAGGGAAACTTCTTCGTGTACACACCTGCCTGACCCTCGTAGTTCAGTTCTTGGTTTGGACGAAATGGCACCAAGAAATCTGTCTTTAACTTCATTCATCGTATTGAAGCTCGCCCACATAAATCCATTCGTTTCCCTGAAGCCCAAGGAGTTCCAAATGAGGCTAGTTTGCTCATCCAGCCATTGTTAAGTTTCTAACTAGACTAAAGCGCATTAATCAACTTAAAGATGATTAGTAATCTTTAAACCATGTTTTGAGCTTAATTTCCCTTGAAATTCATTCTCTCCGTTTCATTTGCACCTTTTTGATGTTATTGTTGTTTTACATTATTCTTAGATTGATTTAGAAGACTAGCCTCACTGTATCACACATCACTACGACCAAAGCCATGTCAATTTCCAATTGACTACGAATCGGAAGATATGAGCTCCTTCAAGTGCATTCCTACAATTCCGCCCTTAGCCTCGCCGTTTTTGACCTTTTCCTCAGGGGAAACTTCTTCGTGTACACACCTGCCTGACCCTCGTAGTTCAGTTCTTGGTTTGGACAAAATGGCATCAAGAAATCTGTCTTTAACTTCATTCATCGTATTGAAGCCCGCCCACATAAATCCATTGGTTTCCCTCAAGCCCAAGGACCTCCACATGAGGCTAGTTTGCTCATCCAGCCATTGTTAAGTTTCTAACTAGACTAAAGCGCATTAATCAACTTAAAGATGATTAGTAATCTTTAAACCATGTTTTGAGCTTAATTTCGCTTCAAATTCATTCTCTCCCTTTCATCTGCACCTTTTTGATATTATTGTTGTCTTACATTATTCTTAGATTGATTTAGAAGATTAGCCTCAATGTATCACACATCACTAGGACCAAAGCCATGTCAATTTCCAATTGACTACGAATCATATGTGCACCTTCAAGTGCATCTGTACAATTCCGCCCTTAGCCTCGCCGTTTTTGACCTTTTCCACAAGGGAAACTTCTTCGTGTACACACCTGCCTGACCCTCGTAGTTCAGTTCTTGGTTTGGACGAAATGGCACCAAGAAATCTGTCTTTAACTTCATTCAACGTATTGAAGCTCGCCCACATAAATCCATTCGTTTCCCTCAAGCCCAAGGAGCTCCATATGAGGCTAGTTTGCTCATCCAGCCATTGTTAAGTTTCTAACTAGACTAAAGCGCATTAATCAACTCAAAGATGATTAGTAATCTTTAAAGCATGTTTTGAGCTTAATTTCGCTTCAAATTCATTCTCTCCGTTTCATCTGCACTTTTTGATGTAATCGTTGTTTTACATTATTCTTAGATTGATTTAGAAGATTAGCCTCGATGTATCACACATCACAAGGACCAAAGCCAAGTCAATTTCCAATTGACTACGAATTAGAAGATATGTGCACCTTCAAGTGCATTCGTAGAATTCTGCCCTTAGCCTCGCCGTTTTTGACCTTTTCCTCAAGGGAAACTTCTTCGTGTACACACCTGCCTGACCCTCGTTGTTCAGTTCTTGGTTTGGACGAAATGGCACCAAGAAATCTGTCTTTAACTTCATTCATCGTATTGAAGCTCGCCCACATAAATCCATTCGTTTCCCTCAAGCCCAAGGAGTTCCACATGAGGCTAGTTTGCTCATCCAGCCATTACTAAGTTTCTAACTAGAGTAAAGCGCATTAATCAACTTAAAGATGATTAGTAATCTTTAAAGCATGTTTTGAGCTTAATTTCGCTTCAAATTCATTCTCTCCGTTTCATCTGCGCTTTTTGATGTTATTGTTGTTTTACATTATTCTTAGATTGATTTAGAAGATTAGCCTCGATGTATCACACATCACTAGGACCAAAGCCAAGTCAATTTCCAATTGACTACGAATCGGAAGATATGTGCACCTTCAAGTGCATTCCTACAATTCCGCCGTTAGCCTCGCCGTTTTTGACCTTTTCCTCAAGGGAAACTTCTTCGTGTACACACCTGCCTGACCCTCGTAGTTCAGTTCTTGGTTTGGACGAAATGGCACCAAGAAATCTGTCTTTAACTTCATTCATCGTATTGAAGCTTGCCCACATAAATCCATTCGTTTCCCTCAAGCCCAAGGAGCTCCACATGAGGCTAGTTTGCTCATCCACCCATTGTTAAGTTTCTAACTAGACTAAAGCGCATTAATCAACTTAAAGATGATTTGTAATCTTTAAACTATGTTTTGAGCTAAATTTCCCGTCAAATTCATTCTCTCCCTTTCATCTGCACCTTTTTGATATTATTGTTGTCTTACATTATTCTTAGATTGATTTAGAAGATTAGCCTCGATGTATCACACATCACTAGGATTGGCCATGTCAATTTCCAATTGACTACGAATCGGAAGATATGAGCACCTTCAAGTGCATTCCTACAATTCTGCCCTTAGCCTCGCCGTTTTTGACCTTTTCATTAGGGGAAACTTCTTCGTGTACACTCCTCCCTGACCCTCGTAGTTCAGTTCTTGGTTTGGACGAAATGGCACCAAGATATCTGTCTTTAACTTCATTCATCGTATTGAAGCTCGCCCACATAAATCCATTCGTTTCCCTCAAGCCCAAGGAGTTCCACATGAGGCTAGTTTGCTCATCCAGCCATTACTAAGTTTCTAGCCAGACTAAAGCGCATTAATCAACTTAAAGATGATTAGTAATCTTTAAACCATGTTTTGAGCTTACTTTCGCTTCAAATTCATTCTCTCCCTTTCATCTGCACCTTTTTGATATTATTGTTGTCTTACATTATTCTTAGATTGATTTAGAAGATTAGCCTCAATGTATCACACATCACTAGGACCAAAGCCATGTCAATTTCCAATTGACTACGAATCGGAAGATATGTGCACCTTCAAGTGCATTCGTACAATTCCGCCCTTAGCCTCGCCGTTTTTGACCTTTTCCTCAAGGGAAACTTCTTCGTGTACACACCTGCCTGACCCTCGTAGTTCAGTTCTTGGTTTGGACGAAATGGCTCCAAGAAATCTGTCTTTAACTTCATTCATCGTATTGAAGCTCGCCCACATAAATCCATTCGTTTCCCTCAAGCCCAAGGAGCTCCACATGAGGCTAGTTTGCTCATCCAGCCATTGTTAAGTTTCTAACTAGACTAAAGCGCATTAATCAACTTAAAGATGATTTGTAATCTTTAAACTATGTTTTGAGCTAAATTTCCCGTCAAATTCATTCTCTCCCTTTCATCTGCACCTTTTTGATATTATTGTTGTCTTACATTATTCTTAGATTGATTTAGAAGATTAGCCTCGATGTATCACACATCACTAGGATTGGCCATGTGAATTTCCAATTGACTACGAATCGGAAGATATGAGCACCTTCAAGTGCATTCCTACAATTCCGCCCTTAGCCTCGCCGTTTTTGACCTTTTCCTTAGGGGAAACTTCTTCGTGTACACACCTCCCTGACCCTCGTAGTTCAGTTCTTGGTTTGGACGAAATGGCACCAAGAAATCTGTCTTTGACTTCATTCATCGTATTGAAGCTCGCCCACATAAATCCATTCGTTTCTCTCAAGCCCAAGGAGTTCCACATGAGGCTAGTTTGCTCATCCAGCCATTGTTAAGTTTCTAACTAGACTAAAGCGCATTAATCAACTTAAAGATGATTAGTAATCTTTAAACCATGTTTTGAGCTTAATTTCCCTTCAAATTCATTCTCTCCGTTTCATTTGCACCTTTTTGATGTTATTGTTGTTTTACATTATTCTTAGATTGATTTAGAAGACTAGCCTCAATGTATCACACATCACTACGACCAAAGCCATGTCAATTTCCAATTGACTACGAATCGGAAGATATGAGCTCCTTCAAGTGCATTCCTACAATTCCGCCCTTAGCCTCGCCGTTTTTGACCTTTTCCTCAGGGGAAACTTCTTCGTGTACACACCTGCCTGACCCTCGTAGTTCAGTTCTTGGTTTGGACAAAATGGCATCAAGAAATCTGTCTTTAACTTCATTCATCGTATTGAAGCCCGCCCACATAAATCCATTGGTTTCCCTCAAGCCCAAGGAGCTCCACATGAGGCTAGTTTGCTCATCCAGCCATTGTTAAGTTTCTAACTAGACTAAAGCGCATTAATCAACTTAAAGATGATTAGTAATCTTTAAACCATGTTTTGAGCTTAATTTCGCTTCAAATTCATTCTCTCCCTTTCATCTGCACCTTTTTGATATTATTGTTGTCTTACATTATTCTTAGATTGATTTAGAAGATTAGCCTCAATGTATCACACATCACTAGGACCAAAGCCATGTCAATTTCCAATTGACTACGAATCGGAAGATATGTGCACCTTCAAGTGCATCTGTACAATTCCGCCCTTAGCCTCGCCGTTTTTGACCTTTTCCTCAAGGGAAACTTCTTCGTGTACACACCTGCCTGACCCTCGTAGTTCAGTTCTTGGTTTGGACGAAATGGCACCAAGAAATCTGTCTTTAACTTCATTCAACGTATTGAAGCTCGCCCACATAAATCCATTCGTTTCCCTCAAGCCCAAGGAGCTCCATATGAGGCTAGTTTGCTCATCCAGCCATTGTTAAGTTTCTAACTAGACTAAAGCGCAAATCAACTCAAAGATGATTAGTAATCTTTAAAGCATGTTTTGAGCTTAATTTCGCTTCAAATTCATTCTCTCCGTTTCATCTGCACTTTTTGATGTTATCGTTGTTTTACATTATTCTTAGATTGATTTAGAAGATTAGCCTCGATGTATCACACATCACTAGGACCAAAGCCAAGTCAATTTCCAATTGACTACGAATTAGAAGATATGTGCACCTTCAAGTGCATTCGTACAATTCTGCCCTTAGCCTCGCCGTTTTTGACCTTTTCCTCAAGGGAAACTTCTTCGTGTACACACCTGCCTGACCCTCGTTGTTCAGTTCTTGGTTTGGACGAAATGGCACCAAGAAATCTGTCTTTAACTTCATTCATCGTATTGAAGCTCGCCCACATAAATCCATTCGTTTCCCTCAAGCCCAAGGAGTTCCACATGAGGCTAGTTTGCTCATCCAGCCATTACTAAGTTTCTAACTAGAGTAAAGCGCATTAATCAACTTAAAGATGATTAGTAATCTTTAAAGCATGTTTTGAGCTTAATTTCGCTTCAAATTCATTCTCTCCGTTTCATCTGCACTTTTTGATGTTATTGTTGTTTTACATTATTCTTAGATTGATTTAGAAGATTAGCCTCGATGTATCACACATCACTAGGACCAAAGCCAAGTCAATTTCCAATTGACTACGAATCGGAAGATATGTGCACCTTCAAGTGCATTCCTACAATTCCGCCGTTAGCCTCGCCGTTTTTGACCTTTTCCTCAAGGGAAACTTCTTCGTGTACACACCTGCCTGACCCTCGTAGTTCAGTTCTTGGTTTGGACGAAATGGCACCAAGAAATCTGTCTTTAACTTCATTCATCGTATTGAAGCTTGCCCACATAAATCCATTCGTTTCCCTCAAGCCCAAGGAGCTCCACATGAGGCTAGTTTGCTCATCCACCCATTGTTAAGTTTCTAACTAGACTAAAGCGCATTAATCAACTTAAAGATGATTTGTAATCTTTAAACTATGTTTTGAGCTAAATTTCCCGTCAAATTCATTCTCTCCCTTTCATCTGCACCTTTTTGATATTATTGTTGTCTTACATTATTCTTAGATTGATTTAGAAGATTAGCCTCGATGTATCACACATCACTAGGATTGGCCATGTCAATTTCCAATTGACTACGAATCGGAAGATATGAGCACCTTCAAGTGCATTCCTACAATTCTGCCCTTAGCCTCGCCGTTTTTGACCTTTTCATTAGGGGAAACTTCTTCGTGTACACTCCTCCCTGACCCTCGTAGTTCAGTTCTTGGTTTGGACGAAATGGCACCAAGATATCTGTCTTTAACTTCATTCATCGTATTGAAGCTCGCCCACATAAATCCATTCGTTTCCCTCAAGCCCAAGGAGTTCCACATGAGGCTAGTTTGCTCATCCAGCCATTACTAAGTTTCTAGCCAGACTAAAGCGCATTAATCAACTTAAAGATGATTAGTAATCTTTAAACCATGTTTTGAGCTTACTTTCGCTTCAAATTCATTCTCTCCCTTTCATCTGCACCTTTTTGATATTATTGTTGTCTTACATTATTCTTAGATTGATTTAGAAGATTAGCCTCAATGTATCACACATCACTAGGACCAAAGCCATGTCAATTTCCAATTGACTACGAATCGGAAGATATGTGCACCTTCAAGTGCATTCGTACAATTCCGCCCTTAGCCTCGCCGTTTTTGACCTTTTCCTCAAGGGAAACTTCTTCGTGTACACACCTGCCTGACCCTCGTAGTTCAGTTCTTGGTTTGGACGAAATGGCTCCAAGAAATCTGTCTTTAACTTCATTCATCGTATTGAAGCTCGCCCACATAAATCCATTCGTTTCCCTCAAGCCCAAGGAGCTCCACATGAGGCTAGTTTGCTCATCCAGCCATTGTTAAGTTTCTAACTAGACTAAAGCGCATTAATCAACTTAAAGATGATTTGTAATCTTTAAACTATGTTTTGAGCTAAATTTCCCGTCAAATTCATTCTCTCCCTTTCATCTGCACCTTTTTGATATTATTGTTGTCTTACATTATTCTTAGATTGAGTTAGAAGATTAGCCTCGATGTATCACACATCACTAGGATTGGCCATGTCAATTTCCAATTGACTACGAATCGGAAGATATGAGCACCTTCAAGTGCATTCCTACAATTCCGCCCTTAGCCTCGCCGTTTTTGACCTTTTCCTTAGGGGAATCTTCTTCGTGTACACACCTGCCTGACCCTCGTAGTTCAGTTCTTGGTTTGGACGAAATGGCTCCAAGAAATCTGTCTTTGACTTCATTCATCGTATTGAAGCTCGCCCACATAAATCCATTCGTTTCTCTCAAGCCCAAGGAGTTCCACATGAGGCTAGTTTGCTCATCCAGCCATTGTTAAGTTTCTAACTAGACTAAAGCACATTAATCAACTTAAAGATGATTAGTAATCTTTAAACTATGTTTTGAGCTTAATTTCCCTTCAAATTCATTCTCTCCGTTTCGTTTGCACCTTTTTGATATTATTGTTGTTTTACATTATTCTTAGATTGATTTAGAAGATAAGCCTCGATGTATCACACATCGCTAGGACCAAAGCCAAGTCAATTTCCAATTGACTACGAATCGGAAGATATGTGCACCTTCAAGTGCATTCGTACAATTCCGCCCTTAGCCTCGCCGTTTTTGACCTTTTCCTCAAGGGAAACTTCTTCGTGTACACACCACCCTGACCCTCGTAGTTCAGTTCTTGGTTTGGACGAAATGGCACCAAGAAATCTGTCTTTAACTTCATTCATCGTATTGAAGCTCGCCCACATAAATCCATTCGTTTCCCTCAAGCCCAAGGAGTTCCACATGAGGCTAGTTTGCTCATCCAGCCATTACTAAGTTTCTAACCAGACTAAAGCGCATTAATCAACTTAAAGATGATTAGTAATCTTTAAACCATGTTTTGAGCTTAATTTCCCTTCAAATTCATTCTCTCCGTTTCATTTGCACCTTTTTGATGTTATTGTTGTTTTACATTATTCTTAGATTGATTTAGAAGATTAGCCTCCATGTATCACACATCAATACGACCAAAGCCATGTCAATTTCCAATTGACTACGAATCGGAAGATATGTGCACCTTCAAGTGCATTCCTACAATTCCGCCCTTAGCCTCGCCGTTTTTGACCTTTTCCTCAGGGGAAACTTCTTCGTGTACACACCTGCCTGACCCTCGTTGTTCAGTTCTTGGTTTGGACGAAATGGCACCAAGAAATCTGTCTTTAACTTCATTCATCGTATTGAAGCCCGCCCACATAAATCCATTGGTTTCCCTCAAGCCCAAGGAGCTCCACATGAGGCTAGTTTGCTCATCCAGCCATTGTTAAGTTTCTAACTAGACTAAAGCGCATTAATCAACTTAAAGATGATTAGTAATCTTTAAACCATGTTTTGAGCTTACTTTCGCTTCAAATTCATTCTCTCCCTTTCATCTGCACCTTTTTGATATTATTGTTGTCTTACATTATTCTTAGATTGATTTAGAAGATTAGCCTCAATGTATCACACATCACTAGGACCAAAGCCATGTCAATTTCCAATTGACTACGAATGGGAAGATATGTGCACCTTCAAGTGCATTCGTACAATTCCGCCCTTAGCCTCGCCGTTTTTGACCTTTTCCTCAAGGGAAACTTCTTCGTGTACACACCTGCCTGACCCTCGTAGTTCAGTTCTTGGTTTGGACGAAATGGCACCAAGAAATCTGTCTTTAACTTCATTCATCGTATTGAAGCTCGCCCACATAAATCCATTCGTTTCCCTCAAGCCCAAGGAGTTCCACATGAGGCTAGTTTGCTCATCCAGCCATTACTAAGTTTCTAACCAGACTAAAGCGCATTAATACTCTTAAAGATGATTAGTAATCTTTAAACCATGTTTTGACCTTAATTTCCCTTCAAATTCATTCTGTCCGTTTCATTTGCTCCTTTTTGATGTTATTGTTGTTTTACATTATTCTTTGATTGATTTAGAAGATTAGCCTCAATGTATCACACATCACTACGACCAAAGCCATGTCAATTTCCAATTGACTACGAATCGGAAGATATGAGCACCTTCAAGTGCATTCCTACAATTCCGCCCTTAGCCTCGCCGTTTTTGACCTTTTCCTCAGGGGAAACTTCTTCGTGTACACACCTGCCTGACCCTCGTTGTTCAGTTCTTGGTTTGGACGAAATGGCACCAAGAAATCTGTCTTTAACTTCATTCATCGTATTGAAGCCCGCCCACATAAATCCATTGGTTTCCCTCAAGCCCAAGGAGCTCCACATGAGGCTAGTTTGCTCATCCAGCCATTGTTAAGTTTCTAACTAGACTAAAGCGCATTAATCAACTTAAAGATGATTAGTAATCTTTAAACCATGTTTTGAGCTTAATTTCGCTTCAAATTCATTCTCTCCCTTTCATCTGCACCTTTTTGATATTATTGTTGTCTTACATTATTCTTAGATTGATTTAGAAGATTAGCCTCAATGTATCACACATCACTAGGACCAAAGCCATGTCAATTTCCAATTGACTACGAATCGGAAGATATGTGCACCTTCAAGTGCATTCGTCCAATTCCGCCCTTAGCCTCGCCGTTTTTGACCTTTTCCTCAAGGGAAACTTCTTCGTGTACACAATTGCCTGACCCTCGTAGTTCAGTTCTTGGTTTGGACGAAATGGCACCAAGAAATCTGTCTTTAACTTCATTCATCGTATTGAAGCTCGCCCACATAAATCCATTCGTTTCCCTCAAGCCCAAGGAGCTCCACATGAGGCTAGTTTGCTCATCCAGCCATTGTTAAGTTTCTAACTAGAGTAAAGCGCATTAATCAACTTAAAGATGATTAGTAATCTTTAAACCATGTTTTGAGCTTAATTTCCCTTCAAAATCATTCTCTCCGTTTCATTTGCACCTTTTTGATGTTATTGTTGTTTTACATTATTCTTAGATTGATTTAGAAGATTAGCCTCAATGTATCACACATCACTACGACCAAAGCCATGTCAATTTCCAATTGACTACGAATCGGAAGATATGAGCACCTTCAAGTGCATTCCTACAATTCCACCCTTAGCCTCGCTGTTTTTGACCTTTTCCTCAGGGGAAACTTCTTCGTGTACACACCTGCCTGACCCTCGTAGTTCAGTTCTTGGTTTGGACAAAATGGCACCAAGAAATCTGTCTTTAACTTCATTCATCGTATTGAAGCCCGCCCACATAAATCCATTGGTTTCCCTCAAGCCCAAGGAGCTCCACATGAGGCTAGTTTGCTCATCCAGCCATTGTTAAGTTTCTAACGAGACTAAAGCGCATTAATCAACTTAAAGATGATTAGTAATCTTTAAACCATGTTTTGAGCTTAATTTCGCTTCAAATTCATTCTCTCCCTTTCATCTGCACCTTTTTGATATTATTGTTGTCTTACATTATTCTTAGATTGATTTAGAAGATTAGCCTCAATGTATCACACATCACTAGGACCAAAGCCATGTCAATTTCCAATTGACTACGAATCGGAAGATATGTGCACCTTCAAGTGCATTCGTACAATTCCGCCCTTAGCCTCGCCGTTTTTGACCTTTTCCTCAAGGGAAACTTCTTCGTGTACACACCTGCCTGACCCTCGTAGTTCAGTTCTTGGTTTGGACGAAATGGCACCAAGAAATCTGTCTTTAACTTCATTCATCGTATTGAAGCTCGCCCACATAAATCCATTCGTTTCCCTCAAGCCCAAGGAGCTCCACATGAGGCTAGTTTGCTCATCCAGCCATTGTTAAGTTTCTAACTAGACTAAAGCGCATTAATCAACTTAAAGATGATTTGTAATCTTTAAACTATGTTTTGAGCTAAATTACCCGTCAAATTCATTCTCTCCCTTTCATCTGCACCTTTTTGATATTATTGTTGTCTTACATTATTCTTAGATTGATTTAGAAGATTAGCCTCGATGTATCACACATCACTAGGATTGGCCATGTCAATTTCCAATTGACTACAAATCGGAAGATATGAGCACCTTCAAGTGCATTCCTACAATTCCGCCCTTAGCCTCGCCGTTTTTGACCTTTTCCTTAGGGGAAACTTCTTCGTGTACACACCTCCCTGACCCTCGTAGTTCAGTTCTTGGTTTGGACGAAATGGCACCAAGAAATCTGTCTTTGACTTCATTCATCGTATTGAAGCTCGCCCACATAAATCCATTCGTTTCTCTCAAGCCCAAGGAGTTCCACATGAGGCTAGTTTGCTCATCCAGCCATTGTTAAGTTTCTAACTAGACTAAAGCGCATTAATCAACTTAAAGATGATTAGTAATCTTTAAACTATGTTTTGAGCTTAATTTCCCTTCAAATTCATTCTCTCCGTTTCGTTTGCACCTTTTTGATATTATTGTTGTTTTACATTATTCTTAGATTGATTTAGAAGATAAGCCTCGATGTATCACACATCGCTAGGACCAAAGCCAAGTCAATTTCCAATTGACTACGAATCGGAAGATATGTGCACCTTCAAGTGCATTCGTACAATTCCGCCCTTAGCCTCGCCGTTTTTGACCTTTTCCTCACGGGAAACTTCTTCGTGTACACACCACCCTGACCCTCGTAGTTCAGTTCTTGGTTTGGACGAAATGGCACCAAGAAATCTGTCTTTAACTTCATTCATCGTATTGAAGCTCGCCCACATAAATCCATTCGTTTCCCTCAAGCCCAAGGAGTTCCACATGAGGCTAGTTTGCTCATCCAGCCATTACTAAGTTTCTAACCAGACTAAAGCGCATTAATACTCTTAAAGATGATTAGTAATCTTTAAACCATGTTTTGACCTTAATTTCCCTTCAAATTCATTCTGTCCGTTTCATTTGCTCCTTTTTGATGTTATTGTTGTTTTACATTATTCTTTGATTGATTTAGAAGATTAGCCTCAATGTATCACACATCACTACGACCAAAGCCATGCCAATTTCCAATTGACTACGAATCGGAAGATATGAGCACCTTCAAGTGCATTCCTACAATTCCGCCCTTAGCCTCGCCGTTTTTGACCTTTTCCTCAGGGGAAACTTCTTCGTGTACACACTTGCCTGACCCTCGTTGTTCAGTTCTTGGTTTGGACGAAATGGCACCAAGAAATCTGTCTTTAACTTCATTCATCGTATTGAAGCCCGCCCACATAAATCCATTGGTTTCCCTCAAGCCCAAGGAGCTCCACATGAGGCTAGTTTGCTCATCCAGCCATTGTTAAGTTTCTAACTAGACTAAAGCGCATTAATCAACTTAAAGATGACTAGTAATCTTTAAACCATGTTTTGAGCTTAATTTCGCTTCAAATTCATTCTCTCCCTTTCATCTGCACCTTTTTGATATTATTGTTGTCTTACATTATTCTTAGATTGATTTAGAAGATTAGCCTCAATGTATCACACATCACTAGGACCAAAGCCATGTCAATTTCCAATTGACTACGAATCGGAAGATATGTGCACCTTCAAGTGCATTCGTCCAATTCCGCCCTTAGCCTCGCCGTTTTTGACCTTTTCCTCAAGGGAAACTTCTTCGTGTACACACTTGCCTGACCCTCGTAGTTCAGTTCTTGGTTTGGATG
Source organism: Carya illinoinensis (assembly GCF_018687715.1). Taxonomy (NCBI): domain Eukaryota; kingdom Viridiplantae; phylum Streptophyta; class Magnoliopsida; order Fagales; family Juglandaceae; genus Carya; species Carya illinoinensis. The sequence goes on from NC_056765.1 coordinate 21,109,272, forward strand.
AAATGGCACCAAGAAATCTGTCTTTAACTTCATTCATCGTATTGAAGCTCGCCCTCAAAAATCCATTCGTTTCCCTCAAGCCCAAGGAGTTCCACATGAGGCTAGTTTGCTCATCCAGCCATTACTAAGTTTCTAACTAGACTAAAGCGCATTAATCAACTTAAAGATGATTAGTAATCTTTAAACCGTGTTTTGAGCTTACTTTCGCTTCAAATTCATTCTCTCCCTTTCATCTGCACCTTTTTGATATTATTGTTGTCTTACATTATTCTTAGATTGATTTAGAAGATTAGCCTCAATGTATCACACATCACTAGGACCAAAGCCATGTCAATTTCCAATTGACTACGAATCGGAAGATATGTGCACCTTCAAGTGCATTCGTACAATTCCGCCCTTAGCCTCGCCGTTTTTGACCTTTTACTCAAGGGAAACTTCTTCGTGTACACACCTGCCTGACCCTCGTAGTTCAGTTCTTGGTTTGGACGAAATGGCACCAAGAAATCTGTCTTTAACTTCATTCATCGTATTGAAGCTCGCCCACATAAATCCATTCGTTTCCCTCAAGCCCAAGGAGCTCCACATGAGGCTAGTTTGCTCATCCAGCCATTGTTAAGTTTCTAACTAGACTAAAGCGCATTAATCAACTTAAAGATGATTTGTAATCTTTAAACTATGTTTTGAGCTAAATTTCCCGTCAAATTCATTCTCTCCCTTTCATCTGCACCTTTTTGATATTATTGTTGTCTTACATTATTCTAAGATTGATTTAGAAGATTAGCCTCGATGTATCACACATCACTAGGATTGGCCATGTCAATTTCCAATTGACTACGAATCGGAAGATATGAGCACCTTCAAGTGCATTCCTACAATTCCGCCCTTAGCCTCGCCGTTTTTGACCTTTTCCTTAGGGGAAACTTCTTCGTGTACACACCTCCCTGACCCTCGTAGTTCAGTTCTTGGTTTGGACGAAATGGCACCAAGAAATCTGTCTTTGACTTCATTCATCGTATTGAAGCTCGCCCACATAAATCCATTCGTTTCTCTCAAGCCCAAGGAGTTCCACATGAGGCTAGTTTGCTCATCCAGCCATTGTTAAGTTTCTAACTAGACTAAAGCGCATTAATCAACTTAAAGATGATTAGTAATCTTTAAACTATGTTTTGAGCTTAATTTCCCTTCAAATTCATTCTCTCCGTTTCGTTTGCACCTTTTTGATATTATTGTTGTTTTACATTATTCTTAGATTGATTTAGAAGATAAGCCTCGATGTATCACACATCGCTAAGACCAAAGCCAAGTCAATTTCCAATTGACTACGAATCGGAAGATATGTGCACCTTCAAGTGCATTCGTACAATTCCGCCCTTAGCCTCGCCGTTTTTGACCTTTTCCTCAAGGGAAACTTCTTCGTGTACACACCACCCTGACCCTCGTAGTTCAGTTCTTGGTTTGGACGAAATGGCACCAAGAAATCTGTCTTTAATTTCATTCATCGTATTGAAGCTCGCCCACATAAATCCATTCGTTTCCCTCAAGCCCAAGGAGTTCCACATGAGGCTAGTTGTCTCATCCAGCCATTACTAAGTTTCTAACCAGACTAAAGCGCATTAATACTCTTAAAGATGATTAGTAATCTTTAAACCATGTTTTGACCTTAATTTCCCTTCAAATTCATTCTGTCCGTTTCATTTGCTCCTTTTTGATGTTATTGTTGTTTTACATTATTCTTAGATTGATTTAGAAGATTAGCCTCAATGTATCACACATCACTACGACCAAAGCTATGTCAATTTCCAATTGACTACGAATCGGAAGATATGAGCACCTTCAAGTGCATTCCTACAATTCCGCCCTTAGCCTCGCCGTTTTTGACCTTTTCCTCAGGGGAAACTTCTTCGTGTACACACCTGCCTGACCCTCGTTGTTCAGTTCTTGGTTTGGACGAAATGGCACCAAGAAATCTGTCTTTAACTTCATTCATCGTAGTGAAGCCCGCCCACATAAATCCATTGGTTTCCCTCAAGCCCAAGGAGCTCCACATGAGGCTAGTTTGCTCATCCAGCCATTGTTAAGTTTCTAACTAGACTAAAGCGCATTAATCAACTTAAAGATGATTAGTAATCTTTAAACCATGTTTTGAGCTTAATTTCGCTTCAAATTCATTCTCTCCCTTTCATCTGCACCTTTTTGATATTATTGTTGTCTTACATTATTCTTAGATTGATTTAGAAGATTAGCCTCAATGTATCACACATCACTAGGACCAAAGCCATGTCAATTTCCAATTGACTACGAATCGGAAGATATGTGCACCTTCAAGTGCATTCGTCCAATTCCGCCCTTAGCCTCGCCGTTTTTGACCTTTTCCTCAAGGGAAACTTCTTCGTGTACACACCTGCCTGACCCTCGTAGTTCAGTTCTTGGTTTGGACGAAATGGCACCAAGAAATCTGTCTTTAACTTCATTCATCGTATTGAAGCTCGCCCACATAAATCCATTCATTTCCCTCAAGCCCAAGGAGCTCCACATGAGGCTAGTTTGCTCATCCAGCCATTGTTAAGTTTCTAACTAGAGTAAAGCGCATTAATCAACTTAAAGATGATTAGTAATCTTTAAACCATGTTTTGAGCTTAATTTCCCTTCAAAATCATTCTCTCCGTTTCATTTGCACCTTTTTGATGTTATTGTTGTTTTACATTATTCTTAGATTGATTTAGAAGATTAGCCTCAATGTATCACACATCACTACGACCAAAGCCATGTCAATTTCCAATTGACTACGAATCGGAAGATATGAGCACCTTCAAGTGCATTCCTACAATTCCGCCCTTAGCCTCGCCGTTTTTGACCTTTTCCTCAGGGGAAACTTCTTCGTGTACACACCTGCCTGACCCTCGTAGTTCAGTTCTTGGTTTGGACAAAATGGCACCAAGAAATCTGTCTTTAACTTCATTCATCGTATTGAAGCCCGCCCACATAAATCCATTGGTTTCCCTCAAGCCCAAGGAGCTCCACATGAGGCTAGTTTGCTCATCCAGCCATTGTTAAGTTTCTAACTAGACTAAAGCGCATTAATCAACTTAAAGATGATTAGTAATCTTTAAACCATGTTTTGAGCTTAATTTCGCTTCAAATTCATTCTCTCCCTTTCATCTGCACCTTTTTGATATTATTGTTGTCTTACATTATTCTTAGATTGATTTAGAAGATTAGCCTCAATGTATCACACATCACTAGGACCAAAGCCATGTCAATTTCCAATTGACTACGAATCGGAAGATATGTGCACCTTCAAGTGCATTCGTACAATTCCGCCCTTAGCCTCGCCGTTTTTGACCTTTTCCTCAAGGGAAACTTCTTCGTGTACACACCTGCCTGACCCTCGTAGTTCAGTTCTTGGTTTGGACGAAATGGCACCAAGAAATCTGTCTTTAACTTCATTCATCGTATTGAAGCTCGCCCACATAAATCCATTCGTTTCCCTCAAGCCCAAGGAGCTCCACATGAGGCTAGTTTGCTCATCCAGCCATTGTTAAGTTTCTAACTAGACTAAAGCGCATTAATCAACTTAAAGATGATTTGTAATCTTTAAACTATGTTTTGAGCTAAATTTCCCGTCAAATTCATTCTCTCCCTTTCATCTGCACCTTTTTGATATTATTGTTGTCTTACATTATTCTTAGATTGATTTAGAAGATTAGCCTCGATGTATCACACATCACTAGGATTGGCCATGTCAATTTCCAATTGACTACGAATCGGAAGATATGAGCACCTTCAAGTGCATTCCTACAATTCCGCCCTTAGCCTCGCCGTTTTTGACCTTTTCCTTAGGGGAAACTTCTTCGTGTACACACCTCCCTGACCCTCGTAGTTCAGTTCTTGGTTTGGACGAAATGGCACCAAGAAATCTGTCTTTGACTTCATTCATCGTATTGAAGCTCGCCCACATAAATCCATTCGTTTCTCTCAAGCCCAAGGAGTTCCACATGAGGCTAGTTTGCTCATCCAGCCATTGTTAAGTTTCTAACTAGACTAAAGCGCATTAATCAACTTAAAGATGATTAGTAATCTTTAAACCATGTTTTGAGCTTAATTTCGCTTCAAATTCATTCTCTCCCTTTCATCTGCACCTTTTTGATATTATTGTTGTCTTACATTATTCTTAGATTGATTTAGAAGATTAGCCTCAATGTATCACACATCACTAGGACCAAAGCCATGTCAATTTCCAATTGACTACGAATCGGAAGATATGTGCACCTTCAAGTGCATTCGTCCAATTCCGCCCTTAGCCTCGCCGTTTTTGACCTTTTCCTCAAGGGAAACTTCTTCGTGTACACACCTGCCTGACCCTCGTAGTTCAATTCTTGGTTTGGACGAAATGGCACCAAGAAATCTGTCTTTAACTTCATTCATCGTATTGAAGCTCGCCCACATAAATCCATTCATTTCCCTCAAGCCCAAGGAGCTCCACATGAGGCTAGTTTGCTCATCCAGCCATTGTTAAGTTTCTAACTAGAGTAAAGCGCATTAATCAACTTAAAGATGATTAGTAATCTTTAAACCATGTTTTGAGCTTAATTTCCCTTCAAAATCATTCTCTCCGTTTCATTTGCACCTTTTTGATGTTATTGTTGTTTTACATTATTCTTAGATTGATTTAGAAGATTAGCCTCAATGTATCACACATCACTACGACCAAAGCCATGTCAATTTCCAATTGACTACGAATCGGAAGATATGAGCACCTTCAAGTGCATTCCTACAATTCCGCCCTTAGCCTCGCCGTTTTTGACCTTTTCCTCAGGGGAAACTTCTTCGTGTACACACCTGCCTGACCCTCGTAGTTCAGTTCTTGGTTTGGACAAAATGGCACCAAGAAATCTGTCTTTAACTTCATTCATCGTATTGAAGCCCGCCCACATAAATCCATTGGTTTCCCTCAAGCCCAAGGAGCTCCACATGAGGCTAGTTTGCTCATCCAGCCATTGTTAAGTTTCTAACTAGACTAAAGCGCATTAATCAACTTAAAGATGATTAGTAATCTTTAAACCATGTTTTGAGCTTAATTTCGCTTCAAATTCATTCTCTCCCTTTCATCTGCACCTTTTTGATATTATTGTTGTCTTACATTATTCTTAGATTGATTTAGAAGATTAGCCTCAATGTATCACACATCACTAGGACCAAAGCCATGTCAATTTCCAATTGACTACGAATCGGAAGATATGTGCACCTTCAAGTGCATTCGTACAATTCCGCCCTTAGCCTCGCCGTTTTTGACCTTTTCCTCAAGGAAAACTTCTTCGTGTACACACCTGCCTGACCCTCGTAGTTCAGTTCTTGGTTTGGACGAAATGGCACCAAGAAATCTGTCTTTAACTTCATTCATCGTATTGAAGCTCGCCCACATAAATCCATTCGTTTCCCTCAAGCCCAAGGAGCTCCACATGAGGCTAGTTTGCTCATCCAGCCATTGTTAAGTTTCTAACTAGACTAAAGCGCATTAATCAACTTAAAGATGATTTGTAATCTTTAAACTATGTTTTGAGCTAAATTTCCCGTCAAATTCATTCTCTCCCTTTCATCTGCACCTTTTTGATATTATTGTTGTCTTACATTATTCTTAGATTGATTTAGAAGATTAGCCTCGATGTATCACACATCACTAGGATTGGCCATGTCAATTTCCAATTGACTACGAATCGGAAGATATGAGCACCTTCAAGTGCATTCCTACAATTCCGCCCTTAGCCTCGCCGTTTTTGACCTTTTCCTTAGGGGAAACTTCTTCGTGTACACACCTCCCTGACCCTCGTAGTTCAGTTCTTGGTTTGGACGAAATGGCACCAAGAAATCTGTCTTTGACTTCATTCATCGTATTGAAGCTCGCCCACATAAATCCATTCGTTTCTCTCAAGCCCAAGGAGTTCCACATGAGGCTAGTTTGCTCATCCAGCCATTGTTAAGTTTCTAACTAGACTAAAGCGCATTAATCAACTTAAAGATGATTAGTAATCTTTAAACTATGTTTTGAGCTTAATTTCCCTTCAAATTCATTCTCTCCGTTTCGTTTGCACCTTTTTGATATTATTGTTGTTTTACATTATTCTTAGATTGATTTAGAAGATAAGCCTCGATGTATCACACATCGCTAGGACCAAAGCCAAGTCAATTTCCAATTGACTACGAATCGGAAGATATGTGCACCTTCAAGTGCATTCGTACAATTCCGCCCTTAGCCTCGCCGTTTTTGACCTTTTCCTCAAGGGAAACTTCTTCGTGTACACACCACCCTGACCCTCGTAGTTCAGTTCTTGGTTTGGACGAAATGGCACCAAGAAATCTGTCTTTAACTTCATTCATCGTATTGAAGCTCGCCCACATAAATCCATTCGTTTCCCTCAAGCCCAAGGAGTTCCACATGAGGCTAGTTGTCTCATCCAGCCATTACTAAGTTTCTAACCAGACTAAAGCGCATTAATACTCTTAAAGATGATTAGTAATCTTTAAACCATGTTTTGACCTTAATTTCCCTTCAAATTCATTCTGTCCGTTTCATTTGCTCCTTTTTGATGTTATTGTTGTTTTACATTATTCTTAGATTGATTTAGAAGATTAGCCTCAATGTATCACACATCACTACGACCAAAGCCATGTCAATTTCCAATTGACTACGAATCGGAAGATATGAGCACCTTCAAGTGCATTCCTACAATTCCGCCCTTAGCCTCGCCGTTTTTGACCTTTTCCTCAGGGGAAACTTCTTCGTGTACACACCTGCCTGACCCTCGTTGTTCAGTTCTTGGTTTGGACGAAATGGCACCAAGAAATCTGTCTTTAACTTCATTCATCGTATTGAAGCCCGCCCACATAAATCCATTGGTTTCCCTCAAGCCCAAGGAGCTCCACATGAGGCTAGTTTGCTCATCCAGCCATTGTTAAGTTTCTAACTAGACTAAAGCGCATTAATCAACTTAAAGATGATTAGTAATCTTTAAACCATGTTTTGAGCTTAATTTCGCTTCAAATTCATTCTCTCCCTTTCATCTGCACCTTTTTGATATTATTGTTGTCTTACATTATTCTTAGATTGATTTAGAAGATTAGCCTCAATGTATCACACATCACTAGGACCAAAGCCATGTCAATTTCCAATTGACTACGAATCGGAAGATATGTGCACCTTCAAGTGCATTCGTCCAATTCCGCCCTTAGCCTCGCCGTTTTTGACCTTTTCCTCAAGGGAAACTTCTTCGTGTACACACCTGCCTGACCCTCGTAGTTCAGTTCTTGGTTTGGACGAAATGGCACCAAGAAATCTGTCTTTAACTTCATTCATCGTATTGAAGCTCGCCCACATAAATCCATTCATTTCCCTCAAGCCCAAGGAGCTCCACATGAGGCTAGTTTGCTCATCCAGCCATTGTTAAGTTTCTAACTAGAGTAAAGCGCATTAATCAACTTAAAGATGATTAGTAATCTTTAAACCATGTTTTGAGCTTAATTTCCCTTCAAAATCATTCTCTCCGTTTCATTTGCACCTTTTTGATGTTATTGTTGTTTTACATTATTCTTAGATTGATTTAGAAGATTAGCCTCAATGTATCACACATCACTACGACCAAAGCCATGTCAATTTCCAATTGACTACGAATCGGAAGATATGAGCACCTTCAAGTGCATTCCTACAATTCCGCCCTTAGCCTCGCCGTTTTTGACCTTTTCCTCAGGGGAAACTTCTTCGTGTACACACCTGCCTGACCCTCGTAGTTCAGTTCTTGGTTTGGACAAAATGGCACCAAGAAATCTGTCTTTAGCTTCATTCATCGTATTGAAGCCCGCCCACATAAATCCATTGGTTTCCCTCAAGCCCAAGGAGCTCCACATGAGGCTAGTTTGCTCATCCATCCATTGTTAAGTTTCTAACTAGACTAAAGCGCATTAATCAACTTAAAGATGATTAGTAATCTTTAAACCATGTTTTGAGCTTAATTTCGCTTCAAATTCATTCTCTCCCTTTCATCTGCACCTTTTTGATATTATTGTTGTCTTACATTATTCTTAGATTGATTTAGAAGATTAGCCTCAATGTATCACACATCACTAGGACCAAAGCCATGTCAATTTCCAATTGACTACGAATCGGAAGATATGTGCACCTTCAAGTGCATTCGTACAATTCCGCCCTTAGCCTCGCCGTTTTTGACCTTTTCCTCAAGGGAAACTTCTTCGTGTACACACCTGCCTGACCCTCGTAGTTCAGTTCTTGGTTTGGACGAAATGGCACCAAGAAATCTGTCTTTAACTTCATTCATCGTATTGAAGCTCGCCCACATAAATCCATTCGTTTCCCTCAAGCCCAAGGAGCTCCACATGAGGCTAGTTTGCTCATCCAGCCATTGTTAAGTTTCTAACTAGACTAAAGCGCATTAATCAACTTAAAGATGATTTGTAATCTTTAAACTATGTTTTGAGCTAAATTTCCCGTCAAATTCATTCTCTCCCTTTCATCTGCACCTTTTTGATATTATTGTTGTCTTACATTATTCTTAGATTGATTTAGAAGATTAGCCTCGATGTATCACACATCACTAGGATTGGCCATGTCAATTTCCAATTGACTACGAATCGGAAGATATGAGCACCTTCAAGTGCATTCCTACAATTCCGCCCTTAGCCTCGCCGTTTTTGACCTTTTCCTTAGGGGAAACTTCTTCGTGTACACACCTCCCTGACCCTCGTAGTTCAGTTCTTGGTTTGGACGAAATGGCACCAAGAAATCTGTCTTTGACTTCATTCATCGTATTGAAGCTCGCCCACATAAATCCATTCGTTTCTCTCAAGCCCAAGGAGTTCCACATGAGGCTAGTTTGCTCATCCAGCCATTGTTAAGTTTCTAACTAGACTAAAGCGCATTAATCAACTTAAAGATGATTAGTAATCTTTAAACTATGTTTTGAGCTTAATTTCCCTTCAAATTCATTATCTCCGTTTCGTTTGCACCTTTTTGATATTATTGTTGTTTTACATTATTCTTAGATTGATTTAGAAGATAAGCCTCGATGTATCACACATCGCTAGGACCAAAGCCAAGTCAATTTCCAATTGACTACGAATCGGAAGATATGTGCACCTTCAAGTGCATTCGTACAATTCCGCCCTTAGCCTCGCCGTTTTTGACCTTTTCCTCAAGGGAAACTTCTTCGTGTACACACCACCCTGACCCTCGTAGTTCAGTTCTTGGTTTGGACGAAATGGCACCAAGAAATCTGTCTTTAACTTCATTCATCGTATTGAAGCTCGCCCACATAAATCCATTCGTTTCCCTCAAGCCCAAGGAGTTCCACATGAGGCTAGTTTGCTCATCCAGCCATTACTAAGTTTCTAACCAGACTAAAGCGCATTAATACTCTTAAAGATGATTAGTAATCTTTAAACCATGTTTTGACCTTAATTTCCCTTCAAATTCATTCTGTCCGTTTCATTTGCTCCTTTTTGATGTTATTGTTGTTTTACATTATTCTTAGATTGATTTAGAAGATTAGCCTCAATGTATCACACATCACTACGACCAAAGCCATGTCAATTTCCAATTGACTACGAATCGGAAGATATGAGCACCTTCAAGTGCATTCCTACAATTCCGCCCTTAGCCTCGCCGTTTTTGACCTTTTCCTCAGGGGAAACTTCTTCGTGTACACACTTGCCTGACCCTCGTTGTTCAGTTCTTGGTTTGGACGAAATGGCACCAAGAAATCTGTCTTTAACTTCATTCATCGTATTGAAGCCCGCCCACATAAATCCATTGGTTTCCCTCAAGCCCAAGGAGCTCCACATGAGGCTAGTTTGCTCATCCAGCCATTGTTAACTTTCTAACTAGACTAAAGCGCATTAATCAACTTAAAGATGATTAGTAATCTTTAAACCATGTTTTGAGCTTAATTTCGCTTCAAATTCATTCTCTCCCTTTCATCTGCACCTTTTTGATATTATTGTTGTCTTACATTATTCTTAGATTGATTTAGAAGATTAGCCTCAATGTATCACACATCACTAGGACCAAAGCCATGTCAATTTCCAATTGACTACGAATCGGAAGATATGTGCACCTTCAAGTGCATTCGTCCAATTCCGCCCTTAGCCTCGCCGTTTTTGACCTTTTCCTCAAGGGAAACTTCTTCGTGTACACACCTGCCTGACCCTCGTAGTTCAGTTCTTGGTTTGGACGAAATGGCACCAAGAAATCTGTCTTTAACTTCATTCATCGTATTGAAGCTCGCCCACATAAATCCATTCGTTTCCCTCAAGCCCAAGGAGCTCCACATGAGGCTAGTTTGCTCATCCAGCCATTGTTAAGTTTCTAACTAGAGTAAAGCGCATTAATCAACTTAAAGATGATTAGTAATCTTTAAACCATGTTTTGAGCTTAATTTCCCTTCAAAGTCATTCTCTCCGTTTCATTTGCACCTTTTTGATGTTATTGTTGTTTTACATTATTCTTAGATTGATTTAGAAGATTAGCCTCAATGTATCACACATCACGACGACCAAAGCCATGTCAATTTCCAATTGACTACGAATCGGAAGATATGAGCACCTTCAAGTGCATTCCTACAATTCCGCCCTTAGCCTCGCCGTTTTTGACCTTTTCCTCAGGGGAAACTTCTTCGTGTACACACCTGCCTGACCCTCGTAGTTCAGTTCTTGGTTTGGACAAAATGGCACCAAGAAATCTGTCTTTAACTTCATTCATCGTATTGAAGCCCGCCCACATAAATCCATTGGTTTCCCTCAAGCCCAAGGAGCTCCACATGAGGCTAGTTTGCTCATCCAGCCATTGTTAAGTTTCTAACTAGACTAAAGCGCATTAATCAACTTAAAGATGATTAGTAATCTTTAAACCATGTTTTGAGCTTAATTTCGCTTCAAATTCATTCTCTCCCTTTCATCTGCACCTTTTTGATATTATTGTTGTCTTACATTATTCTTAGATTGATTTAGAAGATTAGCCTCAATGTATCACACATCACTACGACCAAAGCCATGTGAATTTCCAATTGACTACGAATCGGAAGATATGTGCACCTTCAAGTGCATTCGTACAATTCCGCCCTTAGCCTCGCCGTTTTTGACCTTTTACTCAAGGGAAACTTCTTCGTGTACACACCTGCCTGACCCTCGTAGTTCAGTTCTTGGTTTGGACGAAATGGCACCAAGAAATCTGTCTTTAACTTCATTCATCGTATTGAAGCTCGCCCACATAAATCCATTCGTTTCCCTCAAGCCCAAGGAGCTCCACATGAGGCTAGTTTGCTCATCCACCCATTGTTAAGTTTCTAACTAGACTAAAGCGCATTAATCAACTTAAAGATGATTAGTAATCTTTAAACCATGTTTTGAGCTTAATTTCGCTTCAAATTCATTCTCTCCCTTTCATCTGCTCCTTTTTGATATTATTGTTGTCTTACATTATTCTTAGATTGATTTAGAAGATTAGCCTCAATGTATCACACATCACTAGGACCAAAGCCATGTGAATTTCCAATTGACTACGAATCGGAAGATATGTGCACCTTCAAGTGCATTCGTACAATTCCGCCCTTAGCCTCGCCGTTTTTGACCTTTTACTCAAGGGAAACTTCTTCGTGTACACACCTGCCTGACCCTCGTAGTTCAGTTCTTGGTTTGGACGAAATGGCACCAAGAAATCTGTCTTTAACTTCATTCATCGTATTGAAGCTCGCCCACATAAATCCATTCGTTTCCCTCAAGCCCAAGGAGCTCCACATGAGGCTAGTTTGCTCATCCACCCATTGTTAAGTTTCTAACTAGACTAAAGCGCATTAATCAACTTAGAGATGATTTGTAATCTTTAAACGATGTTTTGAGCTAAATTTCCCGTCAAATTCATTCTCTCCCTTTCATCTGCACCTTTTTGATATCATTGTTGTCTTACATTATTCTTAGATTGATTTAGAAGATTAGCCTCGATGTATCACACATCACTAGGATTGGCCATGTCAATTTCCAATTGACTACGAATCGGAAGATATGAGCACCTTCAAGTGCATTCCTACAATTCCGCCCTTAGCCTAGCCGTTTTTGACCTTTTCCTTAGGGGAAACTTCTTCGTGTACACACCTCCCTGACCCTCGTAGTTCAGTTCTTGGTTTGGACGAAATGGCACCAAGAAATCTGTCTTTAACTTCATTCATCGTATTGAAGCTCGCCCACATAAATCCATTCGTTTCCCTCAAGCCCAAGGAGCTCCACATGAGGCTAGTTTGCTCATCCAGCCATTGTTAAGTTTCTAACTAGACTAAAGCGCATTAATCAACTTAAAGATGATTAGTAATCTTTAAACCCTGTTTTGAGCTTAATTTCCCTTCAAATTCATTCTCTCCGTTTCGTTTGCACCTTTTTGATATTATTGTTGTTTTACATTATTCTTAGATTGATTTAGAAGATAAGCCTCGATGTATCACACATCGCTAGGACCAAAGCCAAGTCAATTTCCAATTGACTACGAATCGGAAGATATGTGCACCTTCAAGTGCATTCGTACAATTCCGCCCTTAGCCTCGCCGTTTTTGACCTTTTCCTCAAGGGAAACTTCTTCGTGTACACACCACCCTGACCCTCGTAGTTCAGTTCTTGGTTTGGACGAAATGGCACCAAGAAATCTGTCTTTAACTTCATTCATCCTATTGAAGCCCGCCCACATAAATCCATTGGTTTCCCTCAAGCCCAAGGAGCTCCACATGAGGCTAGTTTGCTCATCCAGCCATTGTTAAGTTTCTAACTAGACTAAAGCGCATTAATCAACTTAAAGATGATTAGTAATCTTTAAACCATGTTTTGAGCTTAATTTCGCTTCAAATTCATTCTCTCCCTTTCATCTGCACCTTTTTGATATTATTGTTGTCTTAAATTATTCTTAGATTGATTTAGAAGATTAGCCTCAATGTATCACACATCACTAGGACCAAAGCCATGTCAATTTCCAATTGACTACGAATCGGAAGATATGTGCACCTTCAAGTGCATTCGTACAATTCCGCCCTTAGCCTCGCCGTTTTTGACCTTTTCCTCAAGGGAAACTTCTTCGTGTACACACCTGCCTGACCCTCGTAGTTCAGTTCTTGGTTTGGACGAAATGGCACCAAGAAATCTGTCTTTAACTTCATTCATCGTATTGAAGCTCGCCCACATAAATCCATTCGTTTCCCTCAAGCCCAAGGAGCTCCACATGAGGCTAGTTTGCTCATCCAGCCATTGTTAAGTTTCTAACTAGAGTAAAGCGCATTAATCAACTTAAAGATGATTAGTAATCTTTAAACCATGTTTTGAGCTTAATTTCCCTTCAAAGTCATTCTCTCCGTTTCATTTGCACCTTTTTGATGTTATTGTTGTTTTACATTATTCTTAGATTGATTTAGAAGATTAGCCTCAATGTATCACACATCACTACGACCAAAGCCATGTCAATTTCCAATTGACTACGAATCGGAAGATATGAGCACCTTCAAGTGCATTCCTACAATTCCGCCCTTAGCCTCGCCGTTTTTGACCTTTTCCTCAGGGGAAACTTCTTCGTGTACACACCTGCCTGACCCTCGTAGTTCAGTTCTTGGTTTGGACAAAATGGCACCAAGAAATCTGTCTTTAACTTCATTCATCGTATTGAAGCCCGCCCACATAAATCCATTGGTTTCCCTCAAGCCCAAGGAGCTCCACATGAGGCTAGTTTGCTCATCCAGCCATTGTTAAGTTTCTAACTAGACTAAAGCGCATTAATCAACTTAAAGATGATTAGTAATCTTTAAACCATGTTTTGAGCTTAATTTCGCTTCAAATTCATTCTCTCCCTTTCATCTGCACCTTTTTGATATTATTGTTGTCTTACATTATTCTTAGATTGATTTAGAAGATTAGCCTCAATGTATCACACATCACTACGACCAAAGCCATGTGAATTTCCAATTGACTACGAATCGGAAGATATGTGCACCTTCAAGTGCATTCGTACAATTCCGCCCTTAGCCTCGCCGTTTTTGACCTTTTACTCAAGGGAAACTTCTTCGTGTACACACCTGCCTGACCCTCGTAGTTCAGTTCTTGGTTTGGACGAAATGGCACCAAGAAATCTGTCTTTAACTTCATTCATCGTATTGAAGCTCGCCCACATAAATCCATTCGTTTCCCTCAAGCCCAAGGAGCTCCACATGAGGCTAGTTTGCTCATCCACCAATTGTTAAGTTTCTAACTAGACTAAAGCGCATTAATCAACTTAAAGATGATTAGTAATCTTTAAACCATGTTTTGAGCTTAATTTCGCTTCAAATTCATTCTCTCCCTTTCATCTGCACCTTTTTGATATTATTGTTGTCTTACATTATTCTTAGATTGATTTAGAAGATTAGCCTCAATGTATCACACATCACTAGGACCAAAGCCATGTGAATTTCCAATTGACTACGAATCGGAAGATATGTGCACCTTCAAGTGCATTCGTACAATTCCGCCCTTAGCCTCGCCGTTTTTGACCTTTTACTCAAGGGAAACTTCTTCGTGTACACACCTGCCTGACCCTCGTAGTTCAGTTCTTGGTTTGGACGAAATGGCACCAAGAAATCTGTCTTTAACTTCATTCATCGTATTGAAGCTCGCCCACATAAATCCATTGGTTTCCCTCAAGCCCAAGGAGCTCCACATGAGGCTAGTTTGCTCATCCACCCATTGTTAAGTTTCTAACTAGACTAAAGCGCATTAATCAACTTAGAGATGATTTGTAATCTTTAAACGATGTTTTGAGCTAAATTTCCCGTCAAATTCATTCTCTCCCTTTCATCTGCACCTTTTTGATATTATTGTTGTCTTACATTATTCTTAGATTGATTTAGAAGATTAGCCTCGATGTATCACACATCACTAGGATTGGCCATGTCAATTTCCAATTGACTACGAATCGGAAGATATGAGCACCTTCAAGTGCATTCCTACAATTCCGCCCTTAGCCTAGCCGTTTTTGACCTTTTCCTTAGGGGAAACTTCTTCGTGTACACACCTCCCTGACCCTTGTAGTTCAGTTCTTGGTTTGGACGAAATGGCACCAAGAAATCTGTCTTTAACTTCATTCATCGTATTGAAGCTCGCCCACATAAATCCATTCGTTTCCCTCAAGCCCAAGGAGCTCCACATGAGGCTAGTTTGCTCATCCAGCCATTGTTGAGTTTCTAACTAGACTAAAGCGCATTAATCAACTTAAAGATGATTAGTAATCTTTAAACCCTGTTTTGAGCTTAATTTCCCTTCAAATTCATTCTCTCCGTTTCGTTTGCACCTTTTTGATATTATTGTTGTTTTACATTATTCTTAGATTGATTTAGAAGATAAGCCTCGATGTATCACACATCGCTAGGACCAAAGCCAAGTCAATTTCCAATTGACTACGAATCGGAAGATATGTGCACCTTCAAGTGCATTCGTACAATTCCGCCCTTAGCCTCGCCGTTTTTGACCTTTTCCTCAAGGGAAACTTCTTCGTGTACACACCACCCTGACCCTCGTAGTTCAGTTCTTGGTTTGGACGAAATGGCACCAAGAAATCTGTCTTTAACTTCATTCATCCTATTGAAGCCCGCCCACATAAATCCATTGGTTTCCCTCAAGCCCAAGGAGCTCCACATGAGGCTAGTTTGCTCATCCAGCCATTGTTAAGTTTCTAACTAGACTAAAGCGCATTAATCAACTTAAAGATGATTAGTAATCTTTAAACCATGTTTTGAGCTTAATTTCGCTTCAAATTCATTCTCTCCCTTTCATCTGCACCTTTTTGATATTATTGTTGTCTTAAATTATTCTTAGATTGATTTAGAAGATTAGCCTCAATGTATCACACATCACTAGGACCAAAGCCATGTCAATTTCCAATTGACTACGAATCGGAAGATATGTGCACCTTCAAGTGCATTCGTACAATTCCGCCCTTAGCCTCGCCGTTTTTGACCTTTTCCTCAAGGGAAACTTCTTCGTGTACACACCTCCCTGACCCTCGTAGTTCAGTTCTTGGTTTGGACGAAATGGCACCAAGAAATCTGTCTTTAACTTCATTCATCCTATTGAAGCCCGCCCACATAAATCCATTGGTTTCCCTCAAGCCCAAGGAGCTCCACATGAGGCTAGTTTGCTCATCCAGCCATTGTTAAGTTTCTAACTAGACTAAAGCGCATTAATCAACTTAAAGATGATTAGTAATCTTTAAACCATGTTTTGAGCTTAATTTCGCTTCAAATTCATTCTCTCCCTTTCATCTGCACCTTTTTGATATTATTGTTGTCTTAAATTATTCTTAGATTGATTTAGAAGATTAGCCTCAATGTATCACACATCACTACGACCAAAGCCATGTCAATTTCCAATTGACTACGAATCGGAAGATATGTGCACCTTCAAGTGCATTCGTACAATTCCGCCCTTAGCCTCGCCGTTTTTGACCTTTTCCTCAAGGGAAACTTCTTCGTGTACACACCTGCCTGACCCTCGTAGTTCAGTTCTTGGTTTGGATGAAATGGCACCAAGAAATCTGTCTTTAACTTCATTCATCGTATTGAAGCTCGCCCACATAAATCCATTCGTTTCCCTCAAGCCCAAGGAGCTCCACATGAGGCTAGTTTGCTCATCCAGCCATTGTTAAGTTTCTAACTAGACTAAAGCGCATTAATCAACTTAAAGATGATTAGTAATCTTTAAACCCTGTTTTGAGCTTAATTTCCCTTCAAATTCATTCTCTCCGTTTCGTTTGCACCTTTTTGATATTATTGTTGTTTTACATTATTCTTAGACTGATTTAGAAGATAAGCCTCGATGTATCACACATCGCTAGGACCAAAGCCAAGTCAATTTCCAATTGACTACGAATCGGAAGATATGTGCACCTTCAAGTGCATTCGTACAATTCCGCACTTAGCCTCGCCGTTTTTGACCTTTTCCTCAAGGGAAACTTCTTCGTGTACACACCACCCTGACCCTCGTAGTTCAGTTCTTGGTTTGGACGAAATGGCACCAAGAAATCTGTCTTTAACTTCATTCATCCTATTGAAGCCCGCCCACATAAATCCATTGGTTTCCCTCAAGCCCAAGGAGCTCCACATGAGGCTAGTTTGCTCATCCAGCCATTGTTAAGTTTCTAACTAGACTAAAGCGCATTAATCAACTTAAAGATGATTAGTAATCTTTAAACCATGTTTTGAGCTTAATTTCGCTTCAAATTCATTCTCTCCCTTTCATCTGCACCTTTTTGATATTATTGTTGTCTTAAATTATTCTTAGATTGATTTAGAAGATTAGCCTCAATGTATCACACATCACTACGACCAAAGCCATGTCAATTTCCAATTGACTACGAATCGGAAGATATGTGCACCTTCAAGTGCATTCGTACAATTCCGCCCTTAGCCTCGCCGTTTTTGACCTTTTCCTCAAGGGAAACTTCTTCGTGTACACACCACCCTGACCCTCGTAGTTCAGTTCTTGGTTTGGACGAAATGGCACCAAGAAATCTGTCTTTAACTTCATTCATCGTATTGAAGCTCGCCCACATAAATCCATTCGTTTCCCTCAAGCCCAAGGAGCTCCACATGAGGCTAGTTTGCTCATCCAGCCGTTGTTAAGTTTCTAACTAGACTAAAGCGCATTAATCAACTTAAAGATGATTAGTAATCTTTAAACCATGTTTTGAGCTTAATTTCGCTTCAAATTCATTCTCTCCGTTTCATTTGCACCTTTTTGATGTTATTGTTGTTTTACATTTTTCTTAGATTGATTTAGAAGATTAGCCTCAATGTATCACACATCACTACGACCAAAGCCATGTCAATTTCCAATTGACTATGAATCGGAAGATATGAGCACCTTCAAGTGCATTCCTACAATTCCGCCCTTAGCCTCGCCGTTTTTGACCTTTTCCTCAGGGGAAACTTCTTCGTGTACACACCTGCCTGACCCTCGTTGTTCAGTTCTTGGTTTGGACGAAATGGAACCAAGAAATCTGTCTTTAACTTCATTCATCGTATTGAAGCTCGCCCACATAAATCCATTCGTTTCCCTCAAGCCCAAGGAGCTCCACATGAGGCTAGTTTGCTCATCCAGCCGTTGTTAAGTTTCTAACTAGACTAAAGCGCGTTAATCAACTTAAAGATGATTAGTAATCTTTAAACCATGTTTTGAGCTTAATTTCGCTTCAAATTCATTCTCTCCGTTTCATTTGCACCTTTTTGATGTTATTGTTGTTTTACATTATTCTTAGATTGATTTAGAAGATTAGCCTCAATGTATCACACATCACTACGACCAAAGCCATGTCAATTTCCAATTGACTACGAATCGGAAGATATGAGCACCTTCAAGTGCATTCCTACAATTCCGCCCTTAGCCTCGCCGTTTTTGACCTTTTCCTCAGGGGAAACTTCTTCGTGTACACACCTGCCTGACCCTCGTTGTTCAGTTCTTGGTTTGGACGAAATGGCACCAAGAAATCTGTCTTTAACTTCTTTCATCGTATTGAAGCCCGCCCACATAAATCCATTGGTTTCCCTCAAGCCCAAGGAGCTCCACATGAGGCTAGTTTGCTCATCCAGCCATTGTTAAGTTTCTAACTAGACTAAAGCGCATTAATCAACTTAAAGATGATTAGTAATCTTTAAACCATGTTTTGAGCTTAATTTCGCTTCAAATTCATTCTCTCCCTTTCATCTGCACCTTTTTGATATTATTGTTGTCTTACATTATTCTTAGATTGATTTAGAAGATTAGCCTCAATGTATCACACATCACTAGGACCAAAGCCATGTCAATTTCCAATTGACAACGAATCGGAAGATATGTGCACCTTCAAGTGCATTCGTACAATTCCGCCCTTAGCCTCGCCGTTTTTGACCTTTTCCTCAAGGGAAACTTCTTCGTGTACACACCTGCCTGACCCTCGTAGTTCAGTTCTTGGTTTGGACGAAATGGCACCAAGAAATCTGTCTTTAACTTCATTCATCGTATTGAAGCTCGCCTACATAAATCCATTCGTTTCCCTCAAGCCCAAGGAGCTCCACATGAGGCTAGTTTGCTCATCCAGCCATTGTTAAGTTTCTAACTAGACTAAAGCGCATTAATCAACTTAAAGATGATTTGTAATCTTTAAACTATGTTTTGAGCTAAATTTCCCGTCAAATTCATTCTCTCCCTTTCATCTGCACCTTTTTGATATTATTGTTGTCTTACATTATTCTTAGATTGATTTAGAAGATTAGCCTCGATGTATCACACATCACTAGGATTGGCCATGTCAATTTCCAATTGACTACGAATCGGAAGATATGAGCACCTTCAAGTGCATTCCTACAATTCCGCCCTTAGCCTCGCCGTTTTTGACCTTTTCCTTAGGGGAAACTTCTTCGTGTACACACCTCCCTGACCCTCGCAGTTCAGTTCTTGGTTTGGACGAAGTGGCACCAAGAAATCTGTCTTTGACTTCATTCATCGTATTGAAGCTCGCCCACATAAATCCATTCGTTTCTCTCAAGCCCAAGGAGTTCCACAAGAGGCTAGTTTGCTCATCCAGCCATTGTTAAGTTTCCAACTAGACTAAACCGCATTAATCAACTTAAAGATGATTAGTAATCTTTAAACTATGTTTTGAGCTTAATTTCCCTACAAATTCATTCTCTCCGTTTCGTTTGCACCTTTTTGATATTATTGTTGTTTTACATTATTCTTAGATTGATTTAGAAGATAAGCCTCGATGTATCACACATCGCTAGGACCAAAGCCAAGTCAATTTCCAATTGACTACGAATCGGAAGGTATGTGCACCTTCAAGTGCATTCGTACAATTCCGCCCTTAGCCTCGCCGTTTTTGACCTTTTCCTCAAGGGAAACTTCCTCGTGTACACACCACCCTGACCCTCGTAGTTCAGTACTTGGTTTGGACGAAATGACACCAAGAAATCTGTCTTTGACTTCATTCATCGTATTGAAGCTCGCCCACATAAATCCATTCGTTTCCCTCAAGCCCAAGGAGTTCCACAAGAGGCTAGTTTGCTCATCCAGCCATTACTAAGTTTCTAACCAGACTAAAGCGCATTAATCAACTTAAAGATGATTAGTAATCTTTAAACCATGTTTTGAGCTTAATTTCGCTTCAAATTCATTCTCTCCGTTTCATATGCACTTTTTGATGTTATTGTTGTTTTACATTATTCTTAGATTGATTTAGAAGATTAGCCTCGATGTATCACACATCACTAGGACCAAAGCCAAGTCAATTTCCAATTGACTACGAATCAGAAGATATGTGCACCTTCAAGTGCATTCGTACAATTCTGCCCTTAGCCTCGCCGTTTTTGACCTTTTCCTCAAGGGAAACTTCTTCGTGTACACACCTGCCTGACCCTCGTTGTTCAGTTCTTGGTTTGGACGAAATGGCACCAAGAAATCTGTCTTTAACTTCATTCATCGTATTGAAGCTCGCCCACATAAATCCATTCGTTTCCCTCAAGCCCAAGGAGTTCCACATGAGGCTAGATTGCTCATCCAGCCATTGTTAAGTTTCTAACTAGAGTAAAGCGCATTAATCAACTTAAAGATGATTAGTAATCTTTAAAGCATGTTTTGAGCTTAATTTCGCTTCAAATTCATTCTCTTCGTTTCATCTGCACTTTTTGATGTTATTGTTGTTTTACATTATTCTTAGATTGATTTAGAAGATTAGCCTCGATGTATCACATATCACTAGGACCAAAGCCAAGTCAATTTCCAATTGACTACGAATCGGAAGATCTGTGCACCTTCTAGTGCATTCGTACAATTCCGCCCTTAGCCTCGCCGTTTTTGACCTTTTCCTCAAGGGAAACTTCTTCGTGTACACACCTGCCTGACCCTCGTAGTTCAGTTCTTGGTTTGGACGAAATGGCACCAAGAAATCTGTCTTTAACTTCATTCATCGTATTGAAGCTCGCCCACATAAATCCATTCGTTTCCCTGAAGCCCAAGGAGTTCCAAATGAGGCTAGTTTCTCATCCAGCCATTGTTAAGTTTCTAACTAGAGTAAAGCGCATTAATCAACTTAAAGATGATTAGTGATCTTTAAACCATGTTTTGAGCTTAATTTCCCTTCAAATTCATTCTCTCCGTTTCATTTGCACCTTTTTGATGATATTGTTGTTCTACATTATTCTTAGATTGATTTAGAAGATTAGCCTCAATTTATCACACATCACTAGGACCAAAGCCATGTCAATTTCCAATTGACAACGAATCGGAAGATATGTGCACCTTCAAGTGCATTCGTACAATTCCGCCCTTAGCCTCGCCGTTTTTGACCTTTTCCTCAAGGGAAACTTCTTCGTGTACACACCTGCCTGACCCTCGTAGTTCAGTTCTTGGTTTGGACGAAATGGCACCAAGAAATCTGTCTTTAACTTCATTCATCGTATTGAAGCTCGCCCACATAAATCCATTCGTTTCCCTCAAGCCCAAGGAGCTCCACATGAGGCTAGTTTGCTCATCCAGCCATTGTTAAGTTTCTAACTAGACTAAAGCGCATTAATCAACTTAAAGATGATTTGTAATCTTTAAACTATGTTTTGAGCTAAATTTCCCGTCAAATTCATTCTCTCCCTTTCATCTGCACCTTTTTGATATTATTGTTGTCTTACATTATTCTTAGATTGATTTAGAAGATTAGCCTCGATGTATCACACATCACTAGGATTGGCCATGTCAATTTCCAATTGACTACGAATCGGAAGATATGAGCACCTTCAAGTGCATTCCTACAATTCCGCCCTTAGCCTCGCCGTTTTTGACCTTTTCCTTAGGGGAAACTTCTTCGTGTACACACCTCCCTGACCCTCGCAGTTCAGTTCTTGGTTTGGACGAAGTGGCACCAAGAAATCTGTCTTTGACTTCATTCATCGTATTGAAGCTCGCCCACATAAATCCATTCGTTTCTCTCAAGCCCAAGGAGTTCCACAAGAGGCTAGTTTGCTCATCCAGCCATTGTTAAGTTTCCAACTAGACTAAACCGCATTAATCAACTTAAAGATGATTAGTAATCTTTAAACTATGTTTTGAGCTTAATTTCCCTACAAATTCATTCTCTCCGTTTCGTTTGCACCTTTTTGATATTATTGTTCTCTTACATTATTCTTAGATTGATTTAGAAGATTAGCCTCAATGTATCACACATCACTAGGACCAAAGCCATGTCAATTTCCAATTGACAACGAATCGGAAGATATGTGCACCTTCAAGTGCATTCGTACAATTCCGCCCTTAGCCTCGCCGTTTTTGACCTTTTCCTCAAGGGAAACTTCTTCGTGTACACACCTGCCTGACCCTCGTAGTTCAGTTCTTGGTTTGGACGAAATGGCACCAAGAAATCTGTCTTTAACTTCATTCATCGTATTGAAGCTCGCCCACATAAATCCATTCGTTTCCCTCAAGCCCAAGGAGCTCCACATGAGGCTAGTTTGCTCATCCAGCCATTGTTAAGTTTCTAACTAGACTAAAGCGCATTAATCAACTTAAAGATGATTTGTAATCTTTAAACTATGTTTTGAGCTAAATTTCCCGTCAAATTCATTCTCTCCCTTTCATCTGCACCTTTTTGATATTATTGTTGTCTTACATTATTCTTAGATTGATTTAGAAGATTAGCCTCGATGTATCACACATCACTAGGATTGGCCATGTCAATTTCCAATTGACAACGAATCGGAAGATATGTGCACCTTCAAGTGCATTCGTACAATTCCGCCCTTAGCCTCGCCGTTTTTGACCTTTTCCTCAAGGGAAACTTCCTCGTGTACACACCACCCTGACCCTCGTAGTTCAGTACTTGGTTTGGACGAAATGACACCAAGAAATCTGTCTTTGACTTCATTCATCGTATTGAAGCTCGCCCACATAAATCCATTCGTTTCCCTCAAGCCCAAGGAGCTCCACATGAGGCTAGTTTGCTCATCCAGCCATTGTTAAGTTTCTAACTAGACTAAAGCGCATTAATCAACTTAAAGATGATTTGTAATCTTTAAACTATGTTTTGAGCTAAATTTCCCGTCAAATTCATTCTCTCCCTTTCATCTGCACCTTTTTGATATTATTGTTGTCTTACATTATTCTTAGATTGATTTAGAAGATTAGCCTCGATGTATCACACATCACTAGGATTGGCCATGTCAATTTCCAATTGACTACGAATCGGAAGATATGAGCACCTTCAAGTGCATTCCTACAATTCCGCACTTAGCCTCGCCGTTTTTGACCTTTTCCTTAGGGGAAACTTCTTCGTGTACACACCTCCCTGACCCTCGCAGTTCAGTTCTTGGTTTGGACGAAGTGGCACCAAGAAATCTGTCTTTGACTTCATTCATCGTATTGAAGCTCGCCCACATAAATCCATTCGTTTCTCTCAAGCCCAAGGAGTTCCACAAGAGCCTAGTTTGCTCATCCAGCCATTGTTAAGTTTCCAACTAGACTAAACCGCATTAATCAACTTAAAGATGATTAGTAATCTTTAAACTATGTTTTGAGCTTAATTTCCCTACAAATTCATTCTCTCCGTTTCGTTTGCACCTTTTTGATATTATTGTTGTTTTACATTATTCTTAGATTGATTTAGAAGATAAGCCTCGATGTATCACACATCGCTAGGACCAAAGCCAAGTCAATTTCCAATTGACTACGAATCGGAAGGTATGTGCACCTTCAAGTGCATTCGTACAATTCCGCCCTTAGCCTCGCCGTTTTTGACCTTTTCCTCAAGGGAAACTTCCTCGTGTACACACCACCCTGACCCTCGTAGTTCAGTACTTGGTTTGGACGAAATGACACCAAGAAATCTGTCTTTGACTTCATTCATCGTATTGAAGCTCGCCCACATAAATCCATTCGTTTCCCTCAAGCCCAAGGAGTTCCACAAGAGGCTAGTTTGCTCATCCAGCCATTACTAAGTTTCTAACCAGACTAAAGCGCATTAATCAACTTAAAGATGATTAGTAATCTTTAAACCATGTTTTGAGCTTAATTTCGCTTCAAATTCATTCTCTCCGTTTCATATGCACTTTTTGATGTTATTGTTGTTTTACATTATTCTTAGATTGATTTAGAAGATTAGCCTCGATGTATCACACATCACTAGGACCAAAGCCAAGTCAATTTCCAATTGACTACGAATCAGAAGATATGTGCACCTTCAAGTGCATTCGTACAATTCTGCCCTTAGCCTCGCCGTTTTTGACCGTTTCCTCAAGGGAAACTTCTTCGTGTACACACCTGCCTGACCCTCGTTGTTCAGTTCTTGGTTTGGACGAAATGGCACCAAGAAATCTGTCTTTAACTTCATTCATCATATTGAAGCTCGCCCACATAAATCCATTCGTTTCCCTCAAGCCCAAGGAGTTCCACATGAGGCTAGATTGCTCATCCAGCCATTGTTAAGTTTCTAACTAGAGTAAAGCGCATTAATCAACTTAAAGATGATTAGTAATCTTTAAAGCATGTTTTGAGCTTAATTTCGCTTCAAATTCATTCTCTTCGTTTCATCTGCACTTTTTGATGTTATTGTTGTTTTACATTATTCTTAGATTGATTTAGAAGATTAGCCTCGATGTATCACATATCACTAGGACCAAAGCCAAGTCAATTTCCAATTGACTACGAATCGGAAGATCTGTGCACCTTCTAGTGCATTCGTACAATTCCGCCCTTAGCCTCGCCGTTTTTGACCTTTTCCTCAAGGGAAACTTCTTCGTGTACACACCTGCCTGACCCTCGTAGTTCAGTTCTTGGTTTGGACGAAATGGCACCAAGAAATCTGTCTTTAACTTCATTCATCGTATTGAAGCTCGCCCACATAAATCCATTCGTTTCCCTGAAGCCCAAGGAGTTCCAAATGAGGCTAGTTTCTCATCCAGCCATTGTTAAGTTTCTAACTAGAGTAAAGCGCATTAATCAACTTAAAGATGATTAGTGATCTTTAAACCATGTTTTGAGCTTAATTTCCCTTCAAATTCATTCTCTCCGTTTCATTTGCACCTTTTTGATGATATTGTTGTTTTACATTATTCTTAGATTGATTTAGAAGATTAGCCTCAATTTATCACACATCACTAGGACCAAAGCCATGTCAATTTCCAATTGACTACAAATCGGAAGATATGTGCACCTTCAAGTGCATTCGTACAATTCCGCCCTTAGCCTCGCCGTTTTTGACCTTTTCCTCAAGGGAAACTTCTTCGTGTACACACCTGCCTGACCCTCGTAGTTCAGTTCTTGGTTTGGACGAAATGGCACCAAGAAATCTGTCTTTAACTTCATTCATCGTATTGAAGCTCGCCCACATAAATCCATTCGTTTCCCTCAAGCCCAAGGAGCTCCACATGAGGCTAGTTTGCTCATCCCGCCATTGTTAAGTTTCTAACTAGACTAAAGCGCATTAATCAACTTAAAGATGATTAGTAATCTTTAAACCATGTTTTGAGCTTAATTTCCCTTCAAATTCATTCTCTCCGTTTCATTTGCACCTTTTTGATGTTATTGTTGTTTTACATTATTCTTAGATTGATTTAGAAGATTAGCCTCAATGTATCACACATCACTACGACCAAAGCCATGTCAATTTCCAATTGACTACGAATCGGAAGATATGAGTACCTTCAAGTGCATTCCTACAATTCCGCCCTTAGCCTCGCCGTTTTTGACCTTTTCCTCAGGGGAAACTTCTTCGTGTACACACCTGCCTGACCCTCGTAGTTCAGTTCTTGGTTTGGACAAAATGGCACCAAGAAATCTGTCTTTAACTTCATTCATCGTATTGAAGCCCGCCCACATAAATCCATTGGTTTCCCTCAAGCCCAAGGAGCTCCACATGAGGCTAGTTTGCTCATCCAGCCATTGTTAAGTTTCTAACTAGACTAAAGCGCATTAATCAACTTAAAGATGATTAGTAATCTTTAAACCATGTTTTGAGCTTAATTTCCTTTCAAATTCATTCTCTCCGTTTCATTTGCACCTTTTTGATGTTATTGTTGTTTTACATTATTCTTAGCTTGATTTAGAAGATTAGCTTCAATTTATCAAACATCACTAGGACCAAAGCCATGTCAATTTCCAATTGACTACAAATCGGAAGATATGTGCACCTTCAAGTGCATTCGTACAATTCCGCCCTTAGCCTCGCCGTTTTTGACCTTTTCCTCAAGGGAAACTTCTTCGTGTACACACCTGCCTGACCCTCGTAGTTCAGTTCTTGGTTTGGACGAAATGGCACCAAGAAATCTGTCTTTAACTTCATTCATCGTATTGAAGCTCGCCCACATATATCCATTCGTTTCCCTCAAGCCCAAGGAGCTCCACATGAGGCTAGTTTGCTCATCCAGCCATTGTTAAGTTTCTAACTAGACTAAAGCGCATTAATCAACTTAAAGATGATTAGTAATCTTTAAACCATGTTTTGAGCTTAATTTCCCTTCAAATTCATTCTCTCCGTTTCATTTGCACCTTTTTGATGTTATTGTTGTTTTACATTATTCTTAGATTGATTTAGAAGATTAGCCTCAATGTATCACACATCACTACGACCAAAGCCATGTCAATTTCCAATTGACTACGAATCGGAAGATATGAGCACCTTCAAGTGCATTCCTACAATTTTGCCCTTAGCCTCGTCGTTTTTGACCTTTTCCTCAGGGGAAACTTCTTCGTGTACACACCTGCCTGACCCTCATAGTTCAGTTCTTGGTTTGGACGAAATGGCACCAAGAAATCTGTCTTTAACTTCATTCATCGTATTGAAGCCCGCCCACATAAATCCATTGGTTTCCCTCAAGCCCAAGGAGCTCCACATGAGGCTAGTTTGCTCATCCAGCCATTGTTAAGTTTCTAACTAGACTAAAGCGCATTAATCAACTTAAAGATGATTAGTAATCTTTAAACCATGTTTTGAGCTTAATTTCGCTTCAAATTCATTCTCTCCCTTTCATCTGCACCTTTTTGATATTATTGTTGTCTTACATTATTCTTAGATTGATTTAGAAGATTAGCCTCAATGTATCACACATCACTAGGACCAAAGCCATGTCAATTTCCAATTGACTACGAATCGGAAGATATGTGCACCTTCAAGTGCATTCGTACAATTCCGCCCTTAGCCTCGCCGTTTTTGACCTTTTCCTCAAGGGAAACTTCTTCGTGTACACACCTGCCTGACCCTCGTAGTTCAGTTCTTGGTTTGGACGAAATGGCACCAAGAAATCTGTCTTTAACTTCATTCATCGTATTGAAGCTCGCCCACATAAATCCATTCGTTTCCCTCAAGCCCAAGGAGCTCCACATGAGGCTAGTTTGCTCATCCAGCCATTGTTAAGTTTCTAACTAGACTAAAGCGCATTAATCAACTTAAAGATGATTTGTAATCTTTAAACTATGTTTTGAGCTAAATTTCCCGTCAAATTCATTCTCTCCCTTTCATCTACACCTTTTTTATATTATTGTTGTCTTACATTATTCTTAGACTGATTTAGAAGATTAGCCTCGATGTATCACACATCACTAGGATTGGCCATGTCAATTTCCAATTGACTACGAATCGGAAGATATGAGCACCTTCAAGTGCATTCCTACAATTCCGCCCTTAGCCTATCCGCTTTTGACCTTTTCCTTAGGGGAAACTTCTTCGCGTACACACCTCCCTGACCCTCGTAGTTCAGTTCTTGGTTTGGACGAAATAGCACCAAGAAATCTGTCTTTAACTTCATTCATCGTATTGAAGCCCGCCCACATAAATCCATTGGTTTCCCTCAAGCCCAAGGAGCTCCACATGAGGCTAGTTTGCTCATCCAGCCATTGTTAAGTTTCTAACTAGACTAAAGCGCATTAATCAACTTAAAGATGATTAGTAATCTTTAAACCATGTTTTGAGCTTAATTTCGCTTCAAATTCATTCTCTCCCTTTCATCTGCACCTTTTTGATATTATTGTTGTCTTACATTATTCTTAGATTGATTTAGAAGATTAGCCTCAATGTATCACACATCACTACGACCAAAGCCATGTCAATTTCCAATTGACTACGAATCGGAAGATATGAGCACCTTCAAGTGCATTCCTACAATTTCGCCCTTAGCCTCGTCGTTTTTGACCTTTTCCTCAGGGGAAACTTCTTCGTGTACACACCTGCCTGACCCTCGTAGTTCAGTTCTTGGTTTGGACAAAATGGCACCAAGAAATCTGTCTTTAACTTCATTCATCGTATTGAAGCCCGCCCACATAAATCCATTGGTTTCCCTCAAGCCCAAGGAGCTCCACATGAGGCTAGTTTGCTCATCCAGCCATTGTTAAGTTTCTAACTAGACTAAAGCGCATTAATCAACTTAAAGATGATTAGTAATCTTTAAACCATGTTTTGAGCTTAATTTCGCTTCAAATTCATTCTCTCCCTTTCATCTGCACCTTTTTGATATTATTGTTGTCTTACATTATTCTTAGATTGATTTAGAAGATTAGCCTCAATTTATCACACATCACTAGGACCAAAGCCATGTCAATTTCCAATTGACTACAAATCGGAAGATATGTGCACCTTCAAGTGCATTCGTACAATTCCGCCCTTAGCCTCGCCGTTTTTGACCTTTTCCTCAAGGGAAACTTCTTCGTGTACACACCTGCCTGACCCTCGTAGTTCAGTTCTTGGTTTGGACGAAATGGCACCAAGAAATCTGTCTTTAACTTCATTCATCGTATTGAAGCTCGCCCACATAAATCCATTCGTTTCCCTCAAGCCCAAGGAGCTCCACATGAGGCTAGTTTGCTCATCCAGCCATTGTTAAGTTTCTAACTAGACTAAAGCGCATTAATCAACTTAAAGATGATTAGTAATCTTTAAACCATGTTTTGAGCTTAATTTCCCTTCAAATTCATTCGCTCCGTTTCGTTTGCACCTTTTTGATATTATTGTTGTTTTACATTATTCTTAGATTGATTTAGAAGATAAGCCTCGATGTATCACACATCGCTAGGACCAAAGCCAAGTCAATTTCCAATTGACTACGAATCGGAAGATATGTGCACCTTCAAGTGCATTCGTACAATTCCGCCCTTAGCCTCGCCGTTTTTGACCTTTTCCTCAAGGGAAACTTCTTCGTGTACACACCACCCTGACCCTCGTAGTTCAGTACTCGGTTTGGACGAAATGGCACCAAGAAATCTGTCTTTGACTTCATTCATCGTATTGAAGCTCGCCCACATAAATCCATTCGTTTCCCTCAAGCCCAAGGAGTTCCACATGAGGCTAGTTTGCTCATCCAGCCATTACTAAGTTTCTAACCAGACTAAAGCGCATTAATCAACTTAAAGATGATTAGTAATTTTTAAACTATGTTTTGGGCTTAATTTCCCTTCAAATTCATTCTCTCCGTTTCGTTTGCACCTTTTTGATATTATTGTCGTTTTACATTATTCTTAGATTGATTTAGAAGATAAGCCTCGATGTATCACACATCGCTAGGACCAAAGCCAAGTCAATTTCCAATTGACTACGAATCGGAAGGTATGTGCACCTTCAAGTGCATTCGTACAATTCCGCCCTTAGCCTCGCCGTTTTTGACCTTTTCCTCAAGGGAAACTTCCTCGTGTACACACCACCCTGACCCTCGTAGTTCAGTACTTGGTTTGGACGAAATGACACCAAGAAATCTGTCTTTGACTTCATTCATCGTATTGAAGCTCGCCCACATAAATCCATTCGTTTCCCTCAAGTCCAAGGAGTTCCACAAGAGGCTAGTTTGCTCATCCAGCCATTACTAAGTTTCTAACCAGACTAAAGCGCATTAATCAACTTAAAGATGATTAGTAATCTTTAAACCATGTTTTGAGCTTAATTTCGCTTCAAATTCATTCTCTCCGTTTCATATGCACTTTTTGATGTTATTGTTGTTTTAAATTATTCTTAGATTGATTTAGAAGATTAGCCTCGATGTATCACACATCACTAGGACCAAAGCCAAGTCAATTTCCAATTGACTACGAATCAGAAGATATGTGCACCTTCAAGTGCATTCGTACAATTCTGCCCTTAGCCTCGCCGTTTTTGACCTTTTCCTCAAGGGAAACTTCTTCGTGTACACACCTGCCTGACCCTCGTTGTTCAGTTCTTGGTTTGGACGAAATGGCACCAAGAAATCTGTCTTTAACTTCATTCATCGTATTGAAGCTCGCCCACATAAATCCATTCGTTTCCCTCAAGCCCAAGGAGTTCCACATGAGGCTAGATTGCTCATCCAGCCATTGTTAAGTTTCTAACTAGAGTAAAGCGCATTAATCAACTTAAAGATGATTAGTAATCTTTAAAGCATGTTTTGAGCTTAATTTCGCTTCAAATTCATTCTCTCCGTTTCATCTGCACTTTTTGATGTTATTGTTGTTTTACATTATTCTTAGATTGATTTAGAAGATTAGCCTCAATTTATCACACATCACTAGGACCAAAGCCATGTCAATTTCCAATTGACTACAAATCGGAAGATATGTGCACCTTCAAGTGCATTCGTACAATTCCGCCCTTAGCCTCGCCGTTTTTGACCTTTTCCTCAAGGGAAACTTCTTCGTGTACACACCTGCCTGACCCTCGTAGTTCAGTTCTTGGTTTGGACGAAATGGCACCAAGAAATCTGTCTTTAACTTCATTCATCGTATTGAAGCTCGCCCACATAAATCCATTCGTTTCCCTCAAGCCCAAGGAGCTCCACATGAGGCTAGTTTGCTCATCCAGCCATTGTTAAGTTTCTAACTAGACTAAAGCGCATTAATCAACTTAAAGATGATTAGTAATCTTTAAACCATGTTTTGAGCTTAATTTCCCTTCAAATTCATTCTCTCCGTTTCATTTGCACCTTTTTGATGTTATTGTTGTTTTACATTATTCTTAGATTGATTTAGAAGATTAGCCTCAATGTATCACACATCACTACGATCAAAGCCATGTCAATTTCCAATTGACTACGAATCGGAAGATATGAGCACCTTCAAGTGCATTCCTACAATTCCGCCCTTAGCCTCGCCGTTTTTGACCTTTTCCTCAGGGGAAACTTCTTCGTGTACACACCTGCCTGACCCTCGTAGTTCAGTTCTTGGTTTGGACAAAATGGCACCAAGAAATCTGTCTTTAACTTCATTCATCGTATTGAAGCCCGCCCACATAAATCCATTGGTTTCCCTCAAGCCCAAGGAGCTCCACATGAGGCTAGTTTGCTCATCCAGCCATTGTTAAGTTTCTAACTAGACTAAAGCGCATTCATCAACTTAAAGATGATTAGTAATCTTTAAACCATGTTTTGAGCTTAATTTCCCTTCAAATTCATTCTCTCCGTTTCATTTGCACCTTTTTGATGTTATTGTTGTTTTACATTATTCTTAGATTGATTTAGAAGATTAGCCTCAATTTATCACACATCACTAGGACCAAAGCCATGTCAATTTCCAATTGACTACAAATCGGAAGATATGTGCACCTTCAAGTGCATTCGTACAATTCCGCCCTTAGCCTCGCCGTTTTTGACCTTTTCCTCAAGGGAAACTTCTTCGTGTACACACCTGCCTGACCCTCGTAGTTCAGTTCTTGGTTTGGACGAAATGGCACCAAGAAATCTGTCTTTAACTTCATTCATCGTATTGAAGCTCGCCCACATAAATCCATTCGTTTCCCTCAAGCCCAAGGAGCTCCACATGAGGCTAGTTTGCTCATCCAGCCATTGTTAAGTTTCTAACTAGACTAAAGCGCATTAATCAACTTAAAGATGATTAGTAATCCTTAACCATGTTTTGAGCTTAATTTCCCTTCAAATTCATTCTCTCCGTTTCATTTGCACCTTTTTGATGTTATTGTTGTTTTACATTATTCTTAGAATGATTTAGAAGATTAGTCTCAATGTATCACACATCACTACGACCAAAGCCATGTCAATTTCCAATTGACTACGAATCGGAAGATATGAGCACCTTCAAGTGCATTCCTACAATTCCGCCCTTAGCCTCGTCGTTTTTGACCTTTTCCTCAGGGGAAACTTCTTCGTGTACACACCTGCCTGACCCTCGTAGTTCAGTTCTTGGTTTGGACAAAATGGCACCAAGAAATCTGTCTTTAACTTCATTCATCGTATTGAAGCCCGCCCACATAAATCCATTGGTTTCCCTCAAGCCCAAGGAGCTCCACATGAGGCTAGTTTGCTCATCCAGCCATTGTTAAGTTTCTAACTAGACTAAAGCGCATTAATCAACTTAAAGATGATTAGTAATCTTTAAACCATGTTTTGAGCTTAATTTCGATTCAAATTCATTCTCTCCCTTTCATCTGCACCTTTTTGATATTATTGTTGTCTTACATTATTCTTAGATTGATTTAGAAGATTAGCCTCAATGTATCACACATCACTAGGACCAAAGCCATGTCAATTTCCAATTGACTACGAATCGGAAGATATGTGCACCTTCAAGTGCATTCGTACAATTCCGCCCTTAGCCTCGCCGTTTTTGACCTTTTCCTCAAGGGAAACTTCTTCGTGTACACACCTGCCTGACCCTCGTAGTTCAGTTCTTGGTTTGGACGAAATGGCACCAAGAAATCTGTCTTTAACTTCATTCATCGTATTGAAGCTCGCCCACATAAATCCATTCGTTTCCCTCAAGCCCAAGGAGCTCCACATGAGGCTAGTTTGCTCATCCAGCCATTGTTAAGTTTCTAACTAGACTAAAGCGCATTAATCAACTTAAAGATGATTTGTAATCTTTAAACAATGTTTTGAGCTAAATTTCCCGTCAAATTCATTCTCTCCCTTTCATCTGCACCTTTTTGATATTATTGTTGTCTTACATTATTCTTAGACTGATTTAGAAGATTAGCCTCGATGTATCACACATCACTAGGATTGGCCATGTCAATTTCCAATTGACTACGAATCGGAAGATATGAGCACCTTCAACTGCATTCCTACAATTCCGCCCTTAGCCTAGCCGCTTTTGACCTTTTCCTTAGGGGAAACTTCTTCGTGTACACACCTCCCTGACCCTCGTAGTTCAGTTCTTGGTTTGGACGAAATAGCACCAAGAAATCTGTCTTTAACTTCATTCATCGTATTGAAGCTCGCCCACATAAATCCATTCGTTTCCCTCAAGCCCAAGGAGCTCCACATGAGGCTAGTTTGCTCATCCAGCCATTGTTAAGTTTCTGACTAGACTAAAGCGCATTAATCAACTTAAAGATGATTAGTAATCTTTAAACCATGTTCTGAGCTTAATTTCCTTTCAAATTCATTCTCTCCGTTTCGTTTGCACCTTTTTGATATTATTGTTGTTTTACATTATTCTTAGATTGATTTAGAAGATAAGCCTCGATGTATCACACATCGCTAGGACCAAAGCCAAGTCAATTTCCAATTGACTACGAATCGGAAGATATGTGCACCTTCAAGTGCATTCGTACAATTCCGCCCTTAGCCTCGCCGTTTTTGACCTTTTCCTCAAGGGAAACTTCTTCGTGTACACACCACCCTGACCCTCGTAGTTCAGTACTTGGTTTGGACGAAATGGCACCAAGAAATCTGTCTTTGACTTCATTCATCGTATTGAAGCTCGCCCACATAAATCCATTCGTTTCCCTCAAGCCCAAGGAGTTCCACATGAGGCTAGTTTGCTCATCCAGCCATTACTAAGTTTCTAACTCGACTAAAGCGCATTAATCAACTTAAAGATGATTAGTAATTTTTAAACTATGTTTTGAGCTTAATTTCCCTTCAAATTCATTCTCTCCGTTTCGTTTGCACCTTTTTGATATTATTGTCGTTTTACATTATTCTTAGATTGATTTAGAAGATAAGCCTCGATGTATCACACATCGCTAGGACCAAAGCCAAGTCAATTTCCAATTGACTACGAATCGGAAGGTATGTGCACCTTCAAGTGCATTCGTACGATTCCGCCCTTAGCCTCGCCGTTTTTGACCTTTTCCTCAAGGGAAACTTCCTCGTGTACACACCACCCTGACCCTCGTAGTTCAGTACTTGGTTTGGACGAAATGACACCAAGAAATCTGTCTTTGACTTCATTCATCGTATTGAAGCTCGCCCAGAAAAATCCATTCGTTTCCCTCAAGCCCAAGGAGTTCCACAAGAGGCTAGTTTGCTCATCCAGCCATTACTAAGTTTCTAACCAGACTAAAGCGCATTAATCAACTTAAAGATGATTAGTAATCTTTAAACCATGTTTTGAGCTTAATTTCGCTTCAAATTCATTCTCTCCGTTTCATATGCACTTTTTGATGTTATTGTTGTTTTACATTATTCTTAGATTGATTTAGAAGATTAGCCTCGATGTATCACACATCACTAGGACCAAAGCCAAGTCAATTTCCAATTGACTACGAATCAGAAGATATGTGCACCTTCAAGTGCATTCCTACAATTCTGCCCTTAGCCTCGCCGTTTTTGACCTTTTCCTCAAGGGAAACTTCTTCGTGTACACACCTGCCTGACCCTCGTTGTTCAGTTCTTGGTTTGGACGAAATGGCACCAAGAAATCTGTCTTTAACTTCATTCATCGTATTGAAGCTCGCCCACATAAATCCATTCGTTTCCCTCAAGCCCAAGGAGTTCCACATGAGGCTAGATTGCTCATCCAGCCATTGTTAAGTTCCTAACTAGAGTAAAGCGCATTAATCAACTTAAAGATGATTAGTAATCTTTAAAGCATGTTTTGAGCTTAATTTCGCTTCAAATTCATTCTCTCCGTTTCATCTGTACTTTTTGATGTTATTGTTGTTTTACATTATTCTTAGATTGATTTAGAAGATTAGCCTCGATGTATCACACATCACTAGGACCAAAGCCAAGTCAATTTCCAATTGACTACGAATCGGAAGATCTGTGCACCTTCTAGTGCATTCGTACAATTCCGCCCTTAGCCTCGCCGTTTTTGACCTTTTCCTCAAGGGAAACTTCTTCGTGTACACACCTGCCTGACCCTCATAGTTCAGTTCTTGGTTTGGACGAAATGGCACCAAGAAATCTGTCTTTAACTTCATTCATCGTATTGAAGCTCGCCCATATAAATCCATTCGTTTCCCTGAAGCCCAAGGAGTTCCAAATGAGGCTAGTTTGCTCATCCAGCCATTGTTAAGTTTCTAACTAGAGTAAAGCGCATTAATCAACTTAAAGATGATTAGTGATCTTTAAACGATGTTTTGAGCTTAATTTCCCTTCAAATTCATTCTCTCCGTTTCATTTGCACCTTTTTGATGTTATTGTTGTTTTACATTATTCTTAGATTGATTTAGAAGATTAGCCTCAATTTATCACACATCACTAGGACCAAAGCCATGTCAATTTCCAATTGACTACAAATCGGAAGATATGAGCACCTTCAAGTGCATTCGTACAATTCCGCCCTTAGCCTCGTCGTTTTTGACCTTTTCCTCAAGGGAAACTTCTTCGTGTACACACCTGCCTGACCCTCGTAGTTCAGTTCTTGGTTTGGACGAAATGGCACCAAGAAATCTGTCTTTAACTTCATTCATCGTATTGAAGCTCGCCCACATAAATCCATTCGTTTCCCTCAAGCCCAAGGAGCTCCACATGAGGCTAGTTTGCTCATCCAGCCATTGTTAAGTTTCTAACTAGACTAAAGCGCATTAATCAACTTAAAGATGATTAGTAATCTTTAAACCATGTTTTGAGCTTAATTTCCCTTCAAATTCATTCTCTCCGTTTCATTTGCACCTTTTTGATGTTATTGTTGTTTTACATTATTCTTAGATTGATTTAGAAGATTAGCCTCAATGTATCACACATCACTACGACCAAAGACATGTCAATTTCCAATTGACTACGAATCGGAAGATATGAGCACCTTCAAGTGCATTCCTACAATTCCGCCCTTAGCCTCGCCGTTTTTGACCTTTCCCTCAGGGGAAACTTCTTCGTGTACACACCTGCCTGACCCTCGTAGTTCAGTTCTTGGTTTGGACAAAATGGCACCAAGAAATCTTTCTTTAACTTCATTCATCGTATTGAAGCCCGCCCACATAAATCCATTGGTTTCCCTCAAGCCCAAGGAGCTCCACATGAGGCTAGTTTGCTCATCCAGCCATTGTTAAGTTTCTAACTAGACTAAAGCGCATTAATCAACTTAAAGATGATTAGTAATCTTTAAACCATGTTTTGAGCTTAATTTCGCTTCAAATTCATTCTCTCCCTTTCATCTGCACCTTTTTGATATTATTGTTGTCTTACATTATTCTTAGATTGATTTAGAAGATTAGCCTCAATGTATCACACATCACTAGGACCAAAGCCATGTCAATTTCCAATTGACTACGAATCGGAAGATATGTGCACCTTCAAGTGCATTCGTACAATTCCGCCCTTAGCCTCGCCGTTTTTGACCTTTTCCTCAAGGGAAACTTCTTCGTGTACACACCTGCCTGACCCTCGTAGTTCAGTTCTTGGTTTGGACGAAATGGCACCAAGAAATCTGTCTTTAACTTCATTCATCGTATTGAAGCTCGCCCACATAAATCCATTCGTTTCCCTCAAGCCCAAGGAGCTCCACATGAGGCTAGTTTGCTCATCCAGCCATTGTTAAGTTTCTAACTAGACTAAAGCGCATTAATCAACTTAAAGATGATTTGTAATCTTTAAACTATGTTTTGAGCTAAATTTCCCGTCAAATTCATTCTCTCCCTTTCATCTGCACCTTTTTGATATTATTGTTGTCTTACATTATTCTTAGACTGATTTAGAATATTAGCCTCGATGTATCACACATCACTAGGATTGGCCATGTCAATTTCCAATTGACTACGAATCGGAAGATATGAGCACCTTCAAGTGCATTCCTACAATTCCGCCCTTAGCCTAGCCGTTTTTGACCTTTTCCTTAGGGGAAACTTCTTCGTGTACACACCTCCCTGACCCTCGTAGTTCAGTTCTTGGTTTGGACGAAATAGCACCAAGAAATCTGTCTTTAACTTCATTCATCGTATTGAAGCTCGCCCACATAAATCCATTCGTTTCCCTCAAGCCCAAGGAGCTCCACATGAGGCTAGTTTGCTCATCCAGCCATTGTTAAGTTTCTAACTAGACTAAAGCGCATTAATCAACTTAAAGATGAGTAGTAATCTTTAAACCATGTTTTGAGCTTAATTTCCCTTCAAATTCATTCTCTCCGTTTCGTTTGCACCTTTTTGATATTATTGTTGTTTAACATTATTCTTAGATTGATTTAGAAGATAAGCCTCGATGTATCACACATCGCTAGGACCAAAGCCAAGTCAATTTCCAATTGACTACGAATCGGAAGATATGTGCACCTTCAAGTGCATTCGTACAATTCCGCCCTTAGCCTCGCCGTTTTTGACCTTTTCCTCAAGGGAAACTTCTTCGTGTACACACCACCCTGACCCTCGTAGTTCAGTACTTGGTTTGGACGAAATGGCACCAAGAAATCTGTCTTTGACTTCATTCATCGTATTGAAGCTCGCCCACATAAATCCATTCGTTTCCCTCAAGCCCAAGGAGTTCCACATGAGGCTAGTTTGCTCATCCAGCCATTACTAAGTTTCTAACCAGACTAAAGCGCATTAATCAACTTAAAGATGATTAGTAATTTTTAAACTATGTTTTGAGCTTAATTTCCCTTCAAATTCATTCTCTCCGTTTCGTTTGCACCTTTTTGATATTATTGTCGTTTTACATTATTCTTAGATTGATTTAGAAGATAAGCCTCGATGTATCACACATCGCTAGGACCAAAGCCAAGTCAATTTCCAATTGACTACGAATCGGAAGGTATGTGCACCTTCAAGTGCATTCGTACAATTCCGCCCTTAGCCTCGCCGTTTTTGACCTTTTCCTCAAGGGAAACTTCCTCGTGTACACACCACCCTGACCCTCGTAGTTCAGTACTTGGTTTGGACGAAATGGCACCAAGAAATCTGTCTTTGACTTCATTCATCGTATTGAAGCTCGCCCACATAAATCCATTCGTTTCCCTCAAGCCCAAGGAGTTCCACAAGAGGCTAGTTTGCTCATCCAGCCATTACTAAGTTTCTAACCAGACTAAAGCGCATTAATCAACTTAAAGATGATTAGTAATCTTTAAACCATGTTTTGAGCTTAATTTCGCTTCAAATTCATTCTCGCCGTTTCATATGCACTTTTTGATGTTATTGTTGTTTCACATTATTCTTAGATTGATTTAGAAGATTAGCCTCGATGTATCACACATCACTAGGACCAAAGCCAAGTCAATTTCCAATTGACTACGAATCAGAAGATATGTGCACCTTCAAGTGCATTCGTACAATTCTGCCCTTAGCCTCGCTGTTTTTGACCTTTTCCTCAAGGGAAACTTCTTCGTGTACACACCTCCCTGACCCTCGTAGTTCAGTTCTTGGTTTGGACGAAATAGCACCAAGAAATCTGTCTTTAACTTCATTCATCGTATTGAAGCTCGCCCACATAAATCCATTCGTTTCCCTCAAGCCCAAGGAGCTCCACATGAGGCTAGTTTGCTCATCCAGCCATTGTTAAGTTTCTAACTAGACTAAAGCGCATTAATCAACTTAAAGATGATTAGTAATCTTTAAACCATGTTTTGAGCTTAATTTCCCTTCAAATTCATTCTCTCCGTTTCGTTTGCACCTTTTTGATCTTATTGTTGTTTAACATTATTCTTAGATTGATTTAGAAGATAAGCCTCGATGTATCACACATCGCTAGGACCAAAGCCAAGTCAATTTCCAATTGACTACGAATCGGAAGATATGTGCACCTTCAAGTGCATTCGTACAATTCCGCCCTTAGCCTCGCCGTTTTTGACCTTTTCCTCAAGGGAAACTTCTTCGTGTACACACCACCCTGACCCTCGTAGTTCAGTACTTGGTTTGGACGAAATGGCACCAAGAAATCTGTCTTTGACTTCATTCATCGTATTGAAGCTCGCCCACATAAATCCATTCGTTTCCCTCAAGCCCAAGGAGTTCCACATGAGGCTAGTTTGCTCATCCAGCCATTACTAAGTTTCTAACCAGACTAAAGCGCATTAATCAACTTAAAGATGATTAGTAATTTTTAAACTATGTTTTGAGCTTAATTTCCCTTCAAATTCATTCTCTCCGTTTCGTTTGCACCTTTTTGATATTATTGTCGTTTTATATTATTCTTAGATTGATTTAGAAGATAAGCCTCGATGTATCACACATCGCTAGGACCAAAGCCAAGTCAATTTCCAATTGACTACGAATCGGAAGGTATGTGCACCTTCAAGTGCATTCGTACAATTCCGCCCTTAGCCTCGCCGTTTTTGACCTTTTCCTCAAGGGAAACTTCCTCGTGTACACACCACCCTGACCCTCGTAGTTCAGTACTTGGTTTGGACGAAATGGCACCAAGAAATCTGTCTTTGACTTCATTCATCGTATTGAAGCTCGCCCACATAAATCCATTCGTTTCCCTCAAGCCCAAGGAGTTCCACAAGAGGCTAGTTTGCTCATCCAGCCATTACTAAGTTTCTAACCAGACTAAAGCGCATTAATCAACTTAAAGATGATTAGTAATCTTTAAACCATGTTTTGAGCTTAATTTCGCTTCAAATTCATTCTCGCCGTTTCATATGCACTTTTTGATGTTATTGTTGTTTTACATTATTCTTAGATTGATTTAGAAGATTAGCCTCGATGTATCACACATCACTAGGACCAAAGCCAAGTCAATTTCCAATTGACTACGAATCAGAAGATATGTGCACCTTCAAGTGCATTCGTACAATTCTGCCCTTAGCCTCGCCGTTTTTGACCTTTTCCTCAAGGGAAACTTCTTCGTGTACACACCTGCCTGACCCTCGTTGTTCAGTTCTTGGTTTGGACGAAATGGCACCAAGAAATCTGTCTTTAACTTCATTCATCGTATTGAAGCTCGCCCACATAAATCCATTCGTTTCCCTCAAGCCCAAGGAGTTCCACATGAGGCTAGATTGCTCATCCAGCCATTGTTAAGTTTCTAACTAGAGTAAAGCGCATTAATCAACTTAAAGATGATTAGTAATCTTTAAAGCATGTTTTGAGCTTAATTTCGCTTCAAATTCATTCTCTCCGTTTCATCTGCACTTTTTGATGTTATTGTTGTTTTACATTATTCTTAGATTGATTTAGAAGATTAGCCTCGATGTATCACACATCACTAGGACCAAAGCCAAGTCAATTTCCAATTGACTACGAATCGGAAGATCTGTGCACCTTCTAGTGCATTCGTACAATTCCGCCCTTAGCCTCGCCGTTTTTGACCTTTTCCTCAAGGGAAACTTCTTCGTGTACACACCTGCCTGACCCTCGTAGTTCAGTTCTTGGTTTGGACGAAATGGCACCAAGAAATCTGTCTTTAACTTCATTCATCGTATTGAAGCTCGCCCACATAAATCCATTCGTTTCCCTGAAGCCCAAGGAGTTCCAAATGAGGCTAGTTTGCTCATCCAGCCATTGTTAAGTTTCTAACTAGAGTAAAGCGCATTAATCAACTTAAAGATGATTAGTGATCTTTAAACCATGTTTTGAGCTTAATTTCCCTTCAAATTCATTCTCTCCGTTTCATTTGCACCTTTTTGATGTTATTGTTGTTTTACATTATTCTTAGATTGATTTAGAAGATTAGCCTCAATTTATCACACATCACTAGGACCAAAGCCATGTCAATTTCCAATTGACTACAAATCGGAAGATATGTGCACCTTCAAGTGCATTCGTACAATTCCGCCCTTAGCCTCGCCGTTTTTGACCTTTTCCTCAAGGGAAACTTCTTCGTGTACACACCTGCCTGACCCTCGTAGTTCAGTTCTTGGTTTGGACGAAATGGCACCAAGAAATCTGTCTTTAACTTCATTCATCGTATTGAAGCTCGCCCACATAAATCCATTCGTTTCCCTCAAGCCCAAGGAGCTCCACATGAGGCTAGTTTGCTCATCCAGCCA
Source organism: Carya illinoinensis (assembly GCF_018687715.1). Lineage (NCBI taxonomy): Eukaryota > Viridiplantae > Streptophyta > Magnoliopsida > Fagales > Juglandaceae > Carya > Carya illinoinensis. The sequence continues at coordinate 21,150,345 of NC_056765.1, forward strand.
TTGTTAAGTTTCTAACTAGACTAAAGCGCATTAATCAACTTAAAGATGATTTGTAATCTTTAAACTATGTTTTGAGCTAAATTTCCCGTCAAATTCATTCTCTCCCTTTCATCTGCACCTTTTTGATATTATTGTTGTCTTACATTATTCTTAGATTGATTTAGAAGATTAGCCACGATGTATCACACATCACTAGGACCAAAGCCATGTCAATTTCCAATTCACTACGAATCGGAAGATATGAGCACCTTCAAGTGCATTCCTACAATTCTGCCCTTAGCCTCGCCGTTTTTGACCTTTTCCTCAGGGGAAACTTCTACGTGTACACACCTCCCTGACCCTCGTAGTTCAGTTCTTGGTTTGGACAAAATGGCACCAAGAAATCTGTCTTTAACTTCATTCATCGTATTGAAGCCCGCCCACATAAATCCATTGGTTTCCCTCAAGCCCAAGGAGTTCCACATGAGGCTAGTTTGCTCATCCAGCCATTGTTAAGTTTCTAACTAGACTAAAGCGCATTAATCAACTTAAAGATGATTAGTAATTTTTAAACTATGTTTTGAGCTTAATTTCCCTAAAAATTCATTCTCTCCGTTTCGTTTGCACCTTTTTGATATTATTGTTGTTTTACATTATTCTTAGATTGATTTAGAAGATTAGCCTCGATGTATCACACATCACTAGGACCAAAGCCAAGTCAATTTCCAATTGACTACGAATCAGAAGATATGTGCACCTTCAAGTGCATTCGTACAATTCTGCCCTTAGCCTCGCCGTTTTTGACCTTTTCCTCAAGGGAAACTTCTTCGTGTACACACCTGCCTGACCCTCGTAGTTCAGTTCTTGGTTTGGACGAAATGGCACCAAGAAATCTGTCTTTAACTTCATTCATCGTATTGAAGCTCGCCCACATAAATCCATTCGTTTCCCTCAAGCCCAAGGAGCTCCACATGAGGCTAGTTTGCTCATCCAGCCATTGTTAAGTTTCTAACTAGACTAAAGCGCATTAATCATCCTAAAGATGATTTGTAATCTTTAAACTATGTTTTGAGCTAAATTTCCCGTCATATTCATTCTCTCCCTTTCATCTGCACCTTTTTGATATGATTGTTGTCTTACATTATTCTTAGATTGATTTAGAAGATTAGCCTCGATGTATCACACATCACTAGGATTGGCCATGTCAATTTCCAATTGACTACGAATCGGAAGATATGAGCACCTTCAAGTGCATTCCTACAATTCCGCCCTTAGCCTCGCCGTTTTTGACCTTTTCCTTAGGGGAAACTTCTTCGTGTACACACCTCCCTGACCCTCGCAGTTCAGTTCTTGGTTTGGACGAAATGGCACCAAGAAATCTGTCTTTGACTTCATTCATCGTATTGAAGCTCGCCCACATAAATCCATTCATTTCTCTCAAGCCCAAGGAGTTCCACAAGAGGCTAGTTTGCTCATCCAGCCATTGTTAAGTTTCTAACTAGACTAAACCGCATTAATCAACTTAAAGATGATTACTAATCTTTAAACTATGTTTTGAGCTTAATTTCCCTACAAATTCATTCTCTCCGTTTCGTTTGCACCTTTTTGATATTATTGTTGTTTTACATTATTCTTAGATTGATTTAGAAGATAAGCCTCGATGTATCACACATCGCTAGGACCAAAGCCAAGTCAATTTCCAATTGACTACGAATCGGAAGATATGTGCACCTTCAAGTGCATTCGTACAATTCCGCCCTTAGCCTCGCCGTTTTTGACCTTTTCCTCAAGGGAAACTTCTTCGTGTACACACCACCCTGACCCTCGTAGTTCAGTTCTTGGTTTGGACGAAATGGCACCAAGAAATCTGTCTTTAACTTCATTCATCGTATTGAAGCTCGCCCACATAAATCCATTCGTTTCCCTCAAGCCCAAGGAGCTCCACATGAGGCTAGTTTGCTCATCCAGCCATTGTTAAGTTTCTAACTAGACTAAAGCGCATTAATCAACTTAAAGATGATTTGTAATCTTTAAACTATGTTTTGAGCTAAATTTCCCTTCAAATTCATTCTCTCCCTTTCATCTGCACCTTTTTGATATTATTGTTGTCTTACATTATTCTTAGATTGATTTAGAAGATTAGCCTCAATGTATCACACATCACTAGGACCAAAGCCATGTCAATTTCCAATTCACTACGAATCGGAAGATATGAGCACCTTCAAGTGCATTCCTACAATTCTGCCCTTAGCCTCGCCGTTTTTGACCTTTTCCTCAGGGGAAACTTCTACGTGTACACACCTCCCAGACCCTCGTAGTTCAGTTCTTGGTTTGGACAAAATGGCACCAAGAAATCTGTCTTTAACTTCATTCATCGTATTGAAGCCCGCCCACATAAATCCATTGGTTTCCCTCAAGCCCAAGGAGTTCCACATGAGGCTAGTTTGCTCATCCAGCCATTGTTAAGTTTCTAACTAGACTAAAGCGCATTAATCAACTTAAAGATGATTAGTAATCTTTAAACTATGTTTTGAGCTTAATTTCCCTAAAAATTCATTCTCTCCGTTTCGTTTGCACCTTTTTGATATTATTGTTGTTTTACATTATTCTTAGATTGATTTAGAAGATTAGCCTCGATGTATCACACATCACTAGGACCAAAGCCAAGTCAATTTCCAATTGACTACGAATCAGAAGATATGTGCACCTTCAAGTGCATTCGTACAATTCTGCCCTTAGCCTCGCCGTTTTTGACCTTTTCCTCAAGGGAAACTTCTTCGTGTACACACCTGCCTGACCCTCGTAGTTCAGTTCTTGGTTTGGACGAAATGGCACCAAGAAATCTGTCTTTAACTTCATTCATCGTATTGAAGCTCGCCCTCATAAATCCATTCGTTTCCCTCAAGCCCAAGGAGCTCCACATGAGGCTAGTTTGCTCATCCAGCCATTGTTAAGTTTCTAACTAGACTAAAGCGCATTAATCATCCTAAAGATGATTTGTAATCTTTAAACTATGTTTTGAGCTAAATTTCCCGTCATATTCATTCTCTCCCTTTCATCTGCACCTTTTTGATATGATTGTTGTCTTACATTATTCTTAGATTGATTTAGAAGATTAGCCTCGATGTATCACACATCACTAGGATTGGCCATGTCAATTTCCAATTGACTACGAATCGGAAGATATGAGCACCTTCAAGTGCATTCCTACAATTCCGCCCTTAGCCTCGCCGTTTTTGACCTTTTCCTTAGGGGAAACTTCTTCGTGTACACACCTCCCTGACCCTCGCAGTTCAGTTCTTGGTTTGGACGAAATGGCACCAAGAAATCTGTCTTTGACTTCATTCATCGTATTGAAGCTCGCCCACATAAATCCATTCATTTCTCTCAAGCCCAAGGAGTTCCACAAGAGGCTAGTTTGCTCATCCAGCCATTGTTAAGTTTCTAACTAGACTAAACCGCATTAATCAACTTAAAGATGATTACTAATCTTTAAACTATGTTTTGAGCTTAATTTCCCTACAAATTCATTCTCTCCGTTTCGTTTGCACCTTTTTGATATTATTGTTGTTTTACATTATTCTTAGATTGATTTAGAAGATAAGCCTCGATGTATCACACATCGCTAGGACCAAAGCCAAGTCAATTTCCAATTGACTACGAATCGGAAGATATGTGCACCTTCAAGTGCATTCGTACAATTCCGCCCTTAGCCTCGCCGTTTTTGACCTTTTCCTCAAGGGAAACTTCTTCGTGTACACACCACCCTGACCCTCGTAGTTCAGTTCTTGGTTTGGACGAAATGGCACCAAGAAATCTGTCTTTAACTTCATTCATCGTATTGAAGCTCGCCCACATAAATCCATTCGTTTCCCTCAAGCCCAAGGAGCTCCACATGAGGCTAGTTTGCTCATCCAGCCATTGTTAAGTTTCTAACTAGACTAAAGCGCATTAATCAACTTAAAGATGATTTGTAATCTTTAAACTATGTTTTGAGCTAAATTTCCCTTCAAATTCATTCTCTCCCTTTCATCTGCACCTTTTTGATATTATTGTTGTCTTACATTATTCTTAGATTGATTTAGAAGATTAGCCACGATGTATCACACATCACTAGGACCAAAGCCATGTCAATTTCCAATTCACTACGAATCGGAAGATATGAGCACCTTCAAGTGCATTCCTACAATTCTGCCCTTAGCCTCGCCGTTTTTGACCTTTTCCTCAGGGGAAACTTCTACGTGTACACACCTCCCAGACCCTCGTAGTTCAGTTCTTGGTTTGGACAAAATGGCACCAAGAAATCTGTCTTTAACTTCATTCATCGTATTGAAGCCCGCCCACATAAATCCATTGGTTTCCCTCAAGCCCAAGGAGTTCCACATGAGGCTAGTTTGCTCATCCAGCCATTGTTAAGTTTCTAACTAGACTAAAGCGCATTAATCAACTTAAAGATGATTAGTAATCTTTAAACTATGTTTTGAGCTTAATTTCCCTAAAAATTCATTCTCTCCGTTTCGTTTGCACCTTTTTGATATTATTGTTGTTTTACATTATTCTTAGATTGATTTAGAAGATTAGCCTCGATGTATCACACATCACTAGGACCAAAGCCAAGTCAATTTCCAATTGACTACGAATCAGAAGATATGTGCACCTTCAAGTGCATTCGTACAATTCTGCCCTTAGCCTCGCCGTTTTTGACCTTTTCCTCAAGGGAAACTTCTTCGTGTACACACCTGCCTGACCCTCGTAGTTCAGTTCTTGGTTTGGACGAAATGGCACCAAGAAATCTGTCTTTAACTTCATTCATCGTATTGAAGCTCGCCCACATAAATCCATTCGTTTCCCTCAAGCCCAAGGAGCTCCACATGAGGCTAGTTTGCTCATCCAGCCATTGTTAAGTTTCTAACTAGACTAAAGCGCATTAATCAACTTAAAGATGATTTGTAATCTTTAAACTATGTTTTGAGCTAAATTTCCCGTCAAATTCATTCTCTCCCTTTCATCTGCACCTTTTTGATATTATTGTTGTCTTACATTATTCTTAGATTGATTTAGAAGATTAGCCTCGATGTATCACACATCACTAGGATTGGCCATGTCAATTTCCAATTGACTACGAATCGGAAGATATGAGCACCTTCAAGTGCATTCCTACAATTCCGCCCTTAGCCTCGCCGTTTTTGACCTTTTCCTTAGTGGAAACTTCTTCGTGTACACACCTCCCTGACCCTCGCAGTTCAGTTCTTGGTTTGGACGAAATGGCACCAAGAAATCTGTCTTTGACTTCATTCATCGTATTGAAGCTCGCCCACATAAATCCATTCGTTTCTCTCAAGCCCAAGGAGTTCCACAAGAGGCTAGTTTGCTCATCCAGCCATTGTTAAGTTTCTAACTAGACTAAACCGCATTAATCAACTTAAAGATGATTAGTAATCTTTAAACTATGTTTTGAGCTTAATTTCCCTACAAATTCATTCTCTCCGTTTCGTTTGCACCTTTTTGATATTATTGTTGTTTTACATTATTCTTAGATTGATTTAGAAGATAAGCCTCGATGTATCACACATCGCTGGGACCAAAGCCAAGTCAATTTCCAATTGACTACGAATCGGAAGATATGTGCACCTTCAAGTGCATTCGTACAATTCCGCCCTTAGCCTCGCCGTTTTTGACCTTTTCCTCAAGGGAAACTTCTTCGTGTACACACCATCCTGACCCTCGTAGTTCAGTTCTTGGTTTGGACGAAATGGCACCAAGAAATCTGTCTTTGACTTCATTCATCGTATTGAAGCTCGCCCACATAAATCCATTCGTTTCCCTCAAGCCCAAGGAGTTCCACATGAGGCTAGTTTGCTCATCCAGCCATTACTAAGTTTCTAACCAGACTAAAGCGCATTAATCAACTTAAAGATGATTAGTAATTTTTAAACTATGTTTTGAGCTTAATTTCCCTTCAAATTCATTCTCTCCGTTTCGTTTGCACCTTTTTGATATTATTGTCGTTTTACATTATTCTTAGATTGATTTAGAAGATAAGCCTCGATGTATCACACATCGCTAGGACCAAAGCCAAGTCAATTTCCAATTGGCTACGAATCGGAAGATATGAGCACCTTCAAGTGCATTCCTACAATTCCACCCTTAGCCTCGCCGTTTTTGACCTTTTCCTTAGGGGAAACTTCTTCGTGTACACACCTCCCTGACCCTCGCAGTTCAGTTCTTGGTTTGGACGAAATGGCACCAAGAAATCTGTCTTTGACTTCATTCATCGTATTGAAGCTCGCCCACATAAATCCATTCGTTTCTCTCAAGCCCAAGGAGTTCCACAAGAGGCTAGTTTGCTCATCCAGCCATTGTTAAGTTTCTAACTAGACTAAACCGCATTAATCAACTTAAAGATGATTAGTAATCTTTAAACTATGTTTTGAGCTTAATTTCCCTACAAATTCATTCTCTCCGTTTCGTTTGCACCTTTTTGATATTATTGTTGTTTTACATTATTCTTAGATTGATTTAGAAGATAAGCCTCGATGTATCACACATCGCTAGGACCAAAGCCAAGTCAATTTCCAATTGACTACGAATCGGAAGATATGTGCACCTTCAAGTGCATTCGTACAATTCCGCCCTTAGCCTCGCCGTTTTTGACCTTTTCTTCAAGGGAAACTTCTTCGTGTACACACCACCCTGACCCTCGTAGTTCAGTTCTTGGTTTGGACGAAATGGCACCAAGAAATCTGTCTTTAACTTCATTCATCGTATTGAAGCTCGCCCACATAAATCCATTCGTTTCCCTCAAGCCCAAGGAGCTCCACATGAGGCTAGTTTGCTCATCCAGCCATTGTTAAGTTTCTAACTAGACTAAAGCGCATTAATCAACTTAAAGATGATTTGTAATCTTTAAACTATGTTTTGAGCTAAATTTCCCGTCAAATTCATTCTCTCCCTTTCATCTGCACCTTTTTGATATTATTGTTGTCTTACATTATTCTTAGATTGATTTAGAAGATTAGCCACGATGTATCACACATCACTAGGACCAAAGCCATGTCAATTTCCAATTCACTACGAATCGGAAGATATGAGCACCTTCAAGTGCATTCCTACAATTCTGCCCTTAGCCTCGCCGTTTTTGACCTTTTCCTCAGGGGAAACTTCTACGTGTACACACCTCCCTGACCCTCGTAGTTCAGTTCTTGGTTTGGACAAAATGGCACCAAGAAATCTGTCTTTAACTTCATTCATCGTATTGAAGCCCGCCCACATAAATCCATTGGTTTCCCTCAAGCCCAAGGAGTTCCACATGAGGCTAGTTTGCTCATCCAGCCATTGTTAAGTTTCTAACTAGACTAAAGCGCATTAATCAACTTAAAGATGATTAGTAATCTTTAAACTATGTTTTGAGCTTAATTTCCCTAAAAATTCATTCTCTCCGTTTCGTTTGCACCTTTTTGATATTATTGTTGTTTTACATTATTCTTAGATTGATTTAGAAGATTAGCCTCGATGTATCACACATCACTAGGACCAAAGCCAAGTCAATTTCCAATTGACTACGAATCAGAAGATATGTGCACCTTCAAGTGCATTCGTACAATTCTGCCCTTAGCCTCGCCGTTTTTGACCTTTTCCTCAAGGGAAACTTCTTCGTGTACACACCTGCCTGACCCTCGTAGTTCAGTTCTTGGTTTGGACGAAATGGCACCAAGAAATCTGTCTTTAACTTCATTCATCGTATTGAAGCTCGCCCACATAAATCCATTCGTTTCCCTCAAGCCCAAGGAGCTCCACATGAGGCTAGTTTGCTCATCCAGCCATTGTTAAGTTTCTAACTAGACTAAAGCGCATTAATCAACTTAAAGATGATTTGTAATCTTTAAACTATGTTTTGAGCTAAATTTCCCGTCAAATTCATTCTCTCCCTTTCATCTGCACCTTTTTGATATTATTGTTGTCTTACATTATTCTTAGATTGATTTAGAAGATTAGCCTCGATGTATCACACATCACTAGGTTTGGCCATGTCAATTTCCAATTGACTACGAATCGGAAGATATGAGCACCTTCAAGTGCATTCCTACAATTCCGCCCTTAGCCTCGCCGTTTTTGACCTTTTCCTTAGGGGAAACTTCTTCGTGTACACACCTCCCTGACCCTCGCAGTTCAGTTCTTGGTTTGGACGAAATGGCACCAAGAAATCTGTCTTTGACTTCATTCATCGTATTGAAGCTCGCCCACATAAATCCATTCGTTTCTCTCAAGCCCAAGGAGTTCCACAAGAGGCTAGTTTGCTCATCCAGCCATTGTTAAGTTTCTAACTAGACTAAACCGCATTAATCAACTTAAAGATGATTAGTAATCTTTAAACTATGTTTTGAGCTTAATTTCCCTACAAATTCATTCTCTCCGTTTCGTTTGCACCTTTTTGATATTATTGTTGTTTTACATTATTCTTAGATTGATTTAGAAGATAAGCCTCGATGTATCACACATCGCTAGGACCAAAGCCAAGTCAATTTCCAATTGACTACGAATCGGAAGATATGTGCACCTTCAAGTGCATTCGTACAATTCCGCCCTTAGCCTCGCCGTTTTTGACCTTTTCCTCAAGGGAAACTTCCTCGTGTACACACCACCCTGACCCTCGTAGTTCAGTACTTGGTTCGGACGAAATGACACCAAGAAATCTGTCTTTGACTTCATTCATCGTATTGAAGCTCGCCCACATAAATCCATTCGTTTCCCTCAAGCCCAAGGAGTTCCACAAGAGGCTAGTTTGCTCATCCAGCCATTACTAAGTTTCTAACCAGACTAAAGCGCATTAATCAACTTAAAGATGATTAGTAATCTTTAAACCATGTTTTGACCTTAATTTCGCTTCAAATTCATTCTCTCCGTTTCATATGCAGTTTTTGATGTTATTGTTGTTTTACATTATTCTTAGATTGATTTAGAAGATTAGCCTCGATGTATCACACATCACTAGGACCAAAGCCAAGTCAATTTCCAATTGACTACGAATCAGAAGATATGTGCACCTTCAAGTGCATTCGTACAATTCTGCCCTTAGCCTCGCCGTTTTTGACCTTTTCCTCAAGGGAAACTTCTTCGTGTACACACCTGCCTGACCCTCGTTGTTCAGTTCTCGGTTTGGACGAAATGGCACCAAGAAATCTGTCTTTAACTTCATTCATCGTATTGAAGCTCGCCCACATAAATCCATTCGTTTCCCTCAAGCCCAAGGAGTTCCACATGAGGCTAGATTGCTCATCCAGCCATTGTTAAGTTTCTAACTAGAGTAAAGCGCATTAATCAACTTAAAGATGATTAGTAATCTTTAAAGCATGTTTTGAGCTTAATTTCGCTTCAAATTCATTCTCTCCGTTTCATCTGCACTTTTTGATGTTATTGTTGTTTTACATTATTCTTAGATTGATTTAGAAGATTAGCCTCGATGTATCACATATCACTAGGACCAAAGCCAAGTCAATTTCCAATTGACTACGAATCGGAAGATCTGTGCACCTTCTAGTGCATTCGTACAATTCCGCCCTTAGCCTGGCCGTTTTTGACCTTTTCCTCAAGGGAAACTTCTTCGTGTACACACCTGCCTGACCCTCGTAGTTCAGTTCTTGGTTTGGACGAAATGGCACCAAGAAATCTGTCTTTAACTTCATTCATCGTATTGAAGCTCGCCCACATAAATCCATTTGTTTCCCTGAAGCCCAAGGAGTTCCAAATGAGGCTAGTTTGCTCATCCAGCCATTGTTAAGTTTCTAACTAGAGTAAAGCGCATTAATCAACTTAAAGATGATTAGTGATCTTTAAACCATGTTTTGAGCTTAATTTCCCTTCAAATTCATTCTCTCCGTTTCATTTGCACCTTTTTGATGTTATTGTTGTTTTACATTATTCTTAGATTGATTTAGAAGATTAGCCTCAATTTATCACACATCACTAGGACCAAAGCCATGTCAATTTCCAATTGACTACAAATCGGAAGATATGTGCACCTTCAAGTGCATTCGTACAATTCCGCCCTTAGCCTCGCCGTTTTTGACCTTTTCCTCAAGGGAAACTTCTTCGTGTACACACCTGCCTGACCCTCGTAGTTCAGTTCTTGGTTTGGACGAAATGGCACCAAGAAATCTGTCTTTAACTTCATTCATCGTATTGAAGCTCGCCCACATAAATCCATTCGTTTCCCTCAAGCCCAAGGAGCTCCACATGAGGCTAGTTTGCTCATCCAGCCATTGTTAAGTTTCTAACTAGACTAAAGCGCATTAATCAACTTAAAGATGATTAGTAATCTTTAAACCATGTTTTGAGCTTAATTTCCCTTCAAATTCATTCTCTCCGTTTCATTTGCACCTTTTTGATGTTATTGTTGTTTTACATTATTCTTAGATTGATTTAGAAGATAAGCCTCGATGTATCACACATCGCTAGGACCAAAGCCAAGTCAATTTCCAATTGACTACGAATCGGAAGATATGTGCACCTTCAAGTGCATTCGTACAATTCCGCCCTTAGCCTCGCCGTTTTTGACCTTTTCCTCAAGGGAAACTTCTTCGTGTACACACCACCCTGACCCTCGTAGTTCAGTACTTGGTTTGGACGAAATGGCACCAAGAAATCTGTCTTTGACTTCATTCATCGTATTGAAGCTCGCCCACATAAATCCATTCGTTTCCCTCAAGCCCAAGGAGTTCCACATGAGGCTAGTTTGCTCATCCAGCCATTACTAAGTTTCTAACCAGACTAAAGCGCATTAATCAACTTATAGATGATTAGTAATTTTTAAACTATGTTTTGAGCTTAATTTCCCTTCAAATTCATTCTCTCCGTTTCGTTTGCACCTTTTTGATATTATTGTCGTTTTACATTATTCTTAGATTGATTTAGAAGATAAGCCTCGATGTATCACACATCGCTAGGACCAAAGCCAAGTCAATTTCCAATTGACTACGAATCGGAAGATATGTGCACCTTCAAGTGCATTCGTACAATTCCGCCCTTAGCCTCGCCGTTTTTGACCTTTTCCTCAAGGGAAACTTCTTCGTGTACACACCACCCTGACCCTCGTAGTTCAGTACTTGGTTTGGACGAAATGGCACCAAGAAATCTGTCTTTCACTTCATTCATCGTATTGAAGCTCGCCCACATAAATCCATTCGTTTCCCTCAAGCCCAAGGAGTTCCACATGAGGCTAGTTTGCTCATCCAGCCATTACTAAGTTTCTAACCAGACTAAAGCGCATTAATCAACTTAAAGATGATTAGTAATCTTTAAACTATGTTTTGAGCTTAATTTCCCTTCAAATTCATTCTCTCCGTTTCGTTTGCACCTTTTTGATATTATTGTCGTTTTACATTATTCTTAGATTGATTTAGAAGATAAGCCTCGATGTATCACACATCGCTAGGACCAAAGCCAAGTCAATTTCCAATTGACTACGAATCGGAAGGTATGTGCACCTTCAAGTGCATTCGTACAATTCCGCCCTTAGCCTCGCCGTTTTTGACCTTTTCCTCAAGGGAAACTTCCTCGTGTACACACCACCCTGACCCTCGTAGTTCAGTACTTGGTTTGGACGAAATGGCACCAAGAAATCTGTCTTTGACTTCATTCATCGTATTGAAGCTCGCCCACATAAATCCATTCGTTTCCCTCAAGCCCAAGGAGTTCCACAAGAGGCTAGTTTGCTCATCCAGCCATTACTAAGTTTCTAACCAGACTAAAGCGCATTAATCAACTTAAAGATGATTAGTAATCTTTAAACCATGTTTTGAGCTTAATTTCGCTTCAAATTCATTCTCTCCGTTTCATATGCACTTTTTGATGTTATTGTTGTTTTACATTATTCTTAGATTGATTTAGAAGATTAGCCTCGATGTATCACACATCACTAGGACCAAAGCCAAGTCAATTTCCAATTGACTACGAATCAGAAGATATGTGCACCTTCAAGTGCATTCGTACAATTCTGCCCTTAGCCTCGCCGTTTTTGACCTTTTCCTCAAGGGAAACTTCTTCGTGTACACACCTGCCTGACCCTCGTTGTTCAGTTCTTGGTTTGGACGAAATGGCACCAAGAAATCTGTCTTTAACTTCATTCATCGTATTGAAGCTCGCCCACATAAATCCATTCGTTTCCCTCAAGCCCAAGGAGTTCCACATGAGGCTAGATTGCTCATCCAGCCATTGTTAAGTTTCTAACTAGAGTAAAGCGCATTAATCAACTTAAAGATGATTAGTAATCTTTAAAGCATGTTTTGAGCTTAATTTCGCTTCAAATTCATTCTCTCCGTTTCATCTGCACTTTTTGATGTTATTATTGTTTTACATTATTCTTAGATTGATTTAGAAGATTAGCCTCGATGTATCACACATCACTAGGACCAAAGCCAAGTCAATTTCCAATTGACTACGAATCGGAAGATCTGTGCACCTTCTAGTGCATTCGTACAATTCCGCCCTTAGCCTCGCCGTTTTTGACCTTTTCCTCAAGGGAAACTTCTTCGTGTACACACCTGCCTGACCCTCGTAGTTCAGTTCTTGGTTTGGACGAAATGGCACCAAGAAATCTGTCTTTAACTTCATTCATCGTATTGAAGCTCGCCCACATAAATCCATTCGTTTCCCTGAAGCCCAAGGAGTTCCAAATGAGGCTAGTTTGCTCATCCAGCCATTGTTAAGTTTCTAACTAGAGTAAAGCGCATTAATCAACTTAAAGATGATTAGTGATCTTTAAACCATGTTTTGAGCTTAATTTCCCTTCAAATTCATTCTCTCCGTTTCATTTGCACCTTTTTGATGTTATTGTTGTTTTACATTATTCTTAGATTGATTTAGAAGATTAGCCTCAATTTATCACACATCACTAGGACCAAAGCCATGTCAATTTCCAATTGACTACAAATCGGAAGATATGTGCACCTTCAAGTGCATTCGTACAATTCCGCCCTTAGCCTCGCCGTTTTTGACCTTTTCCTCAAGGGAAACTTCTTCGTGTACACAGCTGCCTGACCCTCGTAGTTCAGTTCTTGGTTTGGACGAAATGGCAGCAAGAAATCTGTCTTTAACTTCATTCATCGTATTGAAGCTCGCCCACATAAATCCATTCGTTTCCCTCAAGCCCAAGGAGCTCCACATGAGGCTAGTTTGCTCATCCAGCCATTGTTAAGTTTCTAACTAGACTAAAGCGCATTAATCAACTTAAAGATGATTTGTAATCTTTAAACTATGTTTTGAGCTAAATTTCCCGTCAAATTCATTCTCTCCCTTTCATCTGCACCTTTTTGATATTATTGTTGTCTTACATTATTCTTAGATTGATTTAGAAGATTAGCCACGATGTATCACACATCACTAGGACCAAAGCCATGTCAATTTCCAATTCACTACGAATCGGAAGATATGAGCACCTTCAAGTGCATTCCTACAATTCTGCCCTTAGCCTCGCCGTTTTTGACCTTTTCCTCAGGGGAAACTTCTACGTGTACACACCTCCCTGACCCTCGTAGTTCAGTTCTTGGTTTGGACAAAATGGCACCAAGAAATCTGTCTTTAACTTCATTCATCGTATTGAAGCCCGCCCACATAAATCCATTGGTTTCCCTCAAGCCCAAGGAGTTCCACATGAGGCTAGTTTGCTCATCCAGCCATTGTTAAGTTTCTAACTAGACTAAAGCGCATTAATCAACTTAAAGATGATTAGTAATCTTTAAACTATGTTTTGAGCTTAATTTCCCTTCAAATTCATTCTCTCCGTTTCGTTTGCACCTTTTTGATATTATTGTTGTTTTACATTATTCTTAGATTGATTTAGAAGATTAGCCTCTATGTATCACACATCACTAGGACCAAAGCCAAGTCAATTTCCAATTGACTACGAATCAGAAGATATGTGCACCTTCAAGTGCATTCGTACAATTCTGCCCTTAGCCTCGCCGTTTTTCACCTTTTCCTCAAGGGAAACTTCTTCGTGTACACACCTGCCTGACCCTCGTAGTTCAGTTCTTGGTTTGGACGAAATGGCACCAAGAAATTTGTCTTTAACTTCATTCATCGTATTGAAGCTCGCCCACATAAATCCATTCGTTTCCCTCATGCCCAAGGAGTTCCACATGAGGCTAGTTTGCTCATCCAGCCATTGTTAAGTTTCTAACTAGAGTAAAGCGCATTAATCAACTTAAAGATTATTAGTAAGCTTTAAAGCATGTTTTGAGCTTAATTTCGCTTCAAATTCATTCTCTCCGTTTCATCTGCACTTTTTGATGTTATTGTTGTTTTACATTATTCTTAGATTGATTTAGAAGATTAGCCTCGATGTATCACACATCACTAGGACCAAAGCCAAGTCAATTTCCAATTGACTACGAATCCGAAGATATGTGCACCTTCAAGTGCATTCGTACAATTCTGCCCTTAGCCTCGCCGTTTTTGACCTTTTCCTCAAGGGAAACTTCTTCGTGTACACACCTACCTGACCCTCGTAGTTCAGTTCTTGGTTTGGACAAAATGGCACCAAGAAATCTGTCTTTAACTTCATTCATCGCATTGAAGCCCGCCCACATGAATCCATTGGTTTCCCTCAAGCCCAAGGAGTTCCACAAGAGGCTAAGGTGCTCATCCAACCATTGTTAAGTTTCTAACTAGACTAAAGCGCATTAATCAACTTAAAGATGATTAGTAATCTTTAAACTATGTTTTGAGCTAAATTTCCCTTCAAATTCATTCTCTCCCTTTCATCTGCACCTTTTTGATATTATCGTTCTTACATTATTCTTTGATTGATTTAGAAGATTAGCCACGATGTATCACACATCACTAGGACCAAAGCCATGTCAATTTCCAATTCACTACGAATCGGAAGATATGAGCACCTTCAAGTGCATTCCTACAATTCCGCCCTTAGCCTCGCCGTTTTTGACCTTTTCCTCAGGGGAAACTTCTACGTGTACACACCTCCCTGACCCTCGTAGTTCAGTTCTTGGTTTGGACAAAATGGCAACAAGAAATCTGTCTTTAACTTCATTCATCGTATTGAAGCCCGCCCACATAAATCCATTGGTTTCCCTCAAGCCCAAGGAGTTCCACATGAGGCTAGTTTGCTCATCCAGCCATTGTTAAGTTTCTAACTAGAGTAAAGCGCATTAATCAACTTAAAGATTATTAGTAAGCTTTAAAGCATGTTTTGAGCTTAATTTCGCTTCAAATTCATTCTCTCCGTTTCATATGCACTTTTTGATGTTATTGTTGTTTTACATTATTCTTAGATTGATTTAGAAGATTAGCCTCGATGTATCACACATCACTAGGACCAAAGCCAAGTCAATTTCCAATTGACTACGAATCAGAAGATATGTGCACCTTCAAGTGCATTCGTACAATTCTGCCCTTAGCCTCACCCTTTTTGACCTTTTCCTCAAGGGAAACTTCTTCGTGTACACACCTGCCTGACCCTCGTTGTTCAGTTCTTGGTTTGGACGAAATGGCACCAAGAAATCTGTCTTTAACTTCATTCATCGTATTGAAGCTCGCCCGCATAAATCCATTCGTTTCCCTCAAGCCCAAGGAGTTCCACATGAGGCTAGTTTGCTCATCCAGCCATTGTTAAGTTTCTAACTAGACTAAAGCGCATTAATCAACTTAAAGATGATTAGTAATCTTTAAACCATGTTTTGAGCTTAATTTCGCTTCAAATTCATTCTCTCCGTTTCATCTGCACTTTTTGATGTTATTGTTGTTTTACATTATTCTTAGATTGATTTAGAAGATTAGCCTCGATGTATCACACATCACTAGGACCAAAGCCAAGTCAATTTCCAATTGACTACGAATCGAAAGATCTGTGCACCTTCAAGTGCATTCGTACAATTCCGCCCTTAGCCTCGCCGTTTTTGACCTTTTCCTCAAGGGAAACTTCTTCGTGTACACACCTGCCTGACCCTCGTAGTTCAGTTCTTGGTTTGGACGAAATGGCACCAAGAAATCTGTCTTTAACTTCATTCATCGTATTGAAGCTCGCCCAGATAAATCCCTTCGTTTCCCTGAAGCCCAAGGAGTTCCAAATGAGGCTAGTTTGCTCATCCAGCCATTGTTAAGTTTCTAACTAGAGTAAAGCACATTAATCAACTTAAAGATGATTAGTGATCTTTAAACCATGTTTTGAGCTTAATTTCCCTTCAAATTCATTCTCTCCGTTTCATTTGCACCTTTTTGATGTTATTGTTGTTTTACATTATTCTTAGATTGATTTAGAAGATTAGCCTCAATGTATCACACATCACTAGGACCAAAGCCATGTCAATTTCCAATTGACTACAAATCGGAAGATATGTGCACCTTCAAGTGCATTCGTACAATTCCGCCCTTAGCCTCGCCGTTTTTGACCTTTTCCTCAAGGGAAACTTCTTCGTGTACACACCTGCCTGACCCTCGTAGTTCAGTTCTTGGTTTGGACGAAATGGCACCAAGAAATCTATCTTTAACTTCATTCATCGTATTGAAGCTCGCCCACATAAATCCATTCGTTTCCCTCAAGCCCAAGGAGCTCCACATGAGGCTAGTTTGCTCATCCAGCCATTGTTAAGTTTCTAACTAGACTAAAGCGCATTAATCAACTTAAAGATGATTTGTAATCTTTAAACTATGTTTTGAGCTAAATTTCCCGTCAAATTCATTCTCTCCCTTTCATCTGCACCTTTTTGATATTATTGTTGTCTTACATTATTCTTAGATTGATTTAGAAGATTAGCCTCGATGTATCACACATCACTAGGACCAAAGCCATGTCAATTTCCAATTGACTACGAATCGGAAGATATGAGCACCTTCAAGTGCATTCCTACAATTCCGCCCTTAGCCTCGCCGTTTTTGACCTTTTCCTTAGGGGAAACTTCTTCGTGTACACACCTCCCTGACCCTCGTAGTTCAGTTCTTGGTTTGGACGAAATGGCACCAAGAAATCTGTCTTTGACTTCATTCATCGTATTGAAGCTCGCCCACATAAATCCATTCGTTTCTCTCAAGCCCAAGGAGTTCCACATGAGGCTAGTTTGCTCATCCAGCCATTGTTAAGTTTCTAACTAGACTAAAGCGCATTAATCAACTTAAAGATGATTAGTAATCTTTAAACCATGTTTTGAGCTTAATTTCGCTTCAAATTCATTCTCTCCGTTTCATATGCACTTTTTGATGTTATTGTTGTTTTACATTATTCTTAGATTGATTTAGAAGATTAGCCTCGATGTATCACACATCACTAGGACCAAAGCCAAGTCAATTTCCAATTGACTACGAATCAGAAGATATGTGCACCTTCAAGTGCATTCGTACAATTCTGCCCTTAGCCTCGCCGTTTTTGACCTTTTCCTCAAGGGAAACTTCTTCGTGTACACACCTGCCTGACCCTCGTTGTTCAGTTCTTGGTTTGGACGAAATGGCACCAAGAAATCTGTCTTTAACTTCATTCATCGTATTGAAGCTCGCCCACATAAATCCATTTGTTTCCCTCAAGCCCAAGGAGTTCCACATGAGGCTAGATTGCTCATCCAGCCATTGTTAAGTTTCTAACTAGAGTAAAGCGCATTAATCAACTTAAAGATGATTAGTAATCTTTAAAGCATGTTTTGAGCTTAATTTCGCTTCAAATTCATTCTCTCCGTTTCATCTGCACTTTTTGATGTTATTATTGTTTTACATTATTCTTAGATTGATTTAGAAGATTAGCCTCGATGTATCACACATCACTAGGATCAAAGCCAAGTCAATTTCCAATTGACTACGAATCGGAAGATCTGTGCACCTTCTAGTGCATTCGTACAATTCCGCCCTTAGCCTCGCCGTTTTTGACCTTTTCCTCAAGGGAAACTTCTTCATGTACACACCTGCCTGACCCTCGTAGTTCAGTTCTTGGTTTGGACGAAATGGCACCAAGAAATCTGTCTTTAACTTCATTCATCGTATTGAAGCTCGCCCACATAAATCCATTCGTTTCCTTGAAGCCCAAGGAGTTCCAAATGAGGCTAGTTTGCTCATCCAGCCATTGTTAAGTTTCTAACTAGAGTAAAGCGCATTAATCAACTTAAAGATGATTAGTGATCTTTAAACCATGTTTTGAGCTTAATTTCCCTTCAAATTCATTCTCTCCGTTTCATTTGCACCTTTTTGATGTTATTGTTGTTTTACATTATTCTTAGATTGATTTAGAAGATTAGCCTCAATTTATCACACATCACTAGGACCAAAGCCATGTCAATTTCCAATTGACTACAAATCGGAAGATATGTGCACCTTCAAGTGCATTCGTACAATTCCGCCCTTAGCCTCGCCGTTTTTGACCTTTTCCTCAAGGGAAACTTCTTCGTGTACACACCTGCCTGACCCTCGTAGTTCAGTTCTTGGTTTGGACGAAATGGCAGCAAGAAATCTGTCTTTAACTTCATTCATCGTATTGAAGCTCGCCCACATAAATCCATTCGTTTCCCTCAAGCCCAAGGAGCTCCACATGAGGCTAGTTTGCTCATCCAGCCATTGTTAAGTTTCTAACTAGACTAAAGCGCATTAATCAACTTAAAGATGATTTGTAATCTTTAAACTATGTTTTGAGCTAAATTTCCCGTCAAATTCATTCTCTCCCTTTCATCTGCACCTTTTTGATATTATTGTTGTCTTACATTATTCTTAGATTGATTTAGAAGATTAGCCACGATGTATCACACATCACTAGGACCAAAGCCATGTCAATTTCCAATTCACTACGAATCGGAAGATATGAGCACCTTCAAGTGCATTCCTACAATTCTGCCCTTAGCCTCGCCGTTTTTGACCTTTTCCTCAGGGGAAACTTCTACGTGTACACACCTCCCTGACCCTCGTAGTTCAGTTCTTGGTTTGGACAAAATGGCACCAAGAAATCTGTCTTTAACTTCATTCATCGTATTGAAGCCCGCCCACATAAATCCATTGGTTTCCCTCAAGCCCAAGGAGTTCCACATGAGGCTAGTTTGCTCATCCAGCCATTGTTAAGTTTCTAACTAGACTAAAGCGCATTAATCAACTTAAAGATGATTAGTAATCTTTAAACTATGTTTTGAGCTTAATTTCCCTTCAAATTCATTCTCTCCGTTTCGTTTGCACCTTTTTGATATTATTGTTGTTTTACATTATTCTTAGATTGATTTAGAAGATTAGCCTCTATGTATCACACATCACTAGGACCAAAGCCAAGTCAATTTCCAATTGACTACGAATCAGAAGATATGTGCACCTTCAATTGCATTCGTACAATTCTGCCCTTAGCCTCGCCGTTTTTCACCTTTTCCTCAAGGGAAACTTCTTCGTGTACACACCTGCCTGACCCTCGTAGTTCAGTTCTTGGTTTGGACGAAATGGCACCAAGAAATTTGTCTTTAACTTCATTCATCGTATTGAAGCTCGCCCACATAAATCCATTCGTTTCCCTCATGCCCAAGGAGTTCCACATGAGGCTAGTTTGCTCATCCAGCCATTGTTAAGTTTCTAACTAGAGTAAAGCGCATTAATCAACTTAAAGATTATTAGTAAGCTTTAAAGCATGTTTTGAGCTTAATTTCGCTTCAAATTCATTCTCTCCGTTTCATCTGCACTTTTTGATGTTATTGTTGTTTTACATTATTCTTAGATTGATTTAGAAGATTAGCCTCGATGTATCACACATCACTAGGACCAAAGCCAAGTCAATTTCCAATTGACTACGAATCCGAAGATATGTGCACCTTCAAGTGCATTCGTACAATTCTGCCCTTAGCCTCGCCGTTTTTGACCTTTTCCTCAAGGGAAACTTCTTCGTGTACACACCTACCTGACCCTCGTAGTTCAGTTCTTGGTTTGGACAAAATGGCACCAAGAAATCTGTCTTTAACTTCATTCATCGCATTGAAGCCCGCCCACATGAATCCATTGGTTTCCCTCAAGCCCAAGGAGTTCCACAAGAGGCTAAGGTGCTCATCCAACCATTGTTAAGTTTCTAACTAGACTAAAGCGCATTAATCAACTTAAAGATGATTAGTAATCTTTAAACTATGTTTTGAGCTAAATTTCCCTTCAAATTCATTCTCTCCCTTTCATCTGCACCTTTTTGATATTATCGTTCTTACATTATTCTTTGATTGATTTAGAAGATTAGCCACGATGTATCACACATCACTAGGACCAAAGCCATGTCAATTTCCAATTCACTACGAATCGGAAGATCTGTGCACCTTCTAGTGCATTCGTACAATTCCGCCCTTAGCCTCGCCGTTTTTGACCTTTTCCTCAAGGGAAACTTCTTCGTGTACACACCTGCCTGACCCTCGTAGTTCAGTTCTTGGTTTGGACGAAATGGCACCAAGAAATCTGTCTTTAACTTCATTCATCGTATTGAAGCTCGCCCACATAAATCCATTCGTTTCCCTGAAGCCCAAGGAGTTCCAAATGAGGCTAGTTTGCTCATCCAGCCATTGTTAAGTTTCTAACTAGAGTAAAGCGCATTAATCAACTTAAAGATGATTAGTGATCTTTAAACCATGTTTTGAGCTTAATTTCCCTTCAAATTCATTCTCTCCGTTTCATTTGCACCTTTTTGATGTTATTGTTGTTTTACATTATTCTTAGATTGATTTAGAAGATTAGCCTCAATTTATCACACATCACTAGGACCAAAGCCATGTCAATTTCCAATTGACTACAAATCGGAAGATATGTGCACCTTCAAGTGCATTCGTACAATTCCGCCCTTAGCCTCGCCGTTTTTGACCTTTTCCTCAAGGGAAACTTCTTCGTGTACACAGCTGCCTGACCCTCGTAGTTCAGTTCTTGGTTTGGACGAAATGGCAGCAAGAAATCTGTCTTTAACTTCATTCATCGTATTGAAGCTCGCCCACATAAATCCATTCGTTTCCCTCAAGCCCAAGGAGCTCCACATGAGGCTAGTTTGCTCATCCAGCCATTGTTAAGTTTCTAACTAGACTAAAGCGCATTAATCAACTTAAAGATGATTTGTAGTCTTTAAACTATGTTTTGAGCTAAATTTCCCGTCAAATTCATTCTCTCCCTTTCATCTGCACCTTTTTGATATTATTGTTGTCTTACATTATTCTTAGATTGATTTAGAAGATTAGCCACGATGTATCACACATCACTAGGACCAAAGCCATGTCAATTTCCAATTCACTACGAATCGGAAGATATGAGCACCTTCAAGTGCATTCCTACAATTCTGCCCTTAGCCTCGCCGTTTTTGACCTTTTCCTCAGGGGAAACTTCTACGTGTACACACCTCCCTGACCCTCGTAGTTCAGTTCTTGGTTTGGACAAAATGGCACCAAGAAATCTGTCTTTAACTTCATTCATCGTATTGAAGCCCGCCCACATAAATCCATTGGTTTCCCTCAAGCCCAAGGAGTTCCACATGAGGCTAGTTTGCTCATCCAGCCATTGTTAAGTTTCTAACTAGACTAAAGCGCATTAATCAACTTAAAGATGATTAGTAATCTTTAAACTATGTTTTGAGCTTAATTTCCCTTCAAATTCATTCTCTCCGTTTCGTTTGCACCTTTTTGATATTATTGTTGTTTTACATTATTCTTAGATTGATTTAGAAGATTAGCCTCTATGTATCACACATCACTAGGACCAAAGCCAAGTCAATTTCCAATTGACTACGAATCAGAAGATATGTGCACCTTCAAGTGCATTCGTACAATTCTGCCCTTAGCCTCGCCGTTTTTCACCTTTTCCTCAAGGGAAACTTCTTCGTGTACACACCTGCCTGACCCTCGTAGTTCAGTTCTTGGTTTGGACGAAATGGCACCAAGAAATTTGTCTTTAACTTCATTCATCGTATTGAAGCTCGCCCACATAAATCCATTCGTTTCCCTCATGCCCAAGGAGTTCCACATGAGGCTAGTTTGCTCATCCAGCCATTGTTAAGTTTCTAACTAGAGTAAAGCGCATTAATCAACTTAAAGATTATTAGTAAGCTTTAAAGCATGTTTTGAGCTTAATTTCGCTTCAAATTCATTCTCTCCGTTTCATCTGCACTTTTTGATGTTATTGTTGTTTTACATTATTCTTAGATTGATTTAGAAGATTAGCCTCGATGTATCACACATCACTAGGACCAAAGCCAAGTCAATTTCCAATTGACTACGAATCCGAAGATATGTGCACCTTCAAGTGCATTCGTACAATTCTGCCCTTAGCCTCGCCGTTTTTGACCTTTTCCTCAAGGGAAACTTCTTCGTGTACACACCTACCTGACCCTCGTAGTTCAGTTCTTGGTTTGGACAAAATGGCACCAAGAAATCTGTCTTTAACTTCATTCATCGCATTGAAGCCCGCCCACATGAATCCATTGGTTTCCCTCAAGCCCAAGGAGTTCCACAAGAGGCTAAGGTGCTCATCCAACCATTGTTAAGTTTCTAACTAGACTAAAGCGCATTAATCAACTTAAAGATGATTAGTAATCTTTAAACTATGTTTTGAGCTAAATTTCCCTTCAAATTCATTCTCTCCCTTTCATCTGCACCTTTTTGATATTATCGTTCTTACATTATTCTTTGATTGATTTAGAAGATTAGCCACGATGTATCACACATCACTAGGACCAAAGCCATGTCAATTTCCAATTCACTACGAATCGGAAGATATGAGCACCTTCAAGTGCATTCCTACAATTCCGCCCTTAGCCTCGCCGTTTTTGACCTTTTCCTCAGGGGAAACTTCTACGTGTACACACCTCCCTGACCCTCGTAGTTCAGTTCTTGGTTTGGACAAAATGGCAACAAGAAATCTGTCTTTAACTTCATTCATCGTATTGAAGCCCGCCCACATAAATCCATTGGTTTCCCTCAAGCCCAAGGAGTTCCACATGAGGCTAGTTTGCTCATCCAGCCATTGTTAAGTTTCTAACTAGAGTAAAGCGCATTAATCAACTTAAAGATTATTAGTAAGCTTTAAAGCATGTTTTGAGCTTAATTTCGCTTCAAATTCATTCTCTCCGTTTCATATGCACTTTTTGATGTTATTGTTGTTTTACATTATTCTTAGATTGATTTAGAAGATTAGCCTCGATGTATCACACATCACTAGGACCAAAGCCAAGTCAATTTCCAATTGACTACGAATCAGAAGATATGTGCACCTTCAAGTGCATTCGTACAATTCTGCCCTTAGCCTCGCCCTTTTTGACCTTTTCCTCAAGGGAAACTTCTTCGTGTACACACCTGCCTGACCCTCGTTGTTCAGTTCTTGGTTTGGACGAAATGGCACCAAGAAATCTGTCTTTAACTTCATTCATCGTATTGAAGCTCGCCCGCATAAATCCATTCGTTTCCCTCAAGCCCAAGGAGTTCCACATGAGGCTAGTTTGCTCATCCAGCCATTGTTAAGTTTATAACTAGACTAAAGCGCATTAATCAACTTAAAGATGATTAGTAATCTTTAAACCATGTTTTGAGCTTAATTTCGCTTCAAATTCATTCTCTCCGTTTCATCTGCACTTTTTGATGTTATTGTTGTTTTACATTATTCTTAGATTGATTTAGAAGATTAGCCTCGATGTATCACACATCACTAGGACCAAAGCCAAGTCAATTTCCAATTGACTACGAATCGAAAGATCTGTGCACCTTCAAGTGCATTCGTACAATTCCGCCCTTAGCCTCGCCGTTTTTGACCTTTTCCTCAAGGGAAACTTCTTCGTGTACACACCTGCCTGACCCTCGTAGTTCAGTTCTTGGTTTGGACGAAATGGCACCAAGAAATCTGTCTTTAACTTCATTCATCGTATTGAAGCTCGCCCAGATAAATCCCTTCGTTTCCCTGAAGCCCAAGGAGTTCCAAATGAGGCTAGTTTGCTCATCCAGCCATTGTTAAGTTTCTAACTAGAGTAAAGCGCATTAATCAACTTAAAGATGATTAGTGATCTTTAAACCATGTTTTGAGCTTAATTTCCCTTCAAATTCATTCTCTCCGTTTCATTTGCACCTTTTTGATGTTATTGTTGTTTTACATTATTCTTAGATTGATTTAGAAGATTAGCCTCAATGTATCACACATCACTAGGACCAAAGCCATGTCAATTTCCAATTGACTACAAATCGGAAGATATGTGCACCTTCAAGTGCATTCGTACAATTCCGCCCTTAGCCTCGCCGTTTTTGACCTTTTCCTCAAGGGAAACTTCTTCGTGTACACACCTGCCTGACCCTCGTAGTTCAGTTCTTGGTTTGGACGAAATGGCACCAAGAAATCTGTCTTTAACTTCATTCATCGTATTGAAGCTCGCCCACATAAATCCATTCGTTTCCCTCAAGCCCAAGGAGCTCCACATGAGGCTAGTTTGCTCATCCAGCCATTGTTAAGTTTCTAACTAGACTAAAGCGCACTAATCAACTTAAAGATGATTTGTAATCTTTAAACTATGTTTTGAGCTAAATTTCCCGTCAAATTCATTCTCTCCCTTTCATCTGCACCTTTTTGATATTATTGTTGTCTTACATTATTCTTAGATTGATTTAGAAGATTAGCCTCGATGTATCACACATCACTAGGACCAAAGCCATGTCAATTTCCAATTGACTACGAATCGGAAGATATGAGCACCTTCAAGTGCATTCCTACAATTCCGCCCTTAGCCTCGCCGTTTTTGACCTTTTCCTTAGGGGAAACTTCTTCGTGTACACACCTCCCTGACCCTCGTAGTTCAGTTCTTGGTTTGGACGAAATGGCACCAAGAAATCTGTCTTTGACTTCATTCATCGTATTGAAGCTCGCCCACATAAATCCATTCGTTTCTCTCAAGCCCAAGGAGTTCCACATGAGGCTAGTTTGCTCATCCAGCCATTGTTAAGTTTCTAACTAGACTAAAGCGCATTAATCAACTTAAAGATGATTAGTAATCTTTAAACCATGTTTTGAGCTTAATTTCGCTTCAAATTCATTCTCTCCGTTTCATATGCACTTTTTGATGTTATTGTTGTTTTACATTATTCTTAGATTGATTTAGAAGATTAGCCTCGATGTATCACACATCACTAGGACCAAAGCCAAGTCAATTTCCAATTGACTACGAATCAGAAGATATGTGCACCTTCAAGTGCATTCGTACAATTCTGCCCTTAGCCTCGCCGTTTTTGACCTTTTCCTCAAGGGAAACTTCTTCGTGTACACACCTGCCTGACCCTCGTTGTTCAGTTCTTGGTTTGGACGAAATGGCACCAAGAAATCTGTCTTTAACTTCATTCATCGTATTGAAGCTCGCCCACATAAATCCATTCGTTTCCCTCAAGCCCAAGGAGTTCCACATGAGGCTAGATTGCTCATCCAGCCATTGTTAAGTTTCTAACTAGAGTAAAGCGCATTAATCAACTTAAAGATGATTAGTAATCTTTAAAGCATGTTTTGAGCTTAATTTCGCTTCAAATTCATTCTCTCCGTTTCATCTGCACTTTTTGATGTTATTATTGTTTTACATTATTCTTAGATTGATTTAGAAGATTAGCCTCGATGTATCACACATCACTAGGACCAAAGCCAAGTCAATTTCCAATTGACTACGAATCGGAAGATCTGTGCACCTTCTAGTGCATTCGTACAATTCCGCCCTTAGCCTCGCCGTTTTTGACCTTTTCCTCAAGGGAAACTTCTTCGTGTACACACCTGCCTGACCCTCGTAGTTCAGTTCTTGGTTTGGACGAAATGGCACCAAGAAATCTGTCTTTAACTTCATTCATCGTATTGAAGCTCGCCCACATAAATCCATTCGTTTCCCTGAAGCCCAAGGAGTTCCAAATGAGGCTAGTTTGCTCATCCAGCCATTGTTAAGTTTCTAACTAGAGTAAAGCGCATTAATCAACTTAAAGATGATTAGTGATCTTTAAACCATGTTTTGAGCTTAATTTCCCTTCAAATTCATTCTCTCCGTTTCATTTGCACCTTTTTGATGTTATTGTTGTTTTACATTATTCTTAGATTGATTTAGAAGATTAGCCTCAATTTATCACACATCACTAGGACCAAAGCCATGTCAATTTCCAATTGACTACAAATCGGAAGATATGTGCACCTTCAAGTGCATTCGTACAATTCCGCCCTTAGCCTCGCCGTTTTTGACCTTTTCCTCAAGGGAAACTTCTTCGTGTACACACCTGCCTGACCCTCGTAGTTCAGTTCTTGGTTTGGACGAAATGGTAGCAAGAAATCTGTCTTTAACTTCATTCGTCGTATTGAAGCTCGCCCACATAAATCCATTCGTTTCCCTCAAGCCCAAGGAGCTCCACATGAGGCTAGTTTGCTCATCCAGCCATTGTTAAGTTTCTAACTAGACTAAAGCGCATTAATCAACTTAAAGATGATTTGTAATCTTTAAACTATGTTTTGAGCTAAATTTCCCGTCAAATTCATTCTCTCCCTTTCATCTGCACCTTTTTGATATTATTGTTGTCTTACATTATTCTTAGATTGATTTAGAAGATTAGCCACGATGTATCACACATCACTAGGACCAAAGCCATGTCAATTTCCAATTCACTACGAATCGGAAGATATGAGCACCTTCAAGTGCATTCCTACAATTCTGCCCTTAGCCTCGCCGTTTTTGACCTTTTCCTCAGGGGAAACTTCTACGTGTACACACCTCCCTGACCCTCGTAGTTCAGTTCTTGGTTTGGACAAAATGGCACCAAGAAATCTGTCTTTAACTTCATTCATCGTATTGAAGCCCGCCCACATAAATCCATTGGTTTCCCTCAAGCCCAAGGAGTTCCACATGAGGCTAGTTTGCTCATCCAGCCATTGTTAAGTTTCTAACTAGACTAAAGCGCATTAATCAACTTAAAGATGATTAGTAATCTTTAAACTATGTTTTGAGCTTAATTTCCCTTCAAATTCATTCTCTCCGTTTCGTTTGCACCTTTTTGATATTATTGTTGTTTTACATTATTCTTAGATTGATTTAGAAGATTAGCCTCTATGTATCACACATCACTAGGACCAAAGCCAAGTCAATTTCCAATTGACTACGAATCAGAAGATATGTGCACCTTCAAGTGCATTCGTACAATTCTGCCCTTAGCCTCGCCGTTTTTCACCTTTTCCTCAAGGGAAACTTCTTCGTGTACACACCTGCCTGACCCTCGTAGTTCAGTTCTTGGTTTGGACGAAATGGCACCAAGAAATTTGTCTTTAACTTCATTCATCGTATTGAAGCTCGCCCACATAAATCCATTCGTTTCCCTCATGCCCAAGGAGTTCCACATGAGGCTAGTTTGCTCATCCAGCCATTGTTAAGTTTCTAACTAGAGTAAAGCGCATTAATCAACTTAAAGATTATTAGTAAGCTTTAAAGCATGTTTTGAGCTTAATTTCGCTTCAAATTCATTCTCTCCGTTTCATCTGCACTTTTTGATGTTATTGTTGTTTTACATTATTCTTAGATTGATTTAGAAGATTAGCCTCGATGTATCACACATCACTAGGACCAAAGCCAAGTCAATTTCCAATTGACTACGAATCCGAAGATATGTGCACCTTCAAGTGCATTCGTACAATTCTGCCCTTAGCCTCGCCGTTTTTGACCTTTTCCTCAAGGGAAACTTCTTCGTGTACACACCTACCTGACCCTCGTAGTTCAGTTCTTGGTTTGGACAAAATGGCACCAAGAAATCTGTCTTTAACTTCATTCATCGCATTGAAGCCCGCCCACATGAATCCATTGGTTTCCCTCAAGCCCAAGGAGTTCCACAAGAGGCTAAGGTGCTCATCCAACCATTGTTAAGTTTCTAACTAGACTAAAGCGCATTAATCAACTTAAAGATGATTAGTAATCTTTAAACTATGTTTTGAGCTAAATTTCCCGTCAAATTCATTCTCTCCCTTTCATCTGCACCTTTTTGATATTATTGTTGTCTTACATTATTCTTAGATTGATTTAGAAGATTAGCCACGATGTATCACACATCACTAGGACCAAAGCCATGTCAATTTCCAATTCACTACGAATCGGAAGATATGAGCACCTTCAAGTGCATTCCTACAATTCTGCCCTTAGCCTCGCCGTTTTTGACCTTTTCCTCAGGGGAAACTTCTACGTGTACACACCTCCCTGACCCTCGTAGTTCAGTTCTTGGTTTGGACAAAATGGCACCAAGAAATCTGTCTTTAACTTCATTCATCGTATTGAAGCCCGCCCACATAAATCCATTGGTTTCCCTCAAGCCCAAGGAGTTCCACATGAGGCTAGTTTGCTCATCCAGCCATTGTTAAGTTTCTAACTAGACTAAAGCGCATTAATCAACTTAAAGATGATTAGTAATCTTTAAACTATGTTTTGAGCTTAATTTCCCTTCAAATTCATTCTCTCCGTTTCGTTTGCACCTTTTTGATATTATTGTTGTTTTACATTATTCTTAGATTGATTTAGAAGATTAGCCTCTATGTATCACACATCACTAGGACCAAAGCCAAGTCAATTTCCAATTGACTACGAATCAGAAGATATGTGCACCTTCAAGTGCATTCGTACAATTCTGCCCTTAGCCTCGCCGTTTTTCACCTTTTCCTCAAGGGAAACTTCTTCGTGTACACACCTGCCTGACCCTCGTAGTTCAGTTCTTGGTTTGGACGAAATGGCACCAAGAAATTTGTCTTTAACTTCATTCATCGTATTGAAGCTCGCCCACATAAATCCATTCGTTTCCCTCATGCCCAAGGAGTTCCACATGAGGCTAGTTTGCTCATCCAGCCATTGTTAAGTTTCTAACTAGAGTAAAGCGCATTAATCAACTTAAAGATTATTAGTAAGCTTTAAAGCATGTTTTGAGCTTAATTTCGCTTCAAATTCATTCTCTCCGTTTCATCTGCACTTTTTGATGTTATTGTTGTTTTACATTATTCTTAGATTGATTTAGAAGATTAGCCTCGATGTATCACACATCACTAGGACCAAAGCCAAGTCAATTTCCAATTGACTACGAATCCGAAGATATGTGCACCTTCAAGTGCATTCGTACAATTCTGCCCTTAGCCTCGCCGTTTTTGACCTTTTCCTCAAGGGAAACTTCTTCGTGTACACACCTACCTGACCCTCGTAGTTCAGTTCTTGGTTTGGACAAAATGGCACCAAGAAATCTGTCTTTAACTTCATTCATCGCATTGAAGCCCGCCCACATGAATCCATTGGTTTCCCTCAAGCCCAAGGAGTTCCACAAGAGGCTAAGGTGCTCATCCAACCATTGTTAAGTTTCTAACTAGACTAAAGCGCATTAATCAACTTAAAGATGATTAGTAATCTTTAAACTATGTTTTGAGCTAAATTTCCCTTCAAATTCATTCTCTCCCTTTCATCTGCACCTTTTTGATATTATCGTTCTTACATTATTCTTTGATTGATTTAGAAGATTAGCCACGATGTATCACACATCACTAGGACCAAAGCCATGTCAATTTCCAATTCACTACGAATCGGAAGATATGAGCACCTTCAAGTGCATTCCTACAATTCCGCCCTTAGCCTCGCCGTTTTTGACCTTTTCCTCAGGGGAAACTTCTACGTGTACACACCTCCCTGACCCTCGTAGTTCAGTTCTTGGTTTGGACAAAATGGCAACAAGAAATCTGTCTTTAACTTCATTCATCGTATTGAAGCCCGCCCACATAAATCCATTGGTTTCCCTCAAGCCCAAGGAGTTCCACATGAGGCTAGTTTGCTCATCCAGCCATTGTTAAGTTTCTAACTAGAGTAAAGCGCATTAATCAACTTAAAGATTATTAGTAAGCTTTAAAGCATGTTTTGAGCTTAATTTCGCTTCAAATTCATTCTCTCCGTTTCATATGCACTTTTTGATGTTATTGTTGTTTTACATTATTCTTAGATTGATTTAGAAGATTAGCCTCGATGTATCACACATCACTAGGACCAAAGCCAAGTCAATTTCCAATTGACTACGAATCAGAAGATATGTGCACCTTCAAGTGCATTCGTACAATTCTGCCCTTAGCCTCGCCGTTTTTGACCTTTTCCTCAAGGGAAACTTCTTCGTGTACACACCTACCTGACCCTCGTAGTTCAGTTCTTGGTTTGGACAAAATGGCACCAAGAAATCTGTCTTTAACTTCATTCATCGCATTGAAGCCCGCCCACATGAATCCATTGGTTTCCCTCAAGCCCAAGGAGTTCCACAAGAGGCTAAGGTGCTCATCCAACCATTGTTAAGTTTCTAACTAGACTAAAGCGCATTAATCAACTTAAAGATGATTAGTAATCTTTAAACTATGTTTTGAGCTAAATTTCCCGTCAAATTCATTCTCTCCCTTTCATCTGCACCTTTTTGATATTATTGTTGTCTTACATTATTCTTAGATTGATTTAGAAGATTAGCCACGATGTATCACACATCACTAGGACCAAAGCCATGTCAATTTCCAATTCACTACGAATCGGAAGATATGAGCACCTTCAAGTGCATTCCTACAATTCTGCCCTTAGCCTCGCCGTTTTTGACCTTTTCCTCAGGGGAAACTTCTACGTGTACACACCTCCCTGACCCTCGTAGTTCAGTTCTTGGTTTGGACAAAATGGCACCAAGAAATCTGTCTTTAACTTCATTCATCGTATTGAAGCCCGCCCACATAAATCCATTGGTTTCCCTCAAGCCCAAGGAGTTCCACATGAGGCTAGTTTGCTCATCCAGCCATTGTTAAGTTTCTAACTAGACTAAAGCGCATTAATCATCACTTAAAGATGATTAGTAATCTTTAAACTATGTTTTGAGCTTAATTTCCCTTCAAATTCATTCTCTCCGTTTCGTTTGCACCTTTTTGATATTATTGTTGTTTTACATTATTCTTAGATTGATTTAGAAGATTAGCCTCTATGTATCACACATCACTAGGACCAAAGCCAAGTCAATTTCCAATTGACTACGAATCAGAAGATATGTGCACCTTCAAGTGCATTCGTACAATTCTGCCCTTAGCCTCGCCGTTTTTCACCTTTTCCTCAAGGGAAACTTCTTCGTGTACACACCTGCCTGACCCTCGTAGTTCAGTTCTTGGTTTGGACGAAATGGCACCAAGAAATTTGTCTTTAACTTCATTCATCGTATTGAAGCTCGCCCACATAAATCCATTCGTTTCCCTCATGCCCAAGGAGTTCCACATGAGGCTAGTTTGCTCATCCAGCCATTGTTAAGTTTCTAACTAGAGTAAAGCGCATTAATCAACTTAAAGATTATTAGTAAGCTTTAAAGCATGTTTTGAGCTTAATTTCGCTTCAAATTCATTCTCTCCGTTTCATCTGCACTTTTTGATGTTATTGTTGTTTTACATTATTCTTAGATTGATTTAGAAGATTAGCCTCGATGTATCACACATCACTAGGACCAAAGCCAAGTCAATTTCCAATTGACTACGAATCCGAAGATATGTGCACCTTCAAGTGCATTCGTACAATTCTGCCCTTAGCCTCGCCGTTTTTGACCTTTTCCTCAAGGGAAACTTCTTCGTGTACACACCTACCTGACCCTCGTAGTTCAGTTCTTGGTTTGGACAAAATGGCACCAAGAAATCTGTCTTTAACTTCATTCATCGCATTGAAGCCCGCCCACATGAATCCATTGGTTTCCCTCAAGCCCAAGGAGTTCCACAAGAGGCTAAGGTGCTCATCCAACCATTGTTAAGTTTCTAACTAGACTAAAGCGCATTAATCAACTTAAAGATGATTAGTAATCTTTAAACTATGTTTTGAGCTAAATTTCCCTTCAAATTCATTCTCTCCCTTTCATCTGCACCTTTTTGATATTATCGTTCTTACATTATTC
Organism: Carya illinoinensis; assembly: GCF_018687715.1. Taxonomy (NCBI): domain Eukaryota; kingdom Viridiplantae; phylum Streptophyta; class Magnoliopsida; order Fagales; family Juglandaceae; genus Carya; species Carya illinoinensis. The sequence goes on from NC_056765.1 coordinate 21,182,180, forward strand.
TTTGATTGATTTAGAAGATTAGCCACGATGTATCACACATCACTAGGACCAAAGCCATGCCAATTTCCAATTCACTACGAATCGGAAGATATGAGCACCTTCAAGTGCATTCCTACAATTCCGCCCTTAGCCTCGCCGTTTTTGACCTTTTCCTCAGGGGAAACTTCTACGTGTACACACCTCCCTGACCCTCGTAGTTCAGTTCTTGGTTTGGACAAAATGGCAACAAGAAATCTGTCTTTAACTTCATTCATCGTATTGAAGCCCGCCCACATAAATCCATTGGTTTCCCTCAAGCCCAAGGAGTTCCACATGAGGCTAGTTTGCTCATCCAGCCATTGTTAAGTTTCTAACTAGAGTAAAGCGCATTAATCAACTTAAAGATTATTAGTAAGCTTTAAAGCATGTTTTGAGCTTAATTTCGCTTCAAATTCATTCTCTCCGTTTCATATGCACTTTTTGATGTTATTGTTGTTTTACATTATTCTTAGATTGATTTAGAAGATTAGCCTCGATGTATCACACATCACTAGGACCAAAGCCAAGTCAATTTCCAATTGACTACGAATCAGAAGATATGTGCACCTTCAAGTGCATTCGTACAATTCTGCCCTTAGCCTCGCCCTTTTTGACCTTTTCCTCAAGGGAAACTTCTTCGTGTACACACCTGCCTGACCCTCGTTGTTCAGTTCTTGGTTTGGACGAAATGGCACCAAGAAATCTGTCTTTAACTTCATTCATCGTATTGAAGCTCGCCCGCATAAATCCATTCGTTTCCCTCAAGCCCAAGGAGTTCCACATGAGGCTAGTTTGCTCATCCAGCCATTGTTAAGTTTCTAACTAGACTAAAGCGCATTAATCAACTTAAAGATGATTAGTAATCTTTAAACCATGTTTTGAGCTTAATTTCGCTTCAAATTCATTCTCTCCGTTTCATCTGCAATTTTTGATGTTATTGTTGTTTTACATTATTCTTAGATTGATTTAGAAGATTAGCCTCGATGTATCACACATCACTAGGACCAAAGCCAAGTCAATTTCCAATTGACTACGAATCGAAAGATCTGTGCACCTTCAAGTGCATTCGTACAATTCCGCCCTTAGCCTCGCCGTTTTTGACCTTTTCCTCAAGGGAAACTTCTTCGTGTACACACCTGCCTGACCCTCGTAGTTCAGTTCTTGGTTTGGATGAAATGGCACCAAGAAATCTGTCTTTAACTTCATTCATCGTATTGAAGCTCGCCCAGATAAATCCCTTCGTTTCCCTGAAGCCCAAGGAGTTCCAAATGAGGCTAGTTTGCTCATCCAGCCATTGTTAAGTTTCTAACTAGAGTAAAGCGCATTAATCAACTTAAAGATGATTAGTGATCTTTAAACCATGTTTTGAGCTTAATTTCCCTTCAAATTCATTCTCTCCGTTTCATTTGCACCTTTTTGATGTTATTGTTGTTTTACATTATTCTTAGATTGATTTAGAAGATTAGCCTCAATGTATCACACATCACTAGGACCAAAGCCATATCAATTTCCAATTGACTACAAATCGGAAGATATGTGCACCTTCAAGTGCATTCGTACAATTCCGCCCTTAGCCTCGCCGTTTTTGACCTTTTCCTCAAGGGAAACTTCTTCGTGTACACACCTGCCTGACCCTCGTAGTTCAGTTCTTGGTTTGGACGAAATGGCACCAAGAAATCTGTCTTTAACTTCATTCATCGTATTGAAGCTCGCCCACATAAATCCATTCGTTTCCCTCAAGCCCAAGGAGCTCCACATGAGGCTAGTTTGCTCATCCAGCCATTGTTAAGTTTCTAACTAGACTAAAGCGCATTAATCAACTTAAAGATGATTTGTAATCTTTAAACTATGTTTTGAGCTAAATTTCCCGTCAAATTCATTCTCTCCCTTTCATCTGCACCTTTTTGATATTATTGTTGTCTTACATTATTCTTAGATTGATTTAGAAGATTAGCCTCGATGTATCACACATCACTAGGACCAAAGCCATGTCAATTTCCAATTGACTACGAATCGGAAGATATGAGCACCTTCAAGTGCATTCCTACAATTCCGCCCTTAGCCTCGCCGTTTTTGACCTTTTCCTTAGGGGAAACTTCTTCGTGTACACACCTCCCTGACCCTCGTAGTTCAGTTCTTGGTTTGGACGAAATGGCACCAAGAAATCTGTCTTTGACTTCATTCATCGTATTGAAGCTCGCCCACATAAATCCATTCGTTTCTCTCAAGCCCAAGGAGTTCCACATGAGGCTAGTTTGCTCATCCAGCCATTGTTAAGTTTCTAACTAGACTAAAGCGCATTAATCAACTTAAAGATGATTAGTAATCTTTAAACCATGTTTTGAGCTTAATTTCGCTTCAAATTCATTCTCTCCGTTTCATCTGCACTTTTTGATGTTATTGTTGTTTTACATTATTCTTAGATTGATTTAGAAGATTAGCCTCGATGTATCACACATCACTAGTGATGTGAATCCCAATCGACTCGCTTTGAGACCCAACAACAATATTGGAAAACAAACCCAAGAACGCCAAACTCAAGTCTATGGATGGAGAATTTAGACCCGTTGAAATCTCGTTCCAAGAACCTAGATTATATTAAAATCTAGACCCAATGAAATCCCGTCTCAAGAACCCAAATTACAAGGAGGAACGCCACAAAGGTTGTGATTTACCTTTGATAAGTTCAAGAGTTCAATTATGAACACGAGGAGAAAACTCACTCACAATGAAAATTCAATAAAAAATGTCTTACCTCTCAAATGAGGCTACAAGTGCCTTAAATAAACAATTCCCAAAACCCTAAAGGAATAGTGCCGCGGTACTGTAGCGTGAACAGTGCCGCGCTACAGTACTTCTAAAACCCTAGTTCACATAAATTAATAACTTTCCAAATATGCCCTTGGCCAAAATACAAGGCCTTCCCAAAAACCCTAGTTCATTAGAAATAAGACATATGGGCTACACATCTCCCAAGCCCAATTATTCTAGAATAATTCCTTTGACTAATAAAATAAGTCATTTCAATGAAATAAATAAGTCCATGGTCTTTAATAACAATCGGCTCAAGTCGTGTCTTCCATAGCTTGGATCAAGTGGATCAAAACTGGTTCTCATTCTTTCAAGCCCATCATGTGTGTTGGGCTCTTGCTAGTTTCATCCCAATTGGATTGCACCAATTCTTGCATTGCTCCCTTAATCTTCATGGCTCTTAATCTTGTAATTGATCCTTAAGACTTGATCTGCCTTGGGGCCCATCACTAAATCAATCTAAGAATAATGTAAGACAACAATAATATCAAAAAGGTGCAGATGAAAGGGAAAGAATGAATTGAAAGGGAAATTTAGCTCAAAACATAGTTTAAAGATTACTAATCATCTTTAAGTTGATTAATGCGCGTTAGTCTAGTTAGAAACTTCACAATGGTTGGATGAGCACATTAGCCTCATGTGGAACTCCTTGGGCTTGAGGGAAACCAATGGATTCATGTGGGCGGGCTTCAATGCGATGAATGAAGTTAAAGACAGATTTCTTGGTGCCATTTCGTCCAAACCTAGAACTGAACTACGAGGGTCAGGCAGGTGTGTACACTAAGAAGTTTCCCTTGAGGAAAAGGGCAAAAAGGACAAGGCTAAGGGCGGAATCGTACGAATGCACTCGAAGGTGCACCTAGCTTCCGATTCGCTGTGAATCAGAAATTGACATGGCTTTGGTTCTAGTGATGTGTGATAGATCAGGGCAAATCTTCTAAATCAATCTTAGAATAATGTAAAACAACAATAACATCAAAAAGGTGCAAATGAAAGGGAGAGAATGAATTTAAGTGGAAATTAAGCTCAAAATATGGTTTAAAGATTACTAATCATCTTTAAGTTGATTAATGCGCTTTAGTCTAGTTAGAAACTTAACAATGGCTGGATGAGCACACTAGCCTCATGTGGAACTCCTCGGGCTTGAGGGAAACCAATGGATTTATGTGGGCGGGCTTCAATACGGTGAACGAAGTTAAAGACAGATTTCTAGGTGCCATTTTGTCCAAACCAACAACTGAACTACGAGGGTCAGGGAGGTGTGTACACGAAGAAGTTTCCCCTGAGGAAAAGGTCAAAAACGGCGAGGCTAAGGGCGGAATTGTACGAATGCACTTGAAGGTGCACATATCTTTCGATTTGTAGTCAATTGGAAATTGACATGGCTTTGGTTCTAGTGATGTGTGATACATCGAGGCTAATCTTCTAAATCAATCTAAGAATAATGTAAGACAACAATAATATCAAAAAGGTGCAGATGAAAGGGAAAGAATGAATTGAGAGGGAAATTTAGCTCAAAACATAGTTTAAAGATTACTAATCATCTTTAAGTTTATTAATGCGCTTTAGTCTAGTAAGAAGCTTAACAATGGTTGGATGAGCACATTAGCCTCGTGTTGAACTCCTTGGGTTTGGGGGAAACCAAGGGATTCATGTGGGCAGGTTTCAATACGATGAATGAAGTTAAAGACAGATTTCTTGGTGCCATTTCGTCCAAGCCCAGAGTTGAACTACGAGGGTCAGGGAGGTGTGTACACCGGGAAGTTTCCCTTGAGGAAAAGGTCAAAAAGGACAAGGCTAAGGGCGGAATTGTACGAATGCACTTGAAGCTGCACCTAGCTTCCGATTCACAGTCAATTGGAAATTGACATGGCTTTGGTCCTAGTGATGTGTGATAGATCAAGGCTAATCATCTAAATCAATGTAAGAATAATGTAACACAAAAATAATATCAAAAAGGTGCAAATGAAAGGGAAATTAAGCTCAAAATATGGTTTATAGGTTACTAATCATCTTTAAGTTGATTAATGCACTTTAGCCTAGTAAGAAACTTAACAATGGTTGGATGAGCACATTAGCCTCGTGTGGAACTCCTTGGGCTTGAGGGAAACCAATGGATTCATGTGGGCGGGCTTCAATATGATGAATGAAGTTAATGACAGATTTCTTGGTGCCATTTCGTCCAAACTTAGAACTGAACTACGAGGGTCAGGCAGGTGTCTACACCAAGATGTTTCCCTTGAGGAAAAGGTCAAAAAGGACAAGGCTAAGGCCCGAATTGTACGAATGCACTCGAAGGTGCACCTAGCTTCCGATTCGCTGTCAATTGCAAATTGACATGGCTTTGGTTCTAGTGAGGTGTGATAGATCCAGGCTAATCTTCTAAATCAATTTAACAATAATGTAAGACAACAATAATATCAAAACGGTGCAGATCAAAGGGAGAGAATGAATTGAAAGGGAAATTAAGCTCAAAACATAGTTTAAAGCTTACTAATCATCTTTAAGTTGATTAATGCGCTTTAGCCTAGTTAGAAACTTAACAATGGTTGGATGAGCACATTAGCCTCATGTGGAACTCCTTGGGCTTGAGGGAAACCAATGGATTCATGTGGGCGGGTTTCAATACGACGAATGAAGTTAAAGACAGATTTCTTCGTGCCATTTCGTCCAAGCCCAGAATTGAACTACGAGGGTCAAGGAGGTGTATACACCGGGAAGTTTCCCTTGAGGAAAAGGTCAAAAAGGACAAGGCTAAGGGCGGAATTGTACGAATGCACTTGAAGGTGCACCTAGCTTCCGATTCGCAGTCAATTGCAAATTGACATGGCTTTGGTTCTAGTGATGTGTGATAGATCAATACCAATCTTCTAAATCAATCTAAGAATAATGTAAAACAACAATAAAATCAAAAAAGCGCAAATGAAAGGGAGAGAATGAATTTAAGTGGAAATTAAGCTCAAAATATGGTTTAAAGATTACTAATCATCTTTAAGTTTATTAATGCGCTTTATTCCAGTTAGAAACTTAACAATGGTTTCATGAGCACATTAGCCTCATGTGGAACTCCTTGGGCTTGAGGAAAACCAATGGATTTATGTGGGCGGGCTTCAATACGGTGAACGAAGTTAAAGACAGATTTCTAGGTGCCATTTTGTCCAAACCAACAACTGAACTACGAGGGTCAGGGAGGTGTGTACACGAAGAAGTTTCCCCTGAGGAAAAGGTCAAAAACGGCGAGGCTAAGGGCGGAATTGTACGAATGCACTAGAAGGTGCACATATCTTCCGATTCGTAGTCAATTGGAAATTGACATGGCTTTGGTCCTAGTGATGTGTGATACATCGAGGCTAATCTTCTAAATCAATCTAAGAATAATGTAAGACAACAATAATATCAAAAAGGTGCAGATGAAAGGGAAAGAATGAATTGAAAGGGAAATTTAGCTCAAAACATAGTTTAAAGATTACTAATCATCTTTAAGTTGATTAATGCGCGTTAGTCTAGTTAGAAACTTAACAATGGTTGGATGAGCACATTAGCCTCATGTGGAACTCCTTGGGCTTGAGGGAAACCAATGGATTCATGTGGGCGGGCTTCAATGCGATGAATGAAGTTAAAGACAGATTTCTTGGTGCCATTTCGTCCAAACCTAGAACTGAACTACGAGGGTCAGGCAGGTGTGTACACTAAGAAGTTTCCCTTGAGGAAAAGGTCAAAAAGGACAAGGCTAAGGGCGGAATCGTACGAATGCGCTCGAAGGTGCACCTAGCTTCCGATTCGCTGTGAATCAGAAATTGACATGGCTTTGGTTCTAGTGATGTGTGATAGATCAGGGCAAATCTTCTAAATCAATCTTAGAATAATGTAAAACAACAATAACATCAAAAAGGTGCAAATGAAAGGGAGAGAATGAATTTAAGTGGAAATTAAGCTCAAAATATGGTTTAAAGATTACTAATCATCTTTAAGTTTATTCATGCGCTTTATTCCAGTTAGAAACTTAACAATGGTTTCATGAGCACATTAGCCTCATGTGGAACTCCTTGGGCTTGAGGAAAACCAATGGATTCATGTGGGCGGGCTTCAATACAGTGAATGAAGTTAAAGACAGATTTCTAAGTGCCATTTTGTCCAAACCAACAACTGAACTACGAGGGTCAGGGAGGTGTGTACACGAAGAAGTTTCCCCAGAGGAAAAGGTCAAAAACGGCGAGGCTAAGGGCGGAATTGTACGAATGCACTTGAAGGTGCACAAATCTTTCGTTTTGTAGTCAATTGTAAATTGACATGGCTTTGGTTCTAGTGATGTGTGATACATCGAGGCTAATCTTCTAAATCAATCTAAGAATAATGTAAGACAACAATAATATCAAAAAGGTGCAGATGAAAGGGAAAGAATGAATTGAGAGGGAAATTTAGCTCAAAACATAGTTTAAAGATTACTAATCATCTTTAAGTTTATTAATGCGCTTTAGTCTAGTAAGAAGCTTAACAATGGTTGGATGAGCACATTAGCCTCGTGTGGAACTCCTTGGGTTTGGGGGAAACCAAGGGATTCATGTGCGCGGGTTTCAATACGATGAATGAAGTTAAAGACAGATTTCTTGGTGCCATTTCGTCCAAGCCCAGAGTTGAACTACGAGGGTCAGGGAGGTGTGCACACCGGGAAGTTTCCCTTGAGGAAAAGGTCAAAACGGACAAGGCTAAGGGCGGAATTGTACGAATGCACTCGAAGGTGCACCTAGCTTCCGATTCGCTGTGAATTGGAAATTGACATGGCTTTGGTTCTAGTGATGTGTGATAGATCCAGGCTAATCTTCTAAATCAATTTAACAATAATGTAAGACAATAATAATATCAAAACGGTGCAGATCAAAGGGAGAGAATGAATTGAAAGGGAAATTAAGCTCAAAACATAGTTTAAAGATTACTAATCATCTTTAAGTTGATTAATGCGCTTTAGTCTAGTTAGAAACTTAACAATGGTTGGATGAGCACATTAGCCTCATGTGGAACTCCTTGGGCTTGAAGGAAACCAATGGATTCATGTGGGCGGGTTTCAATACGACGAATGAAGTTAAAGCCAGATTTCTTGGTGCCATTTCGTCCAAGCCCAGAATTGAACTACGAGGGTCAAGGAGGTGTATACACCGGGAAGTTTCCCTTGAGGAAAAGGTCAAAAAGGACAAGGCTAAGGGCGGAATTGTACGAATGCACTTGAAGGTGCACCTAGCTTCCGATTCACAGTCAATTGGAAATTGACATGGCGTTGGTCCTAGTGATGTGTGATAGATCAAGGGTAATCTTCTAAATCAATGTAAGAATACTGTAACACAAAAATAATCTCAAAAAGGTGCAAATGAAAGGGAAATTAAGCTCAAAATATGGTTTATAGGTTACTAATCATCTTTAAGTTGATTAACGCGCTTTAGCCTAGTAAGAAACTTAACAATGGTTGGATGAGCACATTAGCCTCGTGTGGAACTCCTTGGGCTTGAGGGAAACCAATGGATTCATGTGGGCGGGCTTCAATATGATGAATGAAGTTAAAGACAGATTTCTTGGTGCCATTTCGTCCAAACTTAGAACTGAACTACGAGGGTCAGGCAGGTGTATATACGAAGAAGTTTCCCTTGAGGAAAAGGTCAAAAAGGACAAGGCTAAGGGCGGAATTGTACGAGTGCACTCGAAGGTGCACCTAGCTTCCGATTCGCTGTCAATTGCAAATTGACATGGCTTTGGTTCTAGTGATGTGTGATAGATCAATACTAATCTTCTAAATCAATCTAAGAATAATGTAAAACAACAATAAAATCAAAAAGGTGCAAATGAAAGGGGGAGAATGAATTTAAGTGGAAATTAAGCTCAAAATATGGTTTAAAGATTACTAATCATCTTTAAGTTTATTAATGCGCTTTATTCCAGTTAGAAACTTAACAATGGTTTCATGAGCACATTAGCCTCATGTGGAACTCCTTGGGCTTGAGGAAAACCAGTGGATTCATGTGGGTGGGTTTCAATACGGTGAATCTTAAAGACAGATTTCTAAGTGCCATTTTGTCCAAACCAACAACTGAACTACGAGGGTCAGGGAGGTGTGTACACGAAGAAGTTTCCCCTGAGGAAAAGGTCAAAAACGGCGACGCTAAGGGCGGAATTGTACGAATGCACTAGAAGGTGCACATATCTTCCGATTCGTAGTCAATTGGAAATTGACATGGCTTTGGTCCTAGTGATGTGTGATACATCGAGGCTAATCTTCTAAATCAATCTAAGAATAATGTAAGACAACAATAATATCAAAAAGGTGCAGATGAAAGGGAAAGAATGAATTGAAAGGGAAATTTAGCTCAAAACATAGTTTAAAGATTACTAATCATCTTTAAGTTGATTAATGCGCGTTAGTCTAGTTAGAAACTTAACAATGGTTGGATGAGCACATTAGCCTCATGTGGAACTCCTTGGGCTTGAGGGAAACCAATGGATTCATGTGGGCGGGCTTCAATGCGATGAATGAAGTTAAAGACAGATTTCTTGGTGCCATTTCGTCCAAACCTAGAACTGAACTACGAGGGTCAGGCAGGTGTGTACACTAAGAAGTTTCCCTTGAGGAAAAGGTAAAAAAGGACAAGGCTAAGGGCGGAATCGTACGAATGCACTCGAAGGTGCACCTAGCTTCCGATTCGCTGTGAATCAGAAATTGACATGGCTTTGGTTCTAGTGATGTGTAATAGATCAGGGCAAATCTTCTAAATCAATCTTAGAATAATGTAAAACAACAATAACATCAAAAAGGTGCAAATGAAAGGGAGAGAATGAATTTAAGTGGAAATTAAGCTCAAAATATGGTTTAAAGATTACTAATCATCTTTAAGTTGATTAATGCGCTTTAGTCTAGTTAGAAACTTAACAATGGCTGGATGAGCACACTAGCCTCATGTGGAACTCCTCGGGCTTGAGGGAAACCAATGGATTTATGTGGGCGGGCTTCAATACGGTGAACGAAGTTAAAGACAGATTTCTAGGTGCCATTTTGTCCAAACCAACAACTGAACTACGAGGGTCAGGGAGGTGTGTACACGAAGAAGTTTCCCCTGAGGAAAAGGTCAAAAACGGCGAGGCTAAGGGCGGAATTGTACGAATGCACTTGAAGGTGCACATATCTTTCGATTTGTAGTCAATTGGAAATTGACATGGCTTTGGTTCTAGTGATGTGTGATACATCGAGGCTAATCTTCTAAATCAATCTAAGAATAATGTAAGACAACAATAATATCAAAAAGGTGCAGATGAAAGGGAAAGAATGAATTGAGAGGGAAATTTAGCTCAAAACATAGTTTAAAGATTACTAATCATCTTTAAGTTTATTAATGCGCTTTAGTCTAGTAAGAAGCTTAACAATGGTTGGATGAGCACATTAGCCTCGTGTGGAACTCCTTGGGTTTGGGGGAAACCAAGGGATTCATGTGGGCGGGTTTCAATACGATGAATGAAGTTAAAGACAGATTTCTTGGTGCCATTTCGTCCAAGCCCAGAGTTGAACTACGAGGGTCAGGGAGGTGTGTACACCGGGAAGTTTCCCTTGAGGAAAAGGTCAAAAAGGACAAGGCTAAGGGCGGAATTGTACGAATGCACTCGAAGGTGCACCTAGCTTCCGATTCGCAGTCAATTGGAAATTGACATGGCTTCGGTCCTAGTGATGTGTGATAGATCAAGGCTAATCATCTAAATCAATGTAAGAATAATGTAACACAAAAATAATATCAAAAAGGTGCAAATGAAAGGGAAATTAAGCTCAAAATATGGTTTATAGGTTACTAATCATCTTTAAGTTGATTAATGCGCTTTAGCCTAGTAAGAAACTTAACAATGGTTGGATGAGCACATTAGCCTCGTGTGGAACTCCTTGGGCTTGAGGGAAACCAATGGATTCATGTGGGCGGGCTTCAATATGATGAATGAAGTTAATGACAGATTTCTTGGTGCCATTTCGTCCAAACTTAGAACTGAACTACGAGGGTCAGGCAGGTGTCTACACCAAGATGTTTCCCTTGAGGAAAAGGTCAAAAAGGACAAGGCTAAGGGCCGAATTGTACGATTGCACTCGAAGGTTCACCTAGCTTCCGATTCGCTGTCAATTGCAAATTGACATGGCTTTGGTTCTAGTGATGTGTGATAGATCCAGGCTAATCTTCTAAATCAATTTAACAATAATGTAAGACAACAATAATATCAAAACGGTGCAGATCAAAGGGAGAGAATGAATTGAAAGGGAAATTAAGCTCAAAACATAGTTTAAAGATTACTAATCATCTTTAAGTTGATTAATGCTCTTTAGTCTAGTTAGAAACTTAACAATGGTTGGATGAGCACATTAGCCTCATGTGGAACTCCTTGGGCTTGAGGGAAACCAATGGATTCATGTGGGCGGGTTTCAATACGACGAATGAAGTTAAAGACAGATTTCTTGGTGCCATTTCGTCCAAGCCCAGAATTGAACTACGAGGGTCAAGGAGGTGTATACACCGGGAAGTTTCCCTTGAGGAAAAGGTCAAAAAGGACAAGGCTAAGGGCGGAATTGTACGAATGCACTTGAAGGTGAACCTAGCTTCCGATTCGCAGTCAATTGCAAATTGACATGGCTTTGGTTCTAGTGATGTGTGATAGATCAATACCAATCTTCTAAATCAATCTAAGAATAATGTAAAACAACAATAAAATCAAAAAGGTGCAAATGAAAGGGAGAGAATGAATTTAAGTGGAAATTAAGCTCAAAATATGGTTTAAAGATTCCTAATCATCTTTAAGTTTATTAATGCGCTTTATTCCAGTTAGAAACTTAACAATGGTTTCATGAGCACATTAGCCTCATGTGGAACTCCTTGGGCTTGAGGAAAACCAATGGATTCATGTGGGCGGGCTTCAATACGGTATATGAAGTTAAAGACAGATTTCTAAGTGCCATTTTGTCCAAACCAACAACTGAACTACGAGGGTCAGGGAGGTGTGTACACGAAGAAGTTTCCCCTGAGGAAAAGGTCAAAAACGGCGATGCTAAGGGCGGAATTGTACGAATGCACTAGAAGGTGCACATATTTTCCGATTCGTAGTCAATTGGAAATTGACATGGCTTTGGTCCTAGTGATGTGTGATACATCGAGGCTAATCTTCTAAATCAATCTAAGAATAATGTAAGACAACAATAATATCAAAAAGGTGCAGATGAAAGGGAAAGAATGAATTGAAAGGGAAATTTAGCTGAAAACATAGTTTAAAGATTACTAATCATCTTTAAGTTGATTAATGCGAGTTAGTCTGGTTAGAAACTTAACAATGGTTGGATGAGCACATTAGCCTCATGTGGAACTCCTTGGGCTTGAGGGGAACCAATGGATTCATGTGGCGGGCTTCAATGCGATGAATGAAGTTAAAGACAGATTTCTTGGTGCCATTTCGTCCAAACCTAGAACTGAACTACAAGGGTCAGGCAGGTGTGTACACTAAGAAGTTTCCCTTGAGGAAAAGGTCAAAAAGGACAAGGCTAAGGGTGGAATCGTACGAATGCACTCGAAGGTGCACCTAGCTTCCGATTCGCTGTGAATCAGAAATTGACATGGCTTTGGTTCTAGTGATGTGTGATAGATCAGGGCAAATCTTCTAAATCAATCTTAGAATAATGTAAAACAACAATAACATCAAAAAGGTGCAAATGAAAGGGAGAGAATGAATTTAAGTGGAACTTAAGCTCAAAATATGGTTTAAAGATTACTAATCATCTTTAACTTGATTAATGCGCTTTAGTCTAGTTAGAAACTTAACAATGGCTGGATGAGCACACTAGCCTCATGTGGAACTCCTCGGGCTTGAGGGAAACCAATGGATTTATGTGGGCGGGCTTCAATACGGTGAACGAAGTTAAAGACAGATTTCTAGGTGCCATTTTGTCCAAACCAACAACTGAACTACGAGGGTCAGGGAGGTGTGTACACGAAGAAGTTTCCCCTGAGGAAAAGGTCAAAAACGGCGAGGCTAAGGGCGGAATTGTACGAATGCACTTGAAGGTGCACATATCTTTCGATTTGTAGTCAATTGGAAATTGACATGGCTTTGGTTCTAGTGATGTGTGATACATCGAGGCTAATCTTCTAAATCAATCTAAGAATAATGTAAGACAACAATAATATCAAAAAGGTGCAGATGAAAGGGAAAGAATGAATTGAGAGGGAAATTTAGCTCAAAACATAGTTTAAAGATTACTAATCATCTTTAAGTTGATTAATGCGCTTTAGTCTAGTTAGAAACTTAACAATGGTTGGATGAGCACATTAGCCTCATGTGGAACTCCTTGGGCTTGAGGGAAACCAATGGATTCATGTGGGCGGGTTTCAATACGACGAATGAAGTTAAAGACAGATTTCTTGGTGCCATTTCGTCCAAGCCCAGAATTGAACTACGAGGGTCAAGGAGGTGTATACACCGGGAAGTTTCCCTTGAGGAAAAGGTCAAAAAGGACAAGGCTAAGGGCGGAATTGTACGAATGCACTTGAAGGTGCACCTAGCTTCCGATTCGCAGTCAATTGCAAATTGACATGGCTTTGGTTCTAGTGATGTGTGATAGATCAATACCAATCTTCTAAATCAATCTAAGAATAATGTAAAACAACAATAAAATCAAAAAGGTGCAAATGAAAGGGAGAGAATGAATTTAAGTGGAAATTAAGCTCAAAATATGGTTTAAAGATTCCTAATCATCTTTAAGTTTATTAATGCGCTTTATTCCAGTTAGAAACTTAACAATGGTTTCATGAGCACATTAGCCTCATGTGGAACTCCTTGGGCTTGAGGAAAACCAATGGATTCATGTGGGCGGGCTTCAATACGGTATATGAAGTTAAAGACAGATTTCTAAGTGCCATTTTGTCCAAACCAACAACTGAACTACGAGGGTCAGGGAGGTGTGTACACGAAGAAGTTTCCCCTGAGGAAAAGGTCAAAAACGGCGATGCTAAGGGCGGAATTGTACGAATGCACTAGAAGGTGCACATATTTTCCGATTCGTAGTCAATTGGAAATTGACATGGCTTTGGTCCTAGTGATGTGTGATACATCGAGGCTAATCTTCTAAATCAATCTAAGAATAATGTAAGACAACAATAATATCAAAAAGGTGCAGATGAAAGGGAAAGAATGAATTGAAAGGGAAATTTAGCTGAAAACATAGTTTAAAGATTACTAATCATCTTTAAGTTGATTAATGCGAGTTAGTCTGGTTAGAAACTTAACAATGGTTGGATGAGCACATTAGCCTCATGTGGAACTCCTTGGGCTTGAGGGGAACCAATGGATTCATGTGGCGGGCTTCAATGCGATGAATGAAGTTAAAGACAGATTTCTTGGTGCCATTTCGTCCAAACCTAGAACTGAACTACAAGGGTCAGGCAGGTGTGTACACTAAGAAGTTTCCCTTGAGGAAAAGGTCAAAAAGGACAAGGCTAAGGGTGGAATCGTACGAATGCACTCGAAGGTGCACCTAGCTTCCGATTCGCTGTGAATCAGAAATTGACATGGCTTTGGTTCTAGTGATGTGTGATAGATCAGGGCAAATCTTCTAAATCAATCTTAGAATAATGTAAAACAACAATAACATCAAAAAGGTGCAAATGAAAGGGAGAGAATGAATTTAAGTGGAACTTAAGCTCAAAATATGGTTTAAAGATTACTAATCATCTTTAACTTGATTAATGCGCTTTAGTCTAGTTAGAAACTTAACAATGGCTGGATGAGCACACTAGCCTCATGTGGAACTCCTCGGGCTTGAGGGAAACCAATGGATTTATGTGGGCGGGCTTCAATACGGTGAACGAAGTTAAAGACAGATTTCTAGGTGCCATTTTGTCCAAACCAACAACTGAACTACGAGGGTCAGGGAGGTGTGTACACGAAGAAGTTTCCCCTGAGGAAAAGGTCAAAAACGGCGAGGCTAAGGGCGGAATTGTACGAATGCACTTGAAGGTGCACATATCTTTCGATTTGTAGTCAATTGGAAATTGACATGGCTTTGGTTCTAGTGATGTGTGATACATCGAGGCTAATCTTCTAAATCAATCTAAGAATAATGTAAGACAACAATAATATCAAAAAGGTGCAGATGAAAGGGAAAGAATGAATTGAGAGGAAAATTTAGCTCAAAACATAGTTTAAAGATTACTAATCATCTTTAAGTTTATTAATGCGCTTTAGTCTAGTAAGAAGCTTAACAATGGTTGGATGAGCACATTAGCCTCGTGTGGAACTCCTTGGGTTTGGGGGAAACCAAGGGATTCATGTGGGCGGGTTTCAATACGATGAATGAAGTTAAAGACAGATTTCTTGGTGCCATTTCGTCCAAGCCAAGAGTTGAACTACGAGGGTCAGGGAGGTGTGTACACCGGGAAGTTTCCCTTGAGGAAAAGGTCAAAAAGGACAAGGCTAAGGGCGGAATTGTACGAATGCACTCGAAGGTGCACCTAGCTTCCGATTCGCAGTCAATTGCAAATTGACATGGCTTCGGTCCTAGTGATGTGTGATAGATCAAGGCTAATCATCTAAATCAATGTAAGAATAATGTAACACAAAAATAATATCAAAAAGGTGCAAATGAAAGGGAAATTAAGCTCAAAATATGGTTTATAGGTTACTAATCATCTTTAAGTTGATTAATGCGCTTTAGCCTAGTAAGAAACTTAACAATGGTTGGATGAGCACATTGGGCTCGTGTGGAACTCCTTCGGCTTGAGGGAAACCAATGGATTCATGTGGGCGGGCTTCAATATGATGAATGAAGTTAAAGACAGATTTCTTGGTGCCATTTCGTCCAAACTTAGAACTGAACTACGAGGGTCAGGCAGGTGTCTACACCAAGATGTTTCCCTTGAGGAAAAGGTCAAAAAGGACAAGGCTAAGGGCCGAATTGTACGATTGTAGACGAAGGTTCACCTAGCTTCCGATTCGCTGTCAATTGCAAATCGACATGGCTTTGGTTCTAGTGATGTGTGATAGATCCAGGCTAATCTTCTAAATCAATTTAACAATAATGTAAGAGAACAATAATATCAAAACGGTGCAGATCAAAGGGAGAGAATGAATTGAAAGGGAAATTAAGCTCAAAACATAGTTTAAAGATTACTAATCATCTTTAAGTTGATTAATGCGCTTTAGTCTAGTTAGAAACTTAACAATGGTTGGATGAGCACATTAGCCTCATGTGGAACTCCTTGGGCTTGAGGGAAACCAATGGATTCATGTGGGCGGGTTTCAATACGACGAATGAAGTTAAAGACAGATTTCTTGGTGCCATTTCGTCCAAGCCCAGAATTGAACTACGAGGGTCAAGGAGGTGTATACACCGGGAAGTTTCCCTTGAGGAAAGTTCAAAAAGGACAAGGCTAAGGGCGGAATTGTACGAATGCACTTGAAGGTGCACCTAGCTTCCGATTCGCAGTCAATTGGAAATTGACATGGCTTTGGTCCTAGTGATGTGTGATAGATCAAGGGTAATCTTCTAAATCAATGTAAGAATAGTGTAACACAAAAATAATCTCAAAAAGGTGCAAATGAAAGGGAAATTAAGCTCAAAATATGGTTTACAGGTTACTAATCATCTTTAAGTTGATTAATGCGCTTTAGCCTAGTAAGAAACTTAACAATGGTTGGATGAGCACATTGGGCTCGTGTGGAACTCCTTCGGCTTGAGGGAAACCAATGGATTCATGTGGGCGGGCTTCAATATGATGAATGAAGTTAAAGACAGATTTCTTGGTGCCATTTCGTCCAAACTTAGAACTGAACTACGAGGGTCAGGCAGGTGTATATACGAAGAAGTTTCCCTTGAGGAAAAGGTCAAAAAGGACAAGGCTGAGGGCGGAATTGTACGAATGCACTCGAAGGTGCACCTAGCTTCCGATTCGCTGTCAATTGCAAATTGACATGGCTTTGGTTCTAGTGATGTGTGATAGATCAATACTAATCTTCTAAATCAATCTAAGAATAATGTAAAACAACAATAAAATCAAAAAGGTGCAAATGAAAGGGAGAGAATGAATTTAAGTGGAAATTAAGCTCAAAATATGGTTTAAAGATTACTAATCATCTTTAAGTTGATTAATGCGCTTTAGTCTAGTTAGAAACTTAACAATGGCTGGATGAGCACACTAGCCTCATGTGGAACTCCTCGGGCTTGAGGGAAACCAATGGATTTATGTGGGCGGGCTTCAATACGGTGAACGAAGTTAAAGACAGATTTCTAGGTGCCATTTTTTCCAAACCAACAACTGAACTACGAGGGACAGGGAGGTGTGTACACGAAGAAGTTTCCCCTGAGGAAAAGGTCAAAAACGGCGAGGCTAAGGGCGGAATTGTACGAATGCACTAGAAGGTGCACATATCTTCCGATTCGTAGTCAATTGGAAATTGACATGGCTTTGGTCCTAGTGATGTGTGATACATCGAGGCTAATCTTCTAAATCAATCTAAGAATAATCTAAGACAACAATAATATCAAAAAGGTGCAGATGAAAGGGAAAGAATGAATTGAAAGGGAAATTTAGCTCAAAACATAGTTTAAAGATTACTAATCATCTTTAAGTTGATTAATGCGCGTTAGTCTAGTTAGAAACTTAACAATGGTTGGATGAGCACATTAGCCTCATGTGGAACTCCTTGGGCTTGAGGGAAACCAATGGATTCATGTGGGCGGGCTTCAATGCGATGAATGAAGTTAAAGACAGATTTCTTGGTGCCATTTCGTCCAAACCTAGAACTGAACTACGAGGGTCAGGCAGGTGTGTACACTAAGAAGTTTCCCTTGAGGAAAAGGTCAAAAAGGACAAGGCTAAGGCCGGAATCGTACGAATGCACTCGAAGGTGCACCTAGCTTCCGATTCGCTGTGAATCAGAAATTGACATGGCTTCGGTTCTAGTGATGTGTGATAGATCAGGGCAAATCTTCTAAATCAATCTTAGAATAATGTAAAACAACAATAACATCAAAAAGGTGCAAATGAAAGGGAGAGAATGAATTTAAGTGGAAATTAAGCTCAAAATATGGTTTAACGATTACTAATCATCTTTAAGTTGATTAATGCGCTTTAGTCTAGTTAGAAACTTAACAATGGCTGGATGAGCACACTAGCCTCATGTGGAACTTCTCGGGCTTGAGGGAAACCAATGGATTTATGTGGGCGGGCTTCAATACGGTGAACGAAGTTAAAGACAGATTTCTAGGTGCCATTTTGTCCAAACCAACAACTGAACTACGAGGGTCAGGGAGGTGTGTACACGAAGAAGTTTCGCCTGAGGAAAAGGTCAAAAACGGCGAGGCTAAGGGTGGAATTGTACGAATGCACTTGAAGGTGCACATATCTTTCGATTTGTAGTCAATTGGAAATTGACATGGCTTTGGTTCCAGTGATGTGTGATAGATCAAGGCTAATCATCTAAATCAATCTAAGAATAATGTAAGACAACAATAATATCAAAAAGGTGCAGATGAAAGGGAAAGAATGAATTGAGAGGGAAATTTAGCTCAAAACATAGTTTAAAGATTACTAATCATCTTTAAGTTTATTAATGCGCTTTAGTCTAGTAAGAAGCTTAACAATGGTTGGATGAGCACATTAGCCTCGTGTGGAACTCCTTGGGTTTGGGGGAAACCAAGGGATTCATGTGGGCGGGTTTCAATACGATGAATGAAGTTAAAGACAGATTTCTTGGTGCCATTTCGTCCAAGCCCAGAGTTGAACTACGAGGGTCAGGGAGGTGTGTACATCGGGAAGTTTCCCTTGAGGAAAAGGTCAAAAAGGACAAGGCTAAGGGCGGAATTGTACGAATGCACTTGAAGGTGCACCTAGCTTCCGATTCGCAGTCAATTGGAAATTGACATGGCTTTCGTCCTAGTGATGTGTGATAGATCAAGGCTAATCATCTAAATCAATGTAAGAATAATGTAACACAAAAATAATATCAAAAAGGTGCCAATGAAAGGGAAATTAGGCTCAAAATATGGTTTATAGGTTACTAATCATCTTTAAGTTGATTAATGCGCTTTAGCCTAGTTAGAAACTTAACAATGGTTGGCTGAGCACATTAGCCTCGTGTGGAACTCCTTGGGCTTGAGGGAAACCAATGGATTCATGTGGGCGGGCTTCAATATGATGAATGAAGTTAATGACAGATTTCTTGGTACCATTTCGTCCAAACTTAGAACTGAACTACGAGGGTCAGACAGGTGTCTACACCAAGATGTTTCCCTTGAGGAAAAGGTCAAAAAGGACAAGGCCAAGGGCCGAATTGTACGAATGCACTCGAAGGTGCACATATCTTCCGATTCGTAGTCAATTGGAAATTGACATGGCTTTGGTCCTAGTGATGTGTGATACATCGAGGCTAATCTTCTAAATCAATCTAAGAATAATGTAAGACAACAATAATATCAAAAAGGTGCAGATGAAAGGGAAAGAATGAATTGAGAGGGAAATTTAGCTCAAAACATAGTTTAAAGATTACTAATCATCTTTAAGTTTATTAATGCGCTTTAGTCTAGTAAGAAGCTTAACAATGGTTGGATGAGCACATTAGCCTCGTGTGGAACTGCTTGGGTTTGGGGGAAACCAAGGGATTCATGTGGGCGGGTTTCAATAGGATGAATGAAGTTAAAGACAGATTTCTTGGTGCCATTTCGTCCAAGCCCAGAGTTGAACTACGAGGGTCAGGGAGGTGTGCACACCGGGAAGTTTCCCTTAAGGAAAAGGTCAAAAAGGACAAGGCTAAGGGCGGAATTGTACGAATGCACTTGAAGGTGCACCTAGCTTCCGATTCGCAGTCAATTGCAAATTGACATGGCTTTGGTTCTAGTGATGTGTGATAGATCAATACCAATCTTCTAAATCAATCTAAGAATAATGTAAAACAACAATAAAATCAAAAAGGTGCAAATGAAAGGGAGAGAATGAATTTAAGTGGAAATTAAGCTCAAAATATGGTTTAAAGATTCCTAATCATCTTTAAGTTTATTAATGCGCTTTATTCCAGTTAGAAACTTAACAATGGTTTCATGAGCACATTAGCCTCATGTGGAACTCCTTGGGCTTGAGGAAAACCAATGGATTCATGTGGGCGGGCTTCAATACGGTATATGAAGTTAAAGACAGATTTCTAAGTGCCATTTTGTCCAAACCAACAACTGAACTACGAGGGTCAGGGAGGTGTGTACACGAAGAAGTTTCCCCTGAGGAAAAGGTCAAAAACGGCGATGCTAAGGGCGGAATTGTACGAATGCACTAGAAGGTGCACATATTTTCCGATTCGTAGTCAATTGGAAATTGACATGGCTTTGGTCCTAGTGATGTGTGATACATCGAGGCTAATCTTCTAAATCAATCTAAGAATAATGTAAGACAACAATAATATCAAAAAGGTGCAGATGAAAGGGAAAGAATGAATTGAAAGGGAAATTTAGCTCAAAACATAGTTTAAAGATTACTAATCATCTTTAAGTTGATTAATGCGAGTTAGTCTGGTTAGAAACTTAACAATGGTTGGATGAGCACATTAGCCTCATGTGGAACTCCTTGGGCTTGAGGGGAACCAATGGATTCATGTGGCGGGCTTCAATGCGATGAATGAAGTTAAAGACAGATTTCTTGGTGCCATTTCGTCCAAACCTAGAACTGAACTACAAGGGTCAGGCAGGTGTGTACACTAAGAAGTTTCCCTTGAGGAAAAGGTCAAAAAGGACAAGGCTAAGGGTGGAATCGTACGAATGCACTCGAAGGTGCACCTAGCTTCCGATTCGCTGTGAATCAGAAATTGACATGGCTTTGGTTCTAGTGATGTGTGATAGATCAGGGCAAATCTTCTAAATCAATCTTAGAATAATGTAAAACAACAATAACATCAAAAAGGTGCAAATGAAAGGGAGAGAATGAATTTAAGTGGAACTTAAGCTCAAAATATGGTTTAAAGATTACTAATCATCTTTAACTTGATTAATGCGCTTTAGTCTAGTTAGAAACTTAACAATGGCTGGATGAGCACACTAGCCTCATGTGGAACTCCTCGGGCTTGAGGGAAACCAATGGATTTATGTGGGCGGGCTTCAATACGGTGAACGAAGTTAAAGACAGATTTCTAGGTGCCATTTTGTCCAAACCAACAACTGAACTACGAGGGTCAGGGAGGTGTGTACACGAAGAAGTTTCCCCTGAGGAAAAGGTCAAAAACGGCGAGGCTAAGGGCGGAATTGTACGAATGCACTTGAAGGTGCACATATCTTTCGATTTGTAGTCAATTGGAAATTGACATGGCTTTGGTTCTAGTGATGTGTGATACATCGAGGCTAATCTTCTAAATCAATCTAAGAATAATGTAAGACAACAATAATATCAAAAAGGTGCAGATGAAAGGGAAAGAATGAATTGAGAGGAAAATTTAGCTCAAAACATAGTTTAAAGATTACTAATCATCTTTAAGTTTATTAATGCGCTTTAGTCTAGTAAGAAGCTTAACAATGGTTGGATGAGCACATTAGCCTCGTGTGGAACTCCTTGGGTTTGGGGGAAACCAAGGGATTCATGTGGGCGGGTTTCAATACGATGAATGAAGTTAAAGACAGATTTCTTGGTGCCATTTCGTCCAAGCCAAGAGTTGAACTACGAGGGTCAGGGAGGTGTGTACACCGGGAAGTTTCCCTTGAGGAAAAGGTCAAAAAGAACAAGGCTAAGGGCGGAATTGTACGAATGCACTCGAAGGTGCACCTAGCTTCCGATTCGCAGTCAATTGCAAATTGACATGGCTTCGGTCCTAGTGATGTGTGATAGATCAAGGCTAATCATCTAAATCAATGTAAGAATAATGTAACACAAAAATAATATCAAAAAGGTGCAAATGAAAGGGAAATTAAGCTCAAAATATGGTTTATAGGTTACTAATCATCTTTAAGTTGATTAATGCGCTTTAGCCTAGTAAGAAACTTAACAATGGTTGGATGAGCACATTAGCCTCGTGTGGAACTCCTTGGGCTTGAGGGAAACCAATGGATTCATGTGGGCGGGCTTCAATATGATGAATGAAGTTAATGACAGATTTCTTGGTGCCATTTCGTCCAAACTTAGAACTGAACTACGAGGGTCAGGCAGGTGTCTACACCAAGATGTTTCCCTTGAGGAAAAGGTCAAAAAGGACAAGGCTAAGGGCCGAATTGTACGATTGTAGACGAAGGTTCACCTAGCTTCCGATTCGCTGTCAATTGCAAATCGACATGGCTTTGGTTCTAGTGATGTGTGATAGATCCAGGCTAATCTTCTAAATCAATTTAACAATAATGTAAGAGAACAATAATATCAAAACGGTGCAGATCAAAGGGAGAGAATGAATTGAAAGGGAAATTAAGCTCAAAACATAGTTTAAAGATTACTAATCATCTTTAAGTTGATTAATGCGCTTTAGTCTAGTTAGAAACTTAACAATGGTTGGATGAGCACATTAGCCTCATGTGGAACTCCTTGGGCTTGAGGGAAACCAATGGATTCATGTGGGCGGGTTTCAATACGACGAATGAAGTTAAAGACAGATTTCTTGGTGCCATTTCGTCCAAGCCCAGAATTGAACTACGAGGGTCAAGGAGGTGTATACACCGGGAAGTTTCCCTTGAGGAAAGTTCAAAAAGGACAAGGCTAAGGGCGGAATTGTACGAATGCACTTGAAGGTGCACCTAGCTTCCGATTCGCAGTCAATTGGAAATTGACATGGCTTTGGTCCTAGTGATGTGTGATAGATCAAGGGTAATCTTCTAAATCAATGTAAGAATAGTGTAACACAAAAATAATCTCAAAAAGGTGCAAATGAAAGGGAAATTAAGCTCAAAATATGGTTTACAGGTTACTAATCATCTTTAAGTTGATTAATGCGCTTTAGCCTAGTAAGAAACTTAACAATGGTTGGATGAGCACATTGGGCTCGTGTGGAACTCCTTCGGCTTGAGGGAAACCAATGGATTCATGTGGGCGGGCTTCAATATGATGAATGAAGTTAAAGACAGATTTCTTGGTGCCATTTCGTCCAAACTTAGAACTGAACTACGAGGGTCAGGCAGGTGTATATACGAAGAAGTTTCCCTTGAGGAAAAGGTCAAAAAGGACAAGGCTGAGGGCGGAATTGTACGAATGCACTCGAAGGTGCACCTAGCTTCCGATTCGCTGTCAATTGCAAATTGACATGGCTTTGGTTCTAGTGATGTGTGATAGATCAATACTAATCTTCTAAATCAATCTAAGAATAATGTAAAACAACAATAAAATCAAAAAGGTGCAAATGAAAGGGAGAGAATGAATTTAAGTGGAAATTAAGCTCAAAATATGGTTTAAAGATTACTAATCATCTTTAAGTTGATTAATGCGCTTTAGTCTAGTTAGAAACTTAACAATGGCTGGATGAGCACACTAGCCTCATGTGGAACTCCTCGGGCTTGAGGGAAACCAATGGATTTATGTGGGCGGGCTTCAATACGGTGAACGAAGTTAAAGACAGATTTCTAGGTGCCATTTTTTCCAAACCAACAACTGAACTACGAGGGACAGGGAGGTGTGTACACGAAGAAGTTTCCCCTGAGGAAAAGGTCAAAAACGGCGAGGCTAAGGGCGGAATTGTACGAATGCACTAGAAGGTGCACATATCTTCCGATTCGTAGTCAATTGGAAATTGACATGGCTTTGGTCCTAGTGATGTGTGATACATCGAGGCTAATCTTCTAAATCAATCTAAGAATAATCTAAGACAACAATAATATCAAAAAGGTGCAGATGAAAGGGAAAGAATGAATTGAAAGGGAAATTTAGCTCAAAACATAGTTTAAAGATTACTAATCATCTTTAAGTTGATTAATGCGCGTTAGTCTAGTTAGAAACTTAACAATGGTTGGATGAGCACATTAGCCTCATGTGGAGCTCCTTGGGCTTGAGGGAAACCAATGGATTCATGTGGGCGGGCTTCAATGCGATGAATGAAGTTAAAGACAGATTTCTTGGTGCCATTTCGTCCAAACCTAGAACTGAACTACGAGGGTCAGGCAGGTGTGTACACTAAGAAGTTTCCCTTGAGGAAAAGGTCAAAAAGGACATGGCTAAGGCCGGAATCGTACGAATGCACTCGAAGGTGCACCTAGCTTCCGATTCGCTGTGAATCAGAAATTGACATGGCTTCGGTTCTAGTGATGTGTGATAGATCAGGGCAAATCTTCTAAATCAATCTTAGAATAATGTAAAACAACAATAACATCAAAAAGGTGCAAATGAAAGGGAGAGAATGAATTTAAGTGGAAATTAAGCTCAAAATATGGTTTAACGATTACTAATCATCTTTAAGTTGATTAATGCGCTTTAGTCTAGTTAGAAACTTAACAATGGCTGGATGAGCACACTAGCCTCATGTGGAACTTCTCGGGCTTGAGGGAAACCAATGGATTTATGTGGGCGGGCTTCAATACGGTGAACGAAGTTAAAGACAGATTTCTAGGTGCCATTTTGTCCAAACCAACAACTGAACTACGAGGGTCAGGGAGGTGTGTACACGAAGAAGTTTCGCCTGAGGAAAAGGTCAAAAACGGCGAGGCTAAGGGTGGAATTGTACGAATGCACTTGAAGGTGCACATATCTTTCGATTTGTAGTCAATTGGAAATTGACATGGCTTTGGTTCCAGTGATGTGTGATAGATCAAGGCTAATCATCTAAATCAATCTAAGAATAATGTAAGACAACAATAATATCAAAAAGGTGCAGATGAAAGGGAAAGAATGAATTGAGAGGGAAATTTAGCTCAAAACATAGTTTAAAGATTACTAATCATCTTTAAGTTTATTAATGCGCTTTAGTCTAGTAAGAAGCTTAACAATGGTTGGATGAGCACATTAGCCTCGTGTGGAACTCCTTGGGTTTGGGGGAAACCAAGGGATTCATGTGGGCGGGTTTCAATACGATGAATGAAGTTAAAGACAGATTTCTTGGTGCCATTTCGTCCAAGCCCAGAGTTGAACTACGAGGGTCAGGGAGGTGTGTACATCGGGAAGTTTCCCTTGAGGAAAAGGTCAAAAAGGACAAGGCTAAGGGCGGAATTGTACGAATGCACTTGAAGGTGCACCTAGCTTCCGATTCGCAGTCAATTGGAAATTGACATGGCTTTCGTCCTAGTGATGTGTGATAGATCAAGGCTAATCATCTAAATCAATGTAAGAATAATGTAACACAAAAATAATATCAAAAAGGTGCCAATGAAAGGGAAATTAGGCTCAAAATATGGTTTATAGGTTACTAATCATCTTTAAGTTGATTAATGCGCTTTAGCCTAGTTAGAAACTTAACAATGGTTGGCTGAGCACATTAGCCTCGTGTGGAACTCCTTGGGCTTGAGGGAAACCAATGGATTCATGTGGGCGGGCTTCAATATGATGAATGAAGTTAATGACAGATTTCTTGGTACCATTTCGTCCAAACTTAGAACTGAACTACGAGGGTCAGACAGGTGTCTACACCAAGATGTTTCCCTTGAGGAAAAGGTCAAAAAGGACAAGGCCAAGGGCCGAATTGTACGAATGCACTCGAAGGTGCACATATCTTCCGATTCGTAGTCAATTGGAAATTGACATGGCTTTGGTCCTAGTGATGTGTGATACATCGAGGCTAATCTTCTAAATCAATCTAAGAATAATGTAAGACAACAATAATATCAAAAAGGTGCAGATGAAAGGGAAAGAATGAATTGAGAGGGAAATTTAGCTCAAAACATAGTTTAAAGATTACTAATCATCTTTAAGTTTATTAATGCGCTTTAGTCTAGTAAGAAGCTTAACAATGGTTGGATGAGCACATTAGCCTCGTGTGGAACTGCTTGGGTTTGGGGGAAACCAAGGGATTCATGTGGGCGGGTTTCAATAGGATGAATGAAGTTAAAGACAGATTTCTTGGTGCCATTTCGTCCAAGCCCAGAGTTGAACTACGAGGGTCAGGGAGGTGTGCACACCGGGAAGTTTCCCTTAAGGAAAAGGTCAAAAAGGACAAGGCTAAGGGCGGAATTGTACGAATGCACTTGAAGGTGCACCTAGCTTCCGATTCGCAGTCAATTGGAAATTGACATGGCTTTGGTCCCAGTGATGTGTGATAGATCAAGGCTAATCCTCTAAATCAATTTAAGAATAATGTAACACAAAAATAATATCAAAAAGGTGCAAATGAAAGGGAAATTAAGCTCAAAACATGGTTTATAGGTTATTAATCATCTTTAAGTTGATTAATGCGCTTTAGCCTAGTAAGAAACTTAACAATGGTTGGATGAGCACATTAGCCTCGTGTGGAACTCCTTGGGCTTGAGGGAAACCAATGGATTCATGTGGGCGGGCTTCAATATGATGAATGAAGTTAAAGACAGATTTCTTGGTGCCATTTCGTCCAAACTTAGAACTGAACTACGAGGGTCAGGCAGGTGTATATACGAAGAAGTTTCCCTTGAGGAAAAGGTCAAAAAGGACAAGGCTAAGGGCGGAATTGTACGAATGCACTCGAAGGTGCACCTAGCTTCCGATTCGCTGTCAATTGCAAATTGACATGGCTTTGGTTCTAGTGATGTGTGATAGATCCAGGCTAATCTTCTAAATCAATTTAACAATAATGTAAGACAACAATAATATCAAAACGGTGCAGATCAAAGGGAGAGAATGAATTGAAAGGGAAATTAAGCTCAAAACATAGTTTAAAGTTTACTAATCATCTTTAAGTTGATTAATGCGCTTTAGTCTAGTTAGAAACTTAACAGTGGTTGGATGAGCACATTAGCCTCATGTGGAACTCCTTGGGCTTGAAGGAAACCAATGAATTCATGTGGGCGGGTTTCAATACGACGAATGAAGTTAAAGACAGATTTCTTGGTGCCATTTCGTCCAAGCCCAGAATTGAACTACGAGGGTCAAGGAGGTGTATACACCGGGAAGTTTCCCTTGAGGAAAAGGTCAAATAGGACAAGGCTAAGGGCGGAATTGTACGAATGCACTTGAAGGTGCACCTAGCTTCCGATTCGCAGTCAATTGGAAATTGACATGGCTTTGGGCCTAGTGATGTGTGATAGATCAAGGGTAATCTTCTAAATCAATGGAAGAATACTGTAACACAAAAATAATCTCAAAAAGGTGCAAATGAAAGGGAAATTAAGCTCAAAATATGGTTTATAGGTTACTAATCATCTTTAAGTTGATTAACGCGCTTTAGCCTAGTAAGAAACTTAACAATGGTTGGATGAGCACATTAGCCTCGTGTGGAACTCCTTGGGCTTGAGGGAAACCAATGGATTCATGTGGGCGGGCTTCAATATGATGAATGAAGTTAAAGATAGATTTCTTGGTGCCATTTCGTCCAAACTTAGAACTGAACTACGAGGGTCAGGCAGGTGTATATACGAAGAAGTTTCCCTTGAGGAAAAGGTCAAAAAGGACAAGGCTAAGGGCGGAATTGTACGAATGCACTCGAAGGTGCACCTAGCTTCCGATTCGCTGTCAATTGCAAATTGACATGGCTTTGGTTCTAGTGATGTGTGATAGATCAATACTAATCTTCTAAATCAATCTAAGAATAATGTAAAACAACAATAAAATCAAAAAGGTGCAAATGAAAGGGAGAGAATGAATTTAAGTGGAAATTAAGCTCAAAATATGGTTTAAAGATTACTAATCATCTTTAAGTTTATTAATGCGCTTTATTCCAGTTAGAAACTTAACAATGGTTTCATGAGCACATTAGCCTCATGTGGAACTCCTTGGGCTTGAGGAAAACCAATGGATTCATGTGGGCGGGTTTCAATACGGTGAATCTTAAAGACAGATTTCTAAGTGCCATTTTGTCCAAACCAACAACTGAACTACGAGGGTCAGGGAGGTGTGTACACGAAGAAGTTTCCCCTGAGGAAAAGGTCAAAAACGGCGAGGCTAAGGGCGGAATTGTACGAATGCACTAGAAGGTGCACATATCTTCCGATTCGTAGTCAATTGGAAATTGACATAGCTTTGGTCCTAGTGATGTGTGATACATCGAGGCTAATCTTCTAAATCAATCTAAGAATAATGTAAGACAACAATAATATCAAAAAGGTGCAGATGAAAGGGAAAGAATGAATTGAAAGGGAAATTTGGCTCAAAACATAGTTTAAAGATTACTAATCATCTTTAAGTTGGTTAATGCGCGTTAGTCTAGTAAGAAACTTAACAATGGTTGGATGAGCACATTAGCCTCATGTGGAACTCCTTGGGCTTGAGGGAAACCAATGGATTCATGTGGGCGGGCTTCAATGCGATGAATGAAGTTAAAGACAGATTTCTTGGTGCCATTTCGTCCAAACCTAGAACTGAACTACGAGGGTCAGGCAGGTGTGTACACTAAGAAGTTTCCCTTGAGGAAAAGGTCAAAAAGGACAAGGCTAAGGGCGGAATCGTACGAATGCACTCGAAGGTGCACCTAGCTTCCGATTCGCTGTGAATCAGAAATTGACATGGCTTTGGTTCTAGTGATGTGTGATAGATCAGGGCAAATCTTCTAAATCAATCTTAGAATAATGTAAAACAACAATAACATCAAAAAGGTGCAAATGAAAGTGAGAGAATGAATTTAAGTGGAAATTAAGCTCAAAATGTGGTTTAAAGATTACTAATCATCTTTAAGTTGATTAATGCGCTTTAGTCTAGTTAGAAACTTAACAATGGCTGGATGAGCACACTAGCCTCATGTGGAACTCCTCGGGCTTGAGGGAAACCAATGGATTTATGTGGGCAGGCTTCAATACGGTGAATGAAGTTAAAGACAGATTTCTAGGTGCCATTTTGTCCACACCAACAACTGAACTACGAGGGTCAGGGAGGTGTGTACACGAAGAAGTTTCCCCTGAGGAAAAGGTCAAAAACGGCGAGGCTAAGGGCGGAATTGTACGAATGCTGATGGGCCCCAAGGTGGACCAAGTCTTAAGGATCAATTACAAGATTAAGAGCTACGAAGATTAATGGAGCAATGCCAGAATTGGTGCAATCCAATTGGGATGAAACTAGCAAGAGCCCAACACACATGATGGGCTTGAAAGAATGAGAACCAGTTTTGATCCACTTAATCCAAGCTATGGAAGACACAACTTGAGCCGATTATTATTAAAGACCATGGACTTATTTATTTCATTGAAATGACTTATTTTATTAGTCAAAGGAATTATTCTAGAGTAATTGGGCTTGGGAGATGTGTAGCCCATATGTCTTATTTCTAATGAACTAGGGTTTTTGGGAAGGCCTTGTATTTTGGCCAAGGGCATATTTGGAAAGTTATTAATTTATGTGAACTAGGGTTTTAGAAGTTACTGTAGCGCGGCACTGTTCACGCTACAGTACCGCGGCACTATTCCTTTAGGATTTTGGGAATTGTTTATTTAAGGCACTTGTAGCCTCATTTGAAAGGTAAGACATTTTTTATTGAATTTTCATTATGAGTGAGTTTTCTCATCGTGTTCTTAATTGAACTCTTGAACTTATCAAAGGTAAATCACAACCTTTGTGGCGTTCCTCCTTGTAATTTGGGTTCTTGAAACGGGATTTCATTGGGTCTAGATTTTCATATAATCTAGGTTCTTGGAACGAGATTTCAACGGGTCTAAATTCTCCATCCATAGACTTGAGT
Source organism: Carya illinoinensis (assembly GCF_018687715.1). Lineage (NCBI taxonomy): Eukaryota > Viridiplantae > Streptophyta > Magnoliopsida > Fagales > Juglandaceae > Carya > Carya illinoinensis. The sequence goes on from NC_056765.1 coordinate 21,211,736, forward strand.
TTGGCGTTCTTGGGTTTGTTTTCCAATATTGTTGTTGGGTCTCAAAGCAAGTCGATTGGGGTTCACATCAAATGCACTTGAAGGTGCACATATCTTTCGATTTGTAGTCAATTGGAAATTGACATGGCTTTGGTTCTAGTGATGTGTGATACATCGAGGCTAATCTTCTAAATCAATCTAAGAAGAATGTAAGACAACAATAATATCAAAAAGGTGCAGATGAAAGGGAAAGAATGAATTGAGAGGGAAATTTAGCTCAAAACATAGTTTAAAGATTACTAATCATCTTTAAGTTTATTAATGCACTTTAGTCTAGTAAGAAGCTTAACAATGGTTGGATGAGCACATTAGCCTCGTGTGGAACTCCTTGGGTTTGGGGGAAACCAAGGGATTCATGTGGGCGGGTTTCAATACGATGAATGAAGTTAAAGACAGATTTCTTGGTGCCATTTCGTCCAAGCCCAGAGTTGAACTACGAGGGTCAGGCAGGTGTGTACACCGGAAAGTTTCCCTTGAGGAAAAGGTCAAAAAGGACAAGGCTAAGGGCGGAATTGTACAAATGCACTTGAAGGTGCACCTAGCTTCCGATTCGCAGTCAATTGGAAATTGACATGGCTTTGGTCCTAGTGATGTGTGATAGATCAAGGCTAATCATCTAAATCAATGTAAGAATAATGTAACACAAAAATAATATCAAAAAGGTGCAAATGAAAGGGAAATTAAGCTCAAAATATGGTTTATAGGTTACTAATCATCTTTAAATTGATTAATGCGCTTTAGCCTAGTAAGAAACTTAACAATGGTTGGATGAGCACATTAGCCTCGTGTGGAACTCCTTGGGCTTGAGGGAAACCAATGGATTCATGTGGGCGGGCTTCAATATGATGAATGAAGTTAATGACAGATTTCTTGGTGCCATTTCGTCCAAACTTAGAACTGAACTACGAGGGTCAGGCAGGTGTCTACACCAAGATGTTTCCCTTGAGGAAAAGGTCAAAAAGGACAAGGCTAAGGGCGGAATTGTACGAATGCACTTGAAGGTGCACCTAGCTTCCGATTCGCATTCAATTGGAAATTGACATGGCTTTGGTCCTAGTGATGTGTGATAGATCAAGGCTAATCATCTAAATCAATGTAAGAATAATGTAACACAAAAATAATATCAAAAAGGTGCAAATGAAAGGGAAATTAAGCTCAAAATATGGTTTATAGGTTACTAATCATCTTTATGTTGATTAATGCGCTTTAGCCTAGTAAGAAACTTAACAATGGTTGGATGAGCACATTAGCCTCGTGTGGAACTCCTTGGGCTTGAGGGAAACCAATGGATTCATGTGGGCGGGCTTCAATATGATGAATGAAGTTAAAGACAGATTTCTTGGTGCCATTTCGTCCAAACTTAGAACTGAACTACGAGGGTCAGGCAGGTGTATATACGAAGAAGTTTCCCATGAGGAAAAGGTCAAAAAGGACAAGGCTAAGGGCGGAATTGTACGAATGCACTCGAAGGTGCACCTAGCTTCCGATTCGCTGTCAATTGCAAATTGACATGGCTTTGGTTCTAGTGATGTGTGATAGATTAGGGCAAATCTTCTAAATCAATCTAAGAATAATGTAAAACAACAATAAAATCAAAAAGGTGCAAATGAAAGGGAGAGAATGAATTTAAGTGGAAATTAAGCTCAAAATATGGTTTAAAGATTACTAATCATCTTTAAGTTTATTAATGCGCTTTATTCCAGTTAGAAACTTAACAATGGTTTCATGAGCACATTAGCCTCATGTGGAACTCCTTGGGCTTGAGGAAAACCAATGGATTCATGTGGGCGGGCTTCAATACGGTGAATGAAGTTAAAGACAGATTTCTAAGTGCCATTTTGTCCAAACCAACAACTAAACTACGAGGGTCAAGGAGGTGTGTACACGAAGAAGTTTCCCCTGAGGAAAAGGTCAAAAACGGCGAGCTAAGGGCGGAATTGTACGAATGCACTAGAAGGTGCACATATCTTCCGATTCATAGTCAATTGGAAATTGACATGGCTTTGGTCCTAGTGATGTGTGATACATCGAGGCTAATCTTCTAAATCAATCTAAGAATAATGTAAGACAACAATAATATCAAAATGGTGCAGATGAAAGGGAAAGAATGAATTGAGAGGGAAATTTAGCTCAAAACATAGTTTAAAGATTACTAATCATCTTTAAGTTTATTAATGCGCTTTAGTCTAGTAAGAAGCTTAACAATGGTTGGATGAGCACATTAGCCTCGTGTGGAACTCCTTGGGTTTGGGGGAAACCAAGGCATTCATGTGGGCGGGTTTCAATACGATGAATGAAGTTAAAGACAGATTTCTTGTTGCCATTTCGTCCAAGCCCAGAGTTGAACTACGAGGGTCAGGGAGGTGTGTACACCGGGAAGTTTCCCTTGAGGAAAAGGTCAAAAAGGACAAGGCTAAGGGCGGAATTGTACGAATGCACTTGAAGGTGCACCTAGCTTCCGATTCGCAGTCAATTGGAAATTGACATGGCTTTGGTCCTAGTGATGTGTGATAGATCAAGGCTAATCATCTAAATCAATGTAAGAATAATGTAACACAAAAATAATATCAAAAAGGTGCAAATGAAAGGGAAATTAAGCTCAAAATATGGTTTATAGGTTACTAATAATCTTTAAGTTGATTAATGCGCTTTAGCCTAGTAAGAAACTTAACAATGGTTGGATGAGCACATTAGCCTCGTGTGGAACTCCTTGGGCTTGAGGGAAACCAATGGATTCATGTGGGCGGGCTTCAATATGAAGAATGAAGTTAATGACAGATTTCTTGGTGCCATTTCGTCTAAACTTAGAACTGAACTACGAGGGTCAGGCAGGTGTCTACACCAAGATGTTTCCCTTGAGGAAAAGGTCAAAAAGGACAAGGCTAAGGGCCGAATTGTACGAATGCACTCGAAGGTGCACCTAGCTTCCGATTCGCTGTGAATTGGAAATTGACATGGCTTTGGTTCTAGTGATGTGTGATAGATCCAGGCTAATCTTCTAAATCAATTTAACAATAATGTAAGACAACAATAATATCAAAACGGTGCAGATCAAAGGGAGAGAATGAATTGAAAGGGAAATTAAGCTCAAAACATAGTTTAAAGATTACTAATCATCTTTAAGTTAATTAATGCGCTTTAGTCTAGTTAGAAATTTAACAATGGTTGGATGAGCACATTAGCCTCATGTGGAACTCCTTGGGCTTGAGGGAAACCAATGGATTCATGTGGGCGGGTTTCAATACGACGAATGAAGTTAAAGACAGATTTCTTGGTGCCATTTCGTCCAACCCCAGAATTGAACTACGAGGGTCAAGGAGGTGTATACACCGGGAAGTTTCCCTTGAGGAAAAGGTCAAAAAGGACAAGGCTAAGGGCGGAATTGTACGAATGCACTTTAAGGTGCACCTAGCTTCCGATTCGCAGTCAATTGGAAATTGACATGGCTTTGGTCCTAGTGATGTGTGATAGATCAAGGGTAATCTTCTAAATCAATGTAAGAATAATGTAACACAAAAATAATCTCAAAAAGGTGCAAATGAAAGGGAAATTAAGCTCAAAATATGGTTTATAGGTTACTAATCATCTTTAAGTTGATTAATGCGCTTTAGCCTAGTAAGAAACTTAACAATGGTTGGATGAGCACATTAGGCTCGTGTGGAACTCCTTGGGCTTGAGGGAAACCAATGGATTCATGTGGGCGGTCTTCAATATGATGAATGAAGTTAAAGACAGATTTCTTGGTGCCATTTCGTCCAAACTTAGAACTGAACTACGAGGGTCAGGCAGGTGTATATACGAAGAAGTTTTCCTTGAGGAAAAGGACAAAAAGGACAAGGCTAAGGGCGGAATTGTACGAATGCACTCGAAGGTGCACCTAGATTCCGATTCGCTGTCAATTGCAAATTGACATGGCTTTGGTTCTAGTGATGTGTGATAGATCAATACTAATCTTCTAAATCAATCAAAGAATAATGTAAACCAACAATAAAATCAAAAAGGTGCAAATGAAAGGGAGAGAATGAATTTAAGTGGAAATTAAGCTCAAAATATGGTTTAAAGATTACTAATCATCTTTAAGTTTATTAATGCGCTTTATTCCAGTTAGAAACTTAACAATGGTTTCATGAGCACATTAGCGTCATGTGGAACTCCTTGGGCTTGAGGAAAACCAATGGATTCATGTGGGCGGGCTTCAATACGGTGAATGAAGTTAAAGACAGATTTCTAAGTGCCATTTTGTCCAAACCAACAACTGAACTACGAGGGTCAGGGAGGTGTGTACACGAAGAAGCTTCCCCTGAGGAAAAGGTCAAAAACGGCGAGCTAAGGGCGGAATTGTACGAATGCACTAGAAGGTGCACATATCTTCCGATTCGTAGTCAATTGGAAATTGACATGGCTTTGGTCCTAGTGATGTGTGATACATCGAGGCTAATCTTCTAAATCAATCTAAGAATAATGAAAGACAACAATAATATGAAAAAGGTGCAGATGAAAGGGAAAGAATGAATTGAGAGGGAAATTTAGCTCAAAACATAGTTTAAAGATTACTAATCATCTTTAAGTTTATTAATGCGCTTTGGTCTAGTAAGAAGCTTAACAATGGTTGGATGAGCACATTAGCCTCATGTGGAACTCCTTGGGCTTGAGGGAAACCAATGGATTCATGTGGGCGGGCTTCAATGCGATGACTGAAGTTAAAGACAGATTTCTTGGTGCCATTTCGTCCAAACCTAGAACTGAACTACGAGGGTCAGGCAGGTGTGTACACTAAGAAGTTTCCCTTGAGGAAAAGGTCAAAAAGGACAAGGCTAAGGGCGGAATCGTACGAATGCACTCGAAGGTGCACCTAGCTTCCGATTCGCTATGAATCAGAAATTGACATGGCTTTGGTTCTAGTGATGTGTGATAGATCAGGGCAAATCTTCTAAATCAATCTCAGAATAATGTAAAACAACAATAACATCAAAAAGGTGCAAATGAAAGGGAGAGAATGAATTTAAGTGGAAATTAAGCTCAAAATATGGTTTAAAGATTACTAATCATCTTTAAGTTGATTAATGCGCTTTAGTCTAGTTAGAAACTTAACAATGGCTGGATGAGCACACTAGCCTCATGCGGAACTCCTCGGGCTTGAGGGAAACCAATGGATTTATGTGGGCGGGCTTCAATACGGTGAATGAAGTTAAAGACAGATTTCTAGGTGCCATTTTGTCCAGACCAACAACTGAACTACGAGGGTCAGGGAGGTGTGTACACGAAGAAGTTTCCCCTGAGGAAAAGGTCAAAAACGGCGAGGCTAAGGGCGGAATTGTACGAATGCACTTGAAGGTGCACATATCTTTCGATTTGTAGTCAATTGGAAATTGACATGGCTTTGGTTCTAGTGATTTGTGATACATCGAGGCTAATCTTCTAAATCAATCTAAGAATAATGTAAGACAACAATAATATCAAAAGGGTGCAGATGAAAGGGAAAGAATGAATTGAGAGGGAAATTTAGCTCAACACATAGTTTAAAGATTACTAATCATCTTTAAGTTTATTAATGCGCTTTAGTCTAGTAGGAAGCTTAACAATGGTTGGATGAGCACATTAGCCTCGTGTGGAACTCCTCGGGTTTGGGGGAAACCAAGAGATTCATGTGGGCGGGTTTCAATACGATGAATGAAGTTAAAGACAGATTTCTTGGTGCCATTTCGTCCAAGCCCAGAATTGAACTACGAGGGTCAGGGAGGTGTGTACACCGGGAAGTTTCCCTTGAGGATAAGGTCAAAAAGGACAAGGCTAAGGGCGGAATTGTACGAATGCACTTGAAGGTGCACCTAGCTTCCGATTCGCAGTCAATTGGAAATTGACATGGCTTTGGTCCTAGTGATGTGTGATAGATCAAGGCTAATCATCTAAATCAATGTAAGAATAATGTAACACAAAAATAATATCAAAAAGGTGCAAATGAAAGGGAAATAAAGCTCAAAATATGGTTTATAGGTTACTAATCATCTTTAAGTTGATTAATGCGCTTTAGCCTAGTAAGAAACTTAACAATGGTTGGATGAGCACATTAGCCTCGTGTGGAACTCTTTGGGCTTGAGGGAAACCAATGGATTCATGTGGGCGGGCTTCAATATGATGAATGCAGTTAATGACAGATTTCTTGGTGCCATTTCGTCCAAACTTAGAACTGAACTACGAGGGTCAGGCAGGTGTCTACACCAAGATGTTTCCCTTGAGGAAAAGGTCAAAAAGGACAAGGCTAAGGGCCGAATTGTACGAATGCACTCGAAGGTGCAGCTACCTTCCGATTCGCTGTGAATTGGAAATTGACATGGCTTTGGTTCTAGTGATGTGTGATAGATCCAGGCTAATCTTCTAAATCAATTTAACGATAATGTAAGACAACAATAACATCAAAACGGTGCAGATCAAAGGGAGAGAATGAATTGAAAGGGAAATTAAGCTCAAAACATAGTTTAAAGATTACTAATCATCTTTAAGTTGATTAATGCGCTTTAGTCTAGTTAGAAACTTAACAATGGTTGGATGAGCACATTAGCCTCGTGTGGAACTCCTTGGGCTTGAGGGAAACCAATGGATTTATGTGGGCAGGCTTCAATATGATGATGAATGAAGTTAAAGACAGATTTCTTGGTGCCATTTCGTCCAAACTTAGAATTGAACTACGAGGGTCAGGCAGGTGTATATACCAAGAAGTTTCCCTTGAGGAAAAGGTCAAAAAGGACAAGGATAAGGGCGGAATTGTACGAATGCACTCGAAGGTGCACCTAGCTTCCGATTCGCTGTCAATTCCAAATTGACATGGCTTTGGTTCTAGTGATGTGTGATAGATCAATACTAATCTTCTAAATCAATCTAAGAATAATGTAAAACAACAATAAAATCAAAAAGGTGCAAATGAAAGGGAGAGAATGAATTTAAGTGGAAATTAAGCTCAAAATATGGTTTAAAGATTACTAATCATCTTTAAGTTTATTAATGCGCTTTAGTCCAGTTAGAAACTTAACAATGGTTTCATGAGCACATTAGCCTCATGTGGAACTCCTTGGGCTTGAGGAAAACCAATGGATTCATGTGGGCGGGTTTCAATACGGTGAATGAAGTTAAAGACAGATTTCTAAGTGCCATTTTGTCCAAACCAACAACTGAACTACGAGGGTCAGGGAGGTGTGTACACGAAGAAGTTTCCGCTGAGGAAAAGATCAAAAACGGCGAGGCTAAGGGCGGAATTGTACGAATGCACTTGAAGGTGCACATATCTTCCGATTCGTAGTCAATTGGAAATTGACATGGCTTTGGTCCTAGTGATGTGTGATACATCGAGGCTAATCTTCTAAATCAATCTAAGAATAATGTAAGACAACAATAATATCAAAAAGGTGCGGATGAAAGGGAAAGAATGGATTGAAAGGGAAATTTAGCTCAAAACATAGTTTAAAGATTACTAATCATCTTTAAGTTGATTAATGCGCTTTAGTCTAGTTAGAAACTTAACAATGGTTGGATGAGCACATTAGCCTCATGTGGAACTCCTTGGGATTGAGGGAAACCAATGGATTCATGTGGGCGGGCTTCAATGCGATGAATGAAGAAGTTAAAGACAGATTTCTTGGTGCCATTTCGTCCAAACCTAGAACTGAACTACGAGGGGCAGGCAGGTGTGTACACTAAGAGGTTTCCCTTGAGGAAAAGGTCAAAAAGGACAAGGCTAAGGGCGGAATCGTACGAATGCACTCGAAGGTGCACCTAGCTTCCGATTCGCTGTGAATCAGAAATTGACATGGCTTTGGTTCTAGTGATGTGTGATAGATCAGGGCAAATCTTCTGAATCAATCTTAGAATAATGTAAAACAACAATAACATCAAAAAGGTGCAAATGAAAGGGAGAGAATGAATTTAAGTGGAAATTAAGCTCAAAATATGGTTTAATGATTACTAATCATCTTTAAGTTGATTAATGCGCTTTAGTCGAGTTAGAAACTTAACAATGGCTGGATGAGCACACTAGCCTCATGTGGAACTCCTCGGGCTTGAGGGAAACCAATGGATTTATGTGGGCGGGCTTCAATACGGTGAATGAAGTTAAAGACAGATTTATAGGTGCCATTTTGTCCAAACCAACAACTGAACTACGAGGGTCAGGAAGGTGTGTACACGAAGAAGTTTCCCCTGAGGAAAAGGTCAAAAACGGCGAGGCTAAGGGCGGAATTGTACGAATGCACTTGAAGGTGCACATATCTTTCGATTTGTAGTCAATTGGAAATTGACATGGCTTTGGTTCTAGTGATGTGTGATACATCGAGGCTAATCTTCTAAATCAATCTAAGAATAATGTAAGACAACAATAATATCAAAAAGGTGCAGATGAAAGGGAAAGAATGAATTGAAAGGGAAATTTAGCTCAAAACATAGTTTAAAGATTACTAATCATCTTTAAGTTTATTAATGCGCTTTAGTCTAGCAAGAAGCTTAACAATGGTTGGATGAGCACATTAGCCTCGTGTGGCACTCCTTGGGTTTGGGGGAAACCAAGGGATTCATGTGGGCGGGTTTCAATACGATGAATGAAGTTAAAGACAGATTTCTTGGTGCCATTTCGTCCAAGCCCAGAATTGAACTACGAGGGTCAGGGAGGTGTGTACACCGGGAAGTTTCCCTTGAGGAAAAGGCCAAAAAGGACAAGGCTAAGGGCGGAATTGTACGAATGCACTTGAAGGTGCACCTAGCTTCCGATTCGCAGTCAATTGGAAATTGACATGGCTTTGGTCCTAGTGATGTGTGATAGATCAAGGCTAATCATCTAAATCAATGTAAGAATAATGTAACACAAAAATAATATCAAAAAGGTGCAAATGAAAGGGAAATTAAGCTCAAAATATGGTTTATAGGTTACTAATCATCTTTAAGTTGATTAATGCGCTTTAGCCTAGTAAGAAACTTAACAATGGTTGGATGAGCACATTAGCCTCATGTGGAACTCCTTGGGATTGAGGGAAACCAATGGATTCATGTGGGCGGGCTTCAATGCGATGAATGAAGTTAAAGACAGATTTCTTGGTGCCATTTCGTCCAAACCTAGAACTGAACTACGAGGGGCAGGCAGGTGTGTACACTAAGAGGTTTCCCTTGAGGAAAAGGTCAAAGAGGACAAGGCTAAGGGCGGAATCGTACGAGTGCACTCGAAGGTGCACCTAGCTTCCGATTCGCTGTGAATCAGAAATTGACATGGCTTTGGTTCTAGTGATGTGTGATAGATCAGGGCAAATCTTCTAAATCAATCTTAGAATAATGTAAAACAACAATAACATCAAAAAGGCGCAAATGAAAGGGAGAGAATGAATTTAAGGGGAAATTAAGCTCAAAATATGGTTTAATGATTACTAATCATCTTTAAGTTGATTAATGCGCTTTAGTCTAGTTAGAAACTTAACAATGGCTGGATGAGCACACTAGCCTCATGTGGAACTCCTCGGGCTTGAGGGAAACCAATGGATTTATGTGGGCGAGCTTCAATACGGTGAATGAAGTTAAAGACAGATTTATAGGTGCCATTTTGTCCAAACCAACAACTGAAGTACGAGGGTCAGGAAGGTGTGTACACGAAGATGTTTCCCTTGAGGAAAAGGTCAAAAAGGACAAGGCTAAGGGCCGAATTGTACGAATGCACTCGAAGGTGCAGCTAGCTTCCGATTCGCTGTGAATTGGAAATTGACATGGCTTTGGTTCTAGTGATGTGTGATAGATCCAGGCTAATCTTCTAAATCAATTTAACAATAATGTAAGACAACAATAATATCAAAACGGTGCAGATCAAAGGGAGAGAATGAATTGAAAGGGAAATTGATGGGAACCAAGGCAGGCCTACTCTTAAAGATCCTTTGCAAGTTCCAGATGGGCCAATTACAAGATCGAGAGCCAAGAAGATCAAGGAAGCAATGCAAGGATTAGTACAAACCACTTGGGAAGAAGCTAGCAAGAGCCCAACACTCAGGATGGGCTTGGAAGAAGAAAAATCAGCTTTGATCCACTTGATCCAAGCTGTGGAAGACTTGACTTAGAAATATGGCCTTTAGATATTAAGGCTTTCAATTTGTTTAAAGGATTTTTATTATTAGTTTGAATAAGTGGGCTAGAGGATGCTTAACCCACATATGTCTTACTTATTTGAACTAGGGTTTAGTAGTACTGTAGCATGACACTGTTCACGCTACAGTACACGCGGCTACTGTTCCCCAAAGGGCATTTTTGAGAGAAAGGGTCTCAAATTTTAGTCTAGGGTTTTATCATGTTTTGGGGAGGGTATTTAAAGGATGTAATCTGCCATTTCAAGGCAGACATTATTTTATTTCGAATTTTAATTGTGAGTGAGTTTTCTCCTCTTGTTCTTAATTGAACTCTTGAACTTATCAAAGGTAAGTCACAACCTTTGTGGCGTTCCTCCTCGTAATTTGGGTTCTTGAGACGGGATTTCAACGGGTCTAGATTTTGATATAATCTAGGTTCTTGAAACGAGTTCTCAACGGGTCTAAATTCTCCATCCATAGACTTGAGTTTGGCGTTCTTGGGTTTGTTTTTTTCCAATATTGTTTTTGGGTCTCAAAGCGAGTCGATTGGGGTTCACATCATTTGGTATTCAGAGCAAGGTTTCCAATCAGGTCTGATTCTATCTTTTATTTATTACATCGTAAATTCTAGGGCTTCAATGTTCTAAGGTTCCCGAAAAAAAAAAGGTGCAGAAATTCGTTTTTCCTTAGGCTGCCAAAATTTCCACCATCTAGGGTTTGAAATTTGTAGGGTTTCATTGATTCCCTTCTATTTCGTTGTCAATTTTTATATGTTTGAATTCAATTGTTTGATTATCCCAATTGAATATTTCTGTTTGTGGATGAATTGTTGAGAAAAGAAAAGAAAAGAAAAGAAAGGAAAAGAAAAAAAAAATCGTCCAGAAAAAAAAAAAAAAAAAAAAAAAAAAAAAAAAAAAAAGGGTGTAGAAAAATCTCCAAAAATTTTTTTCTTGAGCCTTTCATCATAGGGGTTGTGTATCCTTCATTATAGTTGGTATCTTGTGTTACAGTCACTCTTCCATTCGTATAATTTCCGTGATTCTCGTGTCGTTTCTTTCCTTCCGTGTTTCTCTTGTTCTTGTTTCTTGGATCTAATTGCTAGTTGGGATTAAACAAGGTTGCTTTGTCTTGATTGAGTTCAATTAGTTCTGAAAGAACTTGAATGGGAAAACTCGAGGTAAAAGGCAAGAGAGTGTGAGATTATTATCGAAAAAAAAAAAAGCCAATTCAGAGTGAAACACGAGTGGAGTGCCATCATTTGAGTGTAAACACGTAAGGGAGCGTGTGAGGTCCTTTTTTTTTTCTGCTAACAGTTTCTTTTTGCTGCACATTACAATGTCTCACCGCAGTGGCTCATCACCCAAGGGGATAGCAGATAACTCATTTGTGTTGCAAGCCATGCAACAACAGTTTGAGCGGATGAATATGCTATTGGGACAAATGGAGGATAGGATGAATCAACAACAAGCAGAGATTAGAAATTTGCAAGGTGGGAGTAATCGGAGGCGACGTGAGCCTAGGGTTGAAAATGCATATGAGAATGAAGGAGATGATGAGGATGAGGAAGACCTAACATTTGAAATTGGGTTGGGTAGACATAGAGGAGTTAGGCGTGAAAGAGGATTTGAGGGGAATCTAGAGGGTCGGGTTGGTGTCGATAGAGACTTGGGGAGGATCAAAATGACAATACCATCTTTCCAAGGTAGAACTGACCCAGAGGTTTATCTAGAGTGGGAGAAAAAAATAGATTTGGTATTTGATTGTCATAATTACTCTGAGGAGAAGAAAGTAAAGTTGGCAGTAATTGAATTCACTGATTATGCTATTATTTGGTGGGATCAATTAGTGACCACTAGGAGGAGGAATCATGAGAGGCCTATAGAGACATGGGGAGAGTTGAAAGCTCTCATGAGGCGGAGATTTGTACCTAGTCACTACTATAGGGACCTTTATCAAAAGCTCCAAAATCTTACACAGGGGTCTAGGAGTGTGGAGGATTACCATAAGGAGATGGAGGTGGCTATGATTCGGGCTAATGTAGAGGAGGACCGGGAGGCCACCATGGCTAGATTTTTGAGTGGTTTGAATAGAGATATAGCCAATGTGGTTGAATTGCAACATTATGTGGAGATAGAGGACATGGTGCACATGGCTATGAAGGTGGAGAGGCAATTAAAGAGAAAAGGGACAGCAAGGTACACTTCGGTTCCTAGCACTACTTGGAAATCAAAGTGGGATAGGAATGATCCTGCTGAAGCAAAGAGAAAGATCGAACCACCTAAGGGCAAAGATGAGGGACCTAGCAGCAAAGCCAAGGTAGAATCTCAACCTTCAAGGAATAGAGATATTAAATGTTTTAAGTGTTTGGGTTCAGGGCACATTGCTTCTCAATGTCCAAATAGGCGAGTGATGATTATGCGTGACAATGGGGAGGTGATGACTGAGAGTGAGGATGATCGTGATGGAGTGCCCGAGTTGGTTGATGCTAGTGATGACGAAGGAGTGATATATGCTGTGAGTGAGTCTCTTGTTGCTAGGCATGCTCTCAACACACACATTAAGGTGGATGATGCCGAGCAACAGAGAGAGAACATTTTCCATACTAGATGTCATGTCAACAGCAAAGTATGTAGTATGATTATTGATGGAGGGAGTTGTACTAATGTGGCTAGCACTACTTTGGTTGAGAAATTGAATTTACCAACCTTAAAACACTCTAGACCATACAAATTGCAGTGGTTGAATGATTGTGGGGAAGTTAGGGTGGATAGACAAGTGTTAGTTCCTTTTTCAATTGGAAGGTATCAGGATGAGGTGCTTTGTGATGTTGTGCCTATGCATGCTGGCCATATTTTGTTGGGGAGGCCGTGGCAATATGATAGGAGGGTGACACATGATGGGTTCAAAAACATGTACAGCTTTGTAAAGGAGGGCAAAACAATCAAACTTGCTCCTTTAACTCCCAGCCAAGTCTATGAAGACCAATTGAAACTGAAAAGTGAGGCTGCTCAGAAAAGAAAGAGTGAAAATGAGAGTGATCAAAAAAGAAAGAGTGAAAATGAGAGTGATAAAAAAAGAATGAGTGAAAAAGAGATTGAGCAGAAAAGAAAGAGTGATAGTGAAAATGAGCACAACAAAAAGAGTGAAAATGAAAGTAGAGATGTGGCTGAGAGTAGAGAAAAAAGAGTAGAGCCACGAGAGAAAAAAGAAAGAGAGTCTGCAGAGAGAAAAGGAAAGACAAAAGTGAGTTTCTATGCCAGAGAGAGTGAGGTTAAGAGGGCTTTCTTCGCAGATCACCCTATGATTTTTCTTGTCTATAAAGAGTCTTATCTTACTCTTGATGACACTCACCAGTCTCTTCCTAGTTTGGCTATTTCCTTGTTGCAGGAGTTTGATGATGTATTCCCAGAGGAGATGCCTAATGAGTTGCCACCCATTAGAGGCATTGAGCATCAGATTGATTTTGTACCTGGAGCTGCTATTCCAAACCGACCAGCCTATAGGAGTAATCCAGAGGAGACAAAGGAGCTTCAGAGGCAAGTTGAGGACTTGATGAGCAAGGGCTATGTGAGGGAGAGCATGAGCCCATGTGCAATACCAGTGCTATTAGTGCCAAAGAAGGATGGGACGTGGAGAATGTGTGTTGATTGCAGGGCGGTCAACAATATTACGGTAAAGTATCGGCATCCCATTCCTAGATTAGATGATATGCTTGATGAATTGCATGGCTCTTGTATTTTTAGTAAAATTGATCTTAAAAGTGGGTACCATCAAATTAGAATGAAAGAGGGTGATGAATGGAAAACTGCTTTTAAGACTAAGTATGGCCTTTATGAATGGTTGGTTATGCCATTTGGACTTACAAATGCGCCCAGTACTTTCATGAGATTGATGAACCATGTCCTACGTGCATTCATTGGCAAGTTTGTGGTTGTGTATTTTGATGATATCCTAGTGTACAGCAAGGACTTAAATGAGCATATTGAGCATTTGAGATATGTGTTTGATGTGTTGAGATGTGAAAAGTTGTATGCTAATTTCAAGAAATGTACCTTTTGCATGGAAAGAGTTGTTTTTCTTGGATATGTTGTTAGTACAAAGGGTATTGAGGTGGATGAAGAGAAAGTCAAGGCCATCAAGGAGTGGCCAACGCCAAAGAGTATCACTGAGGTAAGAAGCTTTCATGGTTTAGCTAGCTTTTATCGGCGTTTTGTTAAAGATTTTAGCACCATTGCTGCACCACTCACTGAAGTCATTAAAAAGAATGTTGGGTTTCATTGGGGGGCTACTCAAGAGAATGCTTTTGCCACCATTAAAGAAAGGTTGTGCTCTGCACCTGTGCTAGCATTACCTGATTTTAACAAAGCTTTTGAGATTGAATGTGATGCCTCAGGTATAGGGATTGGAGCTGTTTTGATGCAGGATAGGCGGCCCATAGCTTTCTTCAGTGAAAAGTTAAGTGGGGCCTCACTCAAGTACCCTACTTATGACAAAGAGCTTTATGCTCTTGTTCGTGCATTGGAGACTTGGCAGCACTACCTATGGCCTAGGGAATTTGTGATCCACACCGATCATGAATCATTAAAGCATCTCAAGGGTCAAGGTAAGTTGAATAAAAGGCATGCTCGTTGGATGGAATACATTGAGACATTTCCATATGTCATCTGTTACAAGCAAGGTAAGGAGAACATTGTTGCTGATGCTTTATCTCGAAGGTATGTACTTCTTACTTCTATGAGTGCTAAGATGCTTGGGTTTGAATACGTAAAAGACCTATATGCCGATGACGCTGACTTCTTTAATGTGTACGTGGCATGTGATAAGGTGGCATTTGGTAAGTTTTACAAGCATGAGGGTTACTTGTTTAAAGAAAACAAACTTTGTGTGCCAGGTTGTTCCATGCGTGAATTACTAGTGCGTGAGGCACATGGTGGTGGATTAATGGGACACTTTGGTGTCAAGAAGACTTTGGATATTTTGCATGAACATTTCTTTTGGCCTAAGATGAAGAGAGATGTCATTCGCATTTGTGGCAGGTGCATTACATGTAGGAAGGCCAAATCTAAAGTGTTGCCACATGGGTTGTATACACCCTTACCTGTTCCTAGTGAACCATGGGTCGACATATCTATGGACTTTGTTTTGGGGCTACCTAGAACCAAAAGGGGTAGAGATTCTTTTTTTGTGGTTGTGGATAGATTTAGTAAAATGGCACATTTCATTCCATGCCATAAAACAGATGATGCCACAAACATAGCTGACTTGTTTTTCAGGGAGATAGTGCGACTCCATGATGTTCCCAGGAGTATTGTTTCTGATAGGGATGTTAAATTCCTTAGCTACTTTTGGAAGGTGTTGTGGGGGAAATTGGGTACCAAGCTCTTATTTTCCACTACTTGTCATCCGCAGACTGATGGTCAAACTGAAGTAGTTAATAGGACCTTAACTCAGCTTTTACGCACTGTTGTTCATAAGAATTTAAAAACTTGGGAGGATTGTTTGCCATTCATAGAGTTTGCATATAATAGGACCATGCATACTACTACTTCATATTCTTCTTTTGAAATTGTTTATGGATTCAATCCGCTTACCCCTTTAGATTTGATGCCTTTACCGGTTGATGGCAGGAGTAGCTTGGATGGACAAAAGAAGGCGGAGTTGGTGAAGTCACTCCATGAGAGGGTGCGGCTTCAAATTGCGCAAAAGAATGAAAGAGTTGCTTCCCAAGCCAATAAAGGGCGAAGGCGTGTCATCTTTGAACCTGGAGATTGGGTTTGGGTTCACATGCGCAAAGAAAGATTCCCAGCTCATCGGAGGACTAAGTTTCATCCTCGAGGAGATGGACCTTTCCAAATCCTTGAGAAAATTAATGACAATGCCTATAAAGTGGATCTCCCAGGTGAGTATAATGTGTCTGCTACTTTCAATGTTTCTGATCTTTCTCCTTTTGACGTAGGTGAAGATTCGAGGTCGAATCCTTTTGAGGAGAGGGGGAATGATGGGAACCAAGGCAGGCCTACTCTTAAAGATCCTTTGCAAGTTCCAGATGGGCCCAATTACAAGATCGAGAGCCAAGAAGATCAAGGAAGCAATGCAAGGATTAGTACAAACCACTTGGGAAGAAGCTAGCAAGAGCCCAACACTCAAGATGGGCTTGAAAGAAGAAAAACCAGCTTTGATCCACTTGATCCAAGCTGTGGAAGACTTGACTTAGAAATATGGCCTTTAGATATTAAGGCTTTCAATTTGTTTAAAGGATTTTTATTATTAGTTTTGAATAAGTGGGCTAGAGGATGCTTAACCCACATATGTCTTACTTATTTGAACTAGGGTTTAGAAGTACTGTAGCATGACACTGTTCACGCTACAGTACACGCGGCTACTGTTCACCAAAGGGCATTTTTGAGAGAAAGGGTCTCAAATTTTAGTCTAGGGTTTTATCATGTTTTGGGGAGGGTATTTAAAGGATGTAATCAGCCATTTCAAGGCAGACATTATTTTATTTCGAATTTTAATTGTGAGTGAGTTTTCTCCTCTTGTTCTTAATTGAACTTTTGAACTTATCAAAGGTAAATCACAACCATTGTGGCGTTCCTCCTCGTAATTTGGGTTCTTGAGACGGGATTTCAACGGGTCTAGATTTTGATATAATCTAGGTTCTTGAAACGAGTTCTCAACGGGTCTAAATTCTCCATCCATAGACTTGAGTTTGGCGTTCTTGGGTTTGTTTTTTTCCAATATTGTTGTTGGGTCTCAAAGCGAGTCGATTGGGGTTCACATCAGAAATTAAGCTCAAAACATAGTTTAAAGATTACTAATCATCTTTAAGTTGATTAATGCGCTTTAGTCTAGTTAGAAACTTAACAATGGTCAGGCAGATTTCTTAGTGCCATTTCGTCCAAACTTAGAATTGAACTACGAGGGTCAGGCAGGTGTATATACCAAGAAGTTTCCCTTGAGGAAAAGGTCAAAAAGGACAAGGCTAAGAAGTTTCCCTAGCTTCTGATTCGCTGTCAATTCCAAATTGACATGGCTTTGGTTCTAGTGATGTGTGATAGATCAATACTAATCTTCTAAATCAATCTAAGAATAATGTAAAACAACAATAAAATCAAAAAGGTGCAAATGAAAGGGAGAGAATGAATTTAAGTGGAAATTAAGCTCAAAATATGGTTTAAAGATTACTAATCATCTTTCAGTTTATTAATGCGCTTTAGTCCAGTTAGAAACTTAACAATGGTTTCATGAGCACATTAGCCTCATGTGGAACTCCTTGGGCTTGAGGAAAACCAATGGATTCATGTGGGCGGGCTTCAATACGGTGAATGAAGTTAAAGACAGATTTCTAAGTGCCATTTTGTCCAAACCAACAACTGAACTACGAGAGTCAGGGAGGTGTGTACACGAAGAAGTTTCCCCTGAGGAAAAGGTCAAAAACGGCGAGGCTAAGGGCGGAATTGTACGAATGCACTTGAAGGTGCACATATCTTCCGATTCGAAGTCAATTGGAAATTGACATGGCTTTGGTCCTAGTGATGTGTGATACATCGAGGCTAATCTTCTAAATCAATCTAAGAATAATGTAAGACAACAATAATATCAAAAAGGTGCAGATGAAAGGGAAAGAATGAATTGAAAGGGAAATTTAGATCAAAACATAGTTTAAAGATTACTAATCATCTTTAAGTTGATTAATGCGCTTTAGTCTAGTTAGAAACTTAACAATGGTTGGATGAGCACATTAGCCTCATGTGGAACTCCTTGGGCTTGAGGGAAACCAATGGATTCATGTGGGCGGGTTTCAATACGACGAATGAAGTTAAAGACAGATTTCTTGGTGCCATTTCGTCCAAACCTAGAACTGAACTACGAGGGGCAGGCAGGTGTGTACACTAAGAAGTTTCCCTTGAGGAAAAGGTCAAAAAGGACAAGGCTAAGGGCGGAATTGTACGAAAGCACTTGAAGGTGCACCTAGCTTCCGATTCACAGTCAATTGGAAATTGACATGGCTTTGGTCCTAGTGATGTGTGATAGATCAATGGTAATCTTCTAAATCAATGTAAGAATAATGTAACACAAAAATAATCTCAAAAAGGTGCAAATGAAAGGGAAATTAAGCTCAAAATATGGTTTATAGGTTACTAATCATCTTTAAGTTGATTAATGCGCTTTAGCCTAGTAAGAAACTTAACAATGGTTGGATGAGCACATTAGCCTCGTGTGGAACTCCTTGGGCTTGAGGGAAACCAATGGATTCATGTGGGCGGGCTTCAATATGATGAATGCAGTTAAAGACAGATTTCTTGGTGCCATTTCGTCCAAACTTAGAACTGAACTACGAGGGTCAGGCAGGTGTATATACCAAGAAGTTTCCCTTGAGGAAAAGGTCAAAAAGGACAAGGCTAAGGGCGGAATTGTACGAATGCACTCGAAGGTGCACCTAGCTTCCGATTCGCTGTCAATTGCAAATTGACATGGCTTTGGTTCTAGTGATGTGTGATAGATCAATACTAATCTTCTAAATCAATCTAAGAATAATGTAAAACAACAATAAAATCAAAAAGGTGCAAATGAAAGGGAGAGAATGAATTTAAGTGGAAATTAAGCTCAAAATATGGTTTAAAGATTACTAATCATCTTTAAGTTTATTAATGCGCTTTAGTCCAGTTAGAAACTTAACAATGGTTTCATGAGCACATTAGCCTCATGTGGAACTCCTTGGGCTTGAGGAAAACCAATGGATTCATGTGGGCGGGCTTCAATACGGTGAATGAAGTTAAAGACAGATTTCTAAGTGCCATTTTGTCCAAACCAACAACTGAACTATGAGGGTCAGGGAGGTGTGTACACGAAGAAGGTTCCCCTGAGGAAAAGGTCAAAAACGGCGAAGCTAAGGGCGGAATTGTACGAATGCACTTGAAGGTGCACATATCTTCCGATTCGTAGTCAATTGGAAATTGACATGGCTTTGGTCCTAATGATGTGTGATACATCGAGGCTAATCTTCTAAATCAATCTAAGAATAATGTAAGACAACAATAATATCAAAAAGTTGCAGATGAAAGGGAAAGAATGAATTGAAAGGGAAATTTAGCTCAAAACATAGTTTAAAGATTACTAATCATCTTTAAGTTAATTAATGCGCTTTAGTCTAGTTAGAAACTTAACAATGGCTGGATGAGCACATTAGCCTCGTGTGGAACTCCTTGGGTTTGGGGGAAACCCAGGGATTCATGTGGGCGGGTTTCAATACGATGAATGAAGTTAAAGACAGATTTCTTGGTGCCATTTCGTCCAAGCCTAGAATTGAACTACGAGGGTCAGGGAGGTGTGTACACCGGGGAGTTTACCCTGAGGAAAAGGTCAAAAAGGACAAGGCTAAGGGCCGAATTGTACGAATGCACTCGAAGGTGCAGCTAGCTTCCAATTCGCTGTGAATTGGAAATTGACATGGCTTTGGTTCTAGTGATGTGTGATAGATCCAGGCTAATCTTCTAAATCAATTTAACAATAATGTAAGACAACAATAATATCAAAAAGTTGCAGATGAAAGGGAAAGAATGAATTGAAAGGGAAATTTAGCTCAAAACATAGTTTAAAGATTACTAATCATCTTTAAGTTAATTAATGCGCTTTAGTCTAGTTAGAAACTTAACAATGGCTGGATGAGCACATTAGCCTCGTGTGGAACTCCTTGGGTTTGGGGGAAACCCAGGGATTCATGTGGGCGGGTTTCAATACGATGAATGAAGTTAAAGACAGATTTCTTGGTGCCATTTCGTCCAAGCCTAGAATTGAACTACGAGGGTCAGGGAGGTGTGTACACCGGGAAGTTTACCTTGAGGAAAAGGTCAAAAAGGACAAGGCTAAGGGCCGAATTGTACGAATGCACTCGAAGGTGCAGCTAGCTTCCAATTCGCTGTGAATTGGAAATTGACATGGCTTTGGTTCTAGTGATGTGTGATAGATCCAGGCTAATCTTCTAAATCAATTTAACAATAATGTAAGACAACAATAATATCAAAACGGTGCAGATCAAAGGGAGAGAATGAATTGAAAGGGAAATTAAGCTCAAAACATAGTTTAAAGATTACTAATCATCTTTAAGTTGATTAATGCGCTTTAGTCTAGTTAGAAACTTAACAATGGTTGGATGAGCAAATTAGCCTCATGTGGAACTCCTTGGGCTTGAGGGAAACCAATGGATTCATGTGGGCGGGTTTCAATACGACGAATGAAGTTAAAGACAGATTTCTTGGTGCCATTTCGTCCAAGCCAAGAATTGAACTACGAGGGTCAGGGAGGTGTATACACTGGGAAGTTTCCCTTGAGGAAAAGGTCAAAAAGGACAAGGCTAAGGGCGGAATTGTACGAATGCACTTGAAGGTGCACCTAGCTTCCGATTCGCAGTCAATTGGAAATTGACATGGCTTTGGTCTTAGTGATGTGTGATAGATCAAGGGTAATCTTCTAAATCAATGTAAGAATAATGTAACACAAAAATAATCTCAAAAAGGTGCAAATGAAAGGGAAATTAAGCTCAAAATATGGTTTATAGGTTACTAATCATCTTTAGGTTGATTAATGCGCTTTAGCCTAGTAAGAAACTTAACAATGGTTGGATGAGCACATTAGCCTCGTGTGGAACTCCTTGGGCTTGAGGGAAACCAATGGATTCATGTGGGCGGGCTTCAATATGATGAATGAAGTTAATGACAGATTTCTTGGTGCCATTTCGTCCAAACTTAGAATTGAACTACGAGGGTCAGGCAGGTGTCTTCACCAAGATGTTTCGCTTGAGGAAAAGGTCAAAAAGGACAAGGCTAAGGGCGGAATTGTACGAATGCACTCGAAGGTGCACCTAGCTTCCGATTCGCTGTGAATTGGAAATTGACATGGCTTTGGTTCTAGTGATGTGTGATAGATCCAGGCTAATCTTCTAAATCAATTTAACTATAATGTAAGACAACAATAATATCAAAACGGTGCAGATCAAAGGGAGAGAATGAATTGAAAGGGAAATTAAGCTCAAAACATAGTTTAAAAATTACTAATCGTCTTTAAGTTGATTAATGCGCTTTAGTCTAGTTAGAAACTTAACAATGGTTGGATGAGCACATTAGCCTCATGTGGAACTCCTTGGGCTTGAGGGAAACCAATGGATTCATGTGGGCGGGTTTCAATACGACGAAAGAAGTTAAAGACATATTTCTTGGTGCCATTTCGTCCAAGCCCAGAATTGAACTACGACGGTCAGGGAGGTGTATACACCGGGAAGTTTCCCTTGAGGAAAAGGTCAAAAAGGACAAGGCTAAGGGCGGAATTGTACGAATGCACTTGAAGGTGCACCTAGCTTCCGATTCGCAGTCAATTGGAAATTGACATGGCTTTGGTCCTAGTGATGTGTGATAGATCAAGGGTAATCTTCTAAATCAATGTAAGAATAATGTAACACAAAAATAATCTCAAAAAGGTGCAAATGAAAGCGAAATTAAGCTCAAAATATGGTTTATAGGTTACTAATCATCTTTAAGTTGATTAATGCGCTTTAGCCTAGTAAGAAACTTAACAGTGGTTGGATGAGCACATTAGCCTCGTGTGGAACTCCTTGGGCTTGAGGGAAACCAACGGATTCATGTGGGCGGGCTTCAATATGATGAATGAAGTTAAAGACAGATTTCTTGGTGCCATTTCGTCCAAACCTAGAACTGAACTACGAGGGTCAGGCAGGTGTATATACCAAGAAGTTTCCCTTGAGGAAAAGGTCAAAAAGGACAAGGCTAAGGGCGGAATTGTACGAATGCACTCGAAGGTGCACCTAGCTTCCGATTCGCTGTCAATTGCAAATTGACATGGCTTTGGTTCTAGTGATGTGTGATAGATCAATACTAATCTTCTAAATCAATCTAAGAATAATGTAAAACAACAATAAAATCAAAAAGGTGCAAATGAAAGGGAGAGAATGAATTTAAGTGGAAATTAAGCTCAAAATATGGTTTAAAGATTACTAATCATCTTTAAGTTTATTAATGCGCTTTAGTCCAGTTAGAAACTTAACAATGGTTTCATGAGCACATTAGCCTCATGTGGAACTCCTTGGGCTTGAGGAAAACCAATGGATTCATGTGGGCGGGCTTCAATACGGTGAATGAAGTTAAAGACAGATTTCTAAGTGCCATTTTGTCCAAACCAACAACTGAACTATGAGGGTCAGGGAGGTGTGTACACGAAGAAGGTTCCCCTGAGGAAAAGGTCAAAAACGGCGAAGCTAAGGGCGGAATTGTACGAATGCACTTGAAGGTGCACATATCTTCCGATTCGTAGTCAATTGGAAATTGACATGGCTTTGGTCCTAATGATGTGTGATACATCGAGGCTAATCTTCTAAATCAATCTAAGAATAATGTAAGACAACAATAATATCAAAAAGTTGCAGATGAAAGGGAAAGAATGAATTGAAAGGGAAATTTAGCTCAAAACATAGTTTAAAGATTACTAATCATCTTTAAGTTAATTAATGCGCTTTAGTCTAGTTAGAAACTTAACAATGGCTGGATGAGCACATTAGCCTCGTGTGGAACTCCTTGGGTTTGGGGGAAACCCAGGGATTCATGTGGGCGGGTTTCAATACGATGAATGAAGTTAAAGACAGATTTCTTGGTGCCATTTCGTCCAAGCCTAGAATTGAACTACGAGGGTCAGGGAGGTGTGTACACCGGGAAGTTTACCTTGAGGAAAAGGTCAAAAAGGACAAGGCTAAGGGCCGAATTGTACGAATGCACTTGAAGGTACAGCTAGCTTCCAATTCGCTGTGAATTGGAAATTGACATGGCTTTGGTTCTAGTGATGTGTGATAGATCCAGGCTAATCTTCTAAATCAATTTAACAATAATGTAAGACAACAATAATATCAAAAAGTTGCAGATGAAAGGGAAAGAATGAATTGAAAGGGAAATTTAGCTCAAAACATAGTTTAAAGATTACTAATCATCTTTAAGTTAATTAATGCGCTTTAGTCTAGTTAGAAACTTAACAATGGCTGGATGAGCACATTAGCCTCGTGTGGAACTCCTTGGGTTTGGGGGAAACCCAGGGATTCATGTGGGCGGGTTTCAATACGATGAATGAAGTTAAAGACAGATTTCTTGGTGCCATTTCGTCCAAGCCTAGAATTGAACTACGAGGGTCAGGGAGGTGTGTACACCGGGAAGTTTACCTTGAGGAAAAGGTCAAAAAGGACAAGGCTAAGGGCCGAATTGTACGAATGCACTCGAAGGTGCAGCTAGCTTCCAATTCGCTGTGAATTGGAAATTGACATGGCTTTGGTTCTAGTGATGTGTGATAGATCCAGGCTAATCTTCTAAATCAATTTAACAATAATGTAAGACAACAATAATATCAAAACGGTGCAGATCAAAGGGAGAGAATGAATTGAAAGGGAAATTAAGCTCAAAACATAGTTTAAAGATTACTAATCATCTTTAAGTTGATTAATGCGCTTTAGTCTAGTTAGAAACTTAACAATGGTTGGATGAGCAAATTAGCCTCATGTGGAACTCCTTGGGCTTGAGGGAAACCAATGGATTCATGTGGGCGGGTTTCAATACGACGAATGAAGTTAAAGACAGATTTCTTGGTGCCATTTCGTCCAAGCCAAGAATTGAACTACGAGGGTCAGGGAGGTGTATACACTGGGAAGTTTCCCTTGAGGAAAAGGTCAAAAAGGACAAGGCTAAGGGCGGAATTGTACGAATGCACTTGAAGGTGCACCTAGCTTCCGATTCGCAGTCAATTGGAAATTGACATGGCTTTGGTCTTAGTGATGTGTGATAGATCAAGGGTAATCTTCTAAATCAATGTAAGAATAATGTAAGACAAAAATAATCTCAAAAAGGTGCAAATGAAAGGGAAATTAAGCTCAAAATATGGTTTATAGGTTACTAATCATCTTTAGGTTGATTAATGCGCTTTAGCCTAGTAAGAAACTTAACAATGGTTGGATGAGCACATTAGCCTCGTGTGGAACTCCTTGGGCTTGAGGGAAACCAATGGATTCATGTGGGCGGGCTTCAATATGATGAATGAAGTTAATGACAGATTTCTTGGTGCCATTTCGTCCAAACTTAGAATTGATCTACGAGGGTCAGGCAGGTGTCTTCACCAAGATGTTTCGCTTGAGGAAAAGGTCAAAAAGGACAAGGCTAAGGGCGGAATTGTACGAATGCACTCGAAGGTGCACCTAGCTTCCGATTCGCTGTGAATTGGAAATTGACATGGCTTTGGTTCTAGTGATGTGTGATAGATCCAGGCTAATCTTCTAAATCAATTTAACTATAATGTAAGACAACAATAATATCAAAACGGTGCAGATCAAAGGGAGAGAATGAATTGAAAGGGAAATTAAGCTCAAAACATAGTTTAAAAATTACTAATCGTCTTTAAGTTGATTAATGCGCTTTAGTCTAGTTAGAAACTTAACAATGGTTGGATGAGCACATTAGCCTCATGTGGAACTCCTTGGGCTTGAGGGAAACCAATGGATTCATGTGGGCGGGTTTCAAGACGACGAAAGAAGTTAAAGACATATTTCTTGGTGCCATTTCGTCCAAGCCCAGAATTGAACTACGAGGGTCAGGGAGGTGTATACACCGGGAAGTTTCCCTTGAGGAAAAGGTCAAAAAGGACAAGGCTAAGGGCGGAATTGTACGAAGGCACTTGAAGGTGCACCTAGCTTCCGATTCGCAGTCAATTGGAAATTGACATGGCTTTGGTCCTAGTGATGTGTGATAGATCAAGGGTAATCTTCTAAATCAATGTAAGAATAATGTAACACAAAAATAATCTCAAAAAGGTGCAAATGAAAGCGAAATTAAGCTCAAAATATGGTTTATAGGTTACTAATCATCTTTAAGTTGATTAATGCGCTTTAGCCTAGTAAGAAACTTAACAGTGGTTGGATGAGCACATTAGCCTCGTGTGGAACTCCTTGGGCTTGAGGGAAACCAACGGATTCATGTGGGCGGGCTTCAATATGATGAATGAAGTTAAAGACAGATTTCTTGGTGCCATTTCGTCCAAACTTAGAACGGAACTACGAGGGTCAGGCAGGTGTATATACCAAGAAGTTTCCCTTGAGGAAAAGGTCAAAAAGGACAAGGCTAAGGGCGGAATTGTACGAATGCACTCGAAGGTGCACCTAGCTTCCGATTCGCTGTCAATTGCAAATTGACATGGCTTTGGTTCTAGTGATGTGTGATAGATCAATACTAATCTTCTAAATCAATCTAAGAATAATGTAAAACAACAATAAAATCAAAAAGGTGCAAATGAAAGGGAGAGAATGAATTTAAGTGGAAATTAAGCTCAAAATATGGTTTAAAGATTACTAATCATCTTTAAGTTTATTAATGCGCTTTAGTCCAGTTAGAAACTTAACAATGGTTTCATGAGCACATTAGCCTCATGTGGAACTCCTTGGGCTTGAGGAAAACCAATGGATTCATGTGGGCGGGCTTCAATACGGTGAATGAAGTTAAAGACAGATTTCTAAGTGCCATTTTGTCCAAACCAACAACTGAACTACGAGGGTCAGGGAGGTGTGTACACGAAGAAGTTTCCCCTGAGGAAAAGGTCAAAAAGGGCGAAGCTAAGGGCGGAATTGTACGAATGCACTTGAAGGTGCACATATCTTCCGATTCGTAGTCAATTAGAAATTGACATGGCTTTGGTCCTAATGATGTGTGATACATCGAGGCTAATCTTCTAAATCAATCTAAGAATAATGTAAGACAACAATAATATCAAAAAGGTGCAGATGAAAGGGAAAGAATGAATTGAAAGGGATATTTAGCTCAAAAGATAGTTTAAAGATTACTAATCATCTTTAAGTTGATTAATGCGCTTTAGTCTAGTTAGAAACTTAACAATGGCTGGATGAGCACATTAGCCTCATGTGGAACTCCTTGGGCTTGAGGGAAACCAATGGATTCATGTGGGCGGGCTTCAATGCGATGAATGAAGTTAAAGACAGATTTCTTGGTGCCATTTCGTCCAAACCTAGAACTGAACTACGGGTGATGGGCCCCAAGGCAGATCAAGTCTTAAGGATCAATTACAAGATTAAGAGCCACGAAGATTAAGGGAGCAATGCAAGGATTGGTGCAATCCAATTGGGACGAAACTAGCAAGAGCCCAACACACATGATGGGCTTAAAAGAATGAGAACCAGTTTTGATCCACTTGATCCAAGCTATGGAAGACACGACTTGAGCCGATTGTTATTAAAGACCATGGACTTATTTATTTCATTGAAATGACTTATTTCATTAGTAAAAGGAATTATTCTAGAATAATTGGGCTTGGGAGATGTCTAGCCCATATGTCTTATTTCTATTGAACTAGGGTTTTTGGGAAGGCCTTGTATTTTGGCTAAGGGCATATTTGGAAAGTTATTAATTTATGTGAACTAGGGTTTTAGAAGTTACTGTAGCGCGGCACTGTTCACGCTACAGTACCCGCGGCACTATTCCTTTAGGGTTTTGGGAATTGTTTATTTAAGGCACTTGTAGCCTCATTTGAGAGGGAAGACATTTTTTATTGAATTTTCATTGTGAGTGAGTTTTCTCCTCGTGTTCTTAATTGAACTCTTGAACTTATCAAAGGTAAATCACAACCTTTGTGGCGTTCCTCCTTGTAATTTGGGTTCTTGAGACGGGATTTCATTGGGTCTAGATTTTAATATAATCTAGGTTCTTGGAACGAGATTTCAACGGGTCTAAATTCTCCATCCATAGACTTGAGTTTGGCGTTCTTGGGTTTGTTTTCCAATATTGTTGTTGGGTCTCAAAGCGAGTCGATTGAGGTTCACATCAACGGGGGTCAGGCAGGTGTGTACACTAAGAAGTTTCCCTTGAGGAAAAGGTCAAAAAGGACAAGGCTAAGGGCGAAATCGTTCGAATGCACTCGAAGGTGCACCTAGCTTCCGATTCGCTATGAATCAGAAATTGACATGGCTTTGGTTCTAGTGATGTGTGATAGATCAGGGCAAATCTTCTAAATCAATCTTAGAATAATGTAAAACAACAATAACATCAAAAAGGTGCAAATGAAAGGGAGAGAATGAATTTAAGTGGAAATTAAGCTGAAAATATGGTTTAAAGATTACTAATCATCTTTAAGTTGATTAATGCGCTTTAGTCTAGTTAGAAACTTAACAATGGCTGGATGAGCACACTAGCATCATGTGGAACTCCTCGGGCTTGAGGGAAACCAATGGATTTATGTGGGCGGGCTTCAATACGGTGAATGAAGTTAAAGACAGATTTCTAGGTGCCATTTTGTCCAAACCAACAACTGAACTCTGAGGGTCAGGGAGCTGTGTACACGAAGAAGTTTCCCCTGAGGAAAAGGTCAAAAACGGCGAGGCTAAGGACGGAATTGTACGAATGCACTTGAAGGTGCACATATCTTTCGATTTGTAGTCAATTGGAAATTGACATGGCTTTGGTTCTAGTGATGTGTGATACATCGAGGCTAATCTTCTAAATCAATCTAAGAATAATGTAAGACAACAATAATATCAAAAAGGTGCAGATGAAAGGGAAAGAATGAATTGAAAGGGAAATTTAGCTCAAAACATAGTTTAAAGATTACTAATCAACTTTAAGTTTATTAATGCGCTTTAGTCTAGTAAGAATCTTAACAATGGTTGGATGAGCACATTAGCCTCGTTTGGAACTCCTTGGGTTTGGGGGAAGAAACCAAGGGATTCATGTGGGCGGGTTT